>NC_080685.1:113536349-114136733 GCF_030445035.2 Dasypus novemcinctus
GTGACCTAATATGATGATCAAATAGCCAGAATCACTGAATGCCAGCACTGGAAGGGTTGCCTTGTCCTCTGTCCCTAATATGATCCCCACACTTCCAGAATCACTGATTGTCAGCCCTGAAGTTTTGCCTTGTCCTTCATCCATCTGGGGTAAGGAATGTCCCCCAGAACATCCTACTGAGCACAGCTCACATGTCACCTCTTCTAGAAAGTCTATCCTGGTGTTCCCCAGACAGAATACAATAGTTTCCTCCTTCAAGTTCCCATTTACTACACTCATGAACTTGAGTCACAGATAGTTGTTTTCTTATTGTCCTCCTTCCTATAGATTTCAAGAGGTACTCATGTTTTATCTATAAAAACTTCTCCTAGGCCTTCTGTGCATCAGGCACCAGTGGGGATATGGGATTCAGACCTGAATGGGACTGGATCCTGTCCTTGCAGAGCTAAGAAGTCATTTGGAGAGAGATGATGTTTGATGATTGCAGCAAGAGCTCTGAGTGAGGTCTTTGCCACATACAGGGGGTAGGACAAGGCCTTGACAGCCATCCTGCAATGGTGCAGAGGAGCCTGCATGGAGCAGGAGCTCAGCCATTCCTTGCTGCATGCAGTTAAGGAGGCTTGGCAGCAGTGGTAGTCTTAGCTCTTATTTAGGGAAACTGAGATGCAAGTTAGTAGCAGGGATAATACTAGAACCCAGTGCTCCTGACCCCCTGTTTAGTTTTCAATTGACTAGGATTGATATCAGTAAGTGAAGTTATGGCTAAACAGCTTGCTCATCATTCCCTCATTTCTTTATTCCTTCCAGGGGCCTATTAGGTTACAGCCTGGATATGGGGAGCAAACCCTGAGAGGGTACTTTCTCCATGGTACTCACAGCTTAGAGATTGGGGGGCTTTGATTGCATTATGGCAACCTTTGGTTATGTCACTTGATTAGATTACTTTAGGGCCTTTGCTTCAACTACCTCGGTGAGACGTGACCCAGGTTAGGTCTCCATTCTCTTACTGGCATCTTACATAAATAGAGAACTGGAAACAGAAACACAGAAAAATGTGGATTCTATTTTCACACCATCATGTGAGAGATAACTCCAGGACCAGGTATAGCTGAAAGAGAGGCCAAGAGACACCCCTGGAGTCTGAGAGGAATGTCAGAGGCTGGAATTGGTGGAGCAGGCCTAAAGTGAGGAGAAGCTACAGTCTTGTTTTTCCATGTGGTGGGAGCCGAGGATTGACCAGCAGATGACCCTTGATGAGAAAGCATCTCTGATGGTGCCTTGATTTGGACATTTTAGCAGCTTTGGAACTGTAAGCTTTTACCATAGTAAATCCCCATTTTAAATGCCAACAGGCTTCTGGTGTTTTTGGATTGGAAGCCTGGCATACTATAATAAAAAGATTCCTAACAAATGGTAAATGAGAAATTAAAAGCTAATGAGATTTCTGTTTTCTATGTTGTGTTTTTATTTCTGACTCATGGCTGAAAATATTTAAACAAAGCCCTAAACTATCAATTTGCATCTGTCTGTATGTTTGACATATGAGATTTTCATTCCTCTAGATGGTAATACCAAACTAACTTATAAAACTCCTTAAAAAGCTATATTCTAATTTGCTAGAAGACAAATAAATGATTATATAAAAATTAATCTTATAGTCTTAGAAATTAAGGAAACTAAACATCTAATATTTCCAAGACAAAAAGAATGTGTGCAAAACTATACCAAAATTTAAAAACAAATCAAATCAACATAATTCAGATAAACCTTTCACAAATGGGATTAACTAGCTCAGTAAATAAAATTAGCTATATCTTCTGTAATGGTATATAAGTATAAGCATGATCTTCTGTAATGGTATATAAATATAAGCATGATTTTTTTTCCTACCTGGGTATGTTCTTCTTAAATTCATGTAGGTTTACTAATCAAAGATGCTAACATTATATCTATGAGCTCTCTAAGAAGATGAAAATGTAAATCTATGTTTACACAAATTGAGTTCTTTTGGCAACCTTTTTTTTTTTTTAGCAATTGTGTTTTGTAAGCTTTTAGTCTGAAGACAGTTTCCAAGATATTTTTGGTAATTTAAATATGCAAGGTATGCAGGATGTGCTTTTAGGGGAAAAGAGCAGTATTGTCCAAAAGTAAAATGACCAGTTGTTGGAAATTGAGAAATAGCAATGTATAGGGCAAAATCTGTATAGATATAGAAACTGGTAGAAGGTTTGTGGAAAAGGAATTATATTTGTCATAGTCAAGGTTGATTAAGATTTGATAAGTTTATGAGATTTTTAAGAGTTCTTATAAGAAAGTATCCTAATACAAAATTAGAATTTGTTTTTATGTTTGTTAAAATAAGTTTTCTTCAGACTCCAGCACCTACAATCTGACTTATTGGGCTCACCACACTCAGCTAAGATGGAGTTGAAGAAGGACAACCACCACACCATGGAGCCTAGAGTGATTACAACTGAAAGTGGGAGGATTGCATCCAGCATCCATGTGGAATCTGAGCCTCCTCTTGACATAGAGGTGCAATGGACACAACCAATCCAATGTCCACATAGAAAAGGTGGCATTGGATTGAGAAAAGTGGACATGATGGCTGATGGGTATGGGGAAAGGCAGGAAGAGATGAGAGGTGGAGGCGTCTTTGGGACATGGAGCTGCCCTGGATGGTGCTTCAGGGGCAATCACCGGACATTGTAAATCCTCACAGGGCCCACTGGATGGAATGGGGGAGAGTGTGGGCCATGGTGTGGACCATTGACCATGGGGTGCGGGGGTGCCCAGAGATGTACTTGCCAAATGCAATGGATCTGTCATGATGATGGGAGGGAGTGTTGCTGGGGGGGGGGAGAGGTGGGGTGGGGGTGGTAGGGTTCAATGGGACCTCATATATATATATTTTTTAATGTAATATTATTACAAAGTCAATAAAAAAAAACTACAAAAATAAAATAAAATAAGTTTTCTGGGTTTGCTAGCCTGCTAAGAGGTTTAAAATAGTTACCTTAACCTTCTGAGTAATCTGCCTAGAAGGCAAATATTCTGAATCTAAACAGAATAATGCTCTATGCTTTATATTGATCATATAATAGATAATTGCTTTAGGAAACATACCTTCTCACCTTTAAAAGAACTAAGTCTTTGCACCTTTGTTTACTATGGAAGTTAGTGAGATCTGCCTGAGACCTGCATAAGCATAAACTCTGCAATGACCTTTGAAATACACTTTGAAATCTCTTAGTAATAAAACTCTTTTGTATTTAATGTTTTCCACTTTTCATCCAGGTCTTTTTCCAAATACATCACTGTTGGCACCTGGTAATCCCTTGGTGCCAGAGAGGCTCATCCCTGGGAGTCATGTCTCACAATGTGGGAATGGTAGTGAGTCCAGGCACTATAGGCAAAGCATACAGCTTCATGAAATCAACAACCCTTGGCAGGTCTTATTTTGGAATATATGATAATCTATTTCCACAATATGCGGCGGCTTGCTCGGTCGGTAGAGGTGGGATCTGGCTGCGGACGAGGGGTCGGTCCAGCTCTGGACGAGGGGTCGGTCCCACTTGGGATGAGGGGTTGGTCCGGCAGCAGACGAGGGATCGGTCTCACAAGGGGTTGTGCGGTTCGGCTGACAGGGTCGCCCGGCGAAGCCGGCGACGAAGGGGTCGCCCGGAGAAGCAGGCGACGAAGTGGTCGCCCGGAGAAGCAGGCGACGAAGGGGTCGCCCAGAGAAGCAGGCGATGAACTGGGGACAAGGGAGGCCAGGCCCTTGTGGGGGGCTCTCAGGACTGGAGGGCGCACGGCAGAAGAACTACCGCGGAGACAAGGTAAACACGCAAGTCCACTTTACTGAGGGAGAGGCAACAGTTTTATAGGGGCTGGGGAAGGCTGATTGGTCGAAGCCATGCCCTGTTCTGATTGGTTGCTGGCAAAAGGTCAGTGGGCGGTACTGGACGGGGGAGGGGTGGTGGATAGGGATTGGCTGTCGCTGTTGCTGGGGGAAGGGGCAGGGTTTAGGGATTGGTGGCTGCTGTTGCTGGGGTGGAGGGCAGACTTGAGTTTCCTGCCCATGCCTGGCTGTTGCTGCTGTCGGGGGAAGGGAAAAGGGCGGGCTGGATTTTTCCGCCCACATCTGACTGTTGCTGCTGTCGTGGGAGGGGAAAAGGGCAGACTGGATTTCTCCGCCCACGCCTGGCTGTTGCTGCTGTCGGGGGAGGGGAAAAGGGCAGACTGGAATTTTCTGCCCTGCGCCTGCGCAGGGAGAAGGAAGAAGAAGGGTGCCGCCCCACAAGGCATCGGGTGGCACCATCCGGGAGGAGGGGCGGCCACGGAAGCATGGCTGCCGAGAAGGGGAGACCCGAGGGCACTCTGCGCCCATGCCGAGCTTCCTTCAGGGGTGGCAGTGGGCCCGACCAACCACCCTATTATGGGGGCAGCGGAATTAGACCTACCGCGGCCGCTCCCCTGCCAGGCCAGCAAACCACACTTCAGCCCGAGGGGTGACCGCATTTCCCCCTTCTTTTCAAATAAGGGCCAGGATGGCAGCAGCAACAAGTAGCCGAGGCCCAAGAGGCAGTAAGCAATGAGGGAAGCGGGGCTGAAGAGGGAGGTGAGTATGACGGGGATACAAATGTACAATTTGGGGGGCAGTATCTTGCCGTTGCAAGCAAGGGTGGCCAATGTCCAATTCTTGTTGATCTCGGTGGCTATAAGGTCCATCTGCTTGTTAAAAGTCCAGGATGACAGCGCGTTACAGGTAGTTGATCTCTTCTTGGCGGCGAAGAGCGGTAGAGGCAGACTGTGTGATGGTCTGGAGGATCGCAGCGGTGAGGACAAGTCGCGTCGGCACCAGCGATGGTGGTGGCGGCAGCGTCGGGAGTGGTGGAGACGTAGGCGAGGACAATAAGAAGGCCAAAGTCTTCAAGGGTGCGAGAGAGGCCGATGTTAATGGGGCGGGCTGACATGGGGCGGCCCAATCTGCAACACAATGGGGGTTCAAGCAAAAAAGGAGGGGGGCGGGGGATGAGAAAGGACACTTTGGATGGCTGAGAAGAGGAGTGAGGTCGAGACAGGAGAAGCTCCGCAAAAGTACGGGGAGCTGTTAAAAGCAGAAGCGTTATTAGATTGCTAGAAAGCAGGCCGCGGGCCGGGGAAAGCGGGTTGTGGGCCGTTTAGCGGGGCTGGAGCTGCTTGAGAGCGATGGCGGCATGGGGGGCCGTGGTTACAGAAGACTTGGGGCTGTTTCAAAGAGATCTTACACCGGTGAGTGTCTAGGAGACCGGCGAGGGCCCGAACTTGCAGGGCTTGCTTAGCAGATAGGATGTTACCCCTTGCTAATGGCCTTTTGGAGCCGATAAGAAAAGGGGCCCTTACCTTGAGAGCACGGCGATGGGAGCCGAGGTGCGTGGTGAGACGAGGGGTCGGAGCCGATGGGACTCCGACGGTGGTCACGGGCCAAGAGAAGGCCCCGACGAGGGGAGGGCGGGATGACGAGCAATGGAGCAAGGCAAAGGGTAGCAAGCGCGGAGGGGAGGAGGCAGAGGTGAAGGCAGGGGTGGAGGTGCTCAGGCACGCACTCCTGAGAGTTTTATTGGCGCCTCTTAATCATAGCGGGTCGGTATAAGCCCCTGACATGGAAGGAGAAAGCCATCCAGCGATTCTCCCAGAATGCCGTGGATCATATGAGGTCACCAAGGTTCAGGAGCAGCAATGCAGAGCGAAAAGATAGGGGTGAGAAGAGAGGAGAGTGTAGGGCTATGGTAGGGTTACTTCAGACGTGCAAGCGCACACTCCCGAGAAATCCAAGGCTCCTCTTAATCATAGCGGGTCGGTATAAGCCCCCGACATGGAAGGAGAAAGCCATCCAGTGATTCTCCCAGACCGCCGTGGATCGTATGAGGTAGCCAAGGCTCAGGTAGCAGCAATGTTGCACGAGAGAAGTCCCAAGGTGAGAAGAGAGGAGGGCGTAGGGCTGTGGTAGGATTACTTCAGACGTGCAAGCGCGCACTCCCGAGAAATCCAAGGCTCCTCTTAATCATAGCGGGTTGGTATAAGCCCCCAACATGGAAGGAGAAAGCCATCCAGCGATTCTCCCAGACCGCCGTGGATCATATGAGGTAGCCAAGGCTCAGGTAGCAGCAATGTTGCACGAGAGAAGCCCCACGGTGAGAAGAGGGGGGGGGGCTGCCAGGTTATGGAGTGAGGCTGTGGTGGAGTTGCCTTGCCCCACGTTGGGCGCCAACTGCGGCAGCTTGCTCGGTCGGTAGAGGTGGGGTCTGGCTGCGGACGAGGGGTCGGTCCAGCTCTGGACGAGGGGTCGGTCCCGCTTGGGACGAGGGGTCGGTCCCACTTGGGACGAGGGGTCGGTCCGGCAGCAGATGAGGGATCGGTCTCACAAGGGGTTGCGCGGTTCGGCTGACGGGGTCGCCCGGCGAAGCCGGCGACGAAGGGGTCGCCCGGAGAAGCCGGCGACGAAGGGGTCGCCCGGAGAAGCAGGCGACGAAGGGGTCGCCCGGAGAAGCAGGCGACGAACTGGGGACAAGGGAGGCCAGGCCCTTGTCGGGGGCTCTCAGGACTGGAGGGCGCACGGCAGAAGAACTACCGCGGAGACAAGGTAAACACGCAAGTCCACTTTACTGAGGGAGAGGCAACAGTTTTATAGGGGCTGGGGAAGGCTGATTGGTCGAAGCCACGCCCTGTTCTGATTGGTTGCTGGCAAAAGGTCAGTGGGCGGTACTGGATGGGGGAGGGGTGGTGGTTAGGGATTGGCTGTCGCTGTTGCTGGGGGAAGGGGCAGGGTTTAGGGATTGGTGGCTGCTGTTGCTGGGGTGGAGGGCAGACTTGAGTTTCCCGCCCATGCCTGGCTGTTGCTGCTGTCGGGGGAGGGGAAAAGGGCAGACTGGAATTTTCTGCCCTGCGCCTGCGCAGGGAGAAAGAAGAAGAAGGGTGCCGCCCCACAGGCATCGGGTGGCGCCATCTGGGAGGAGGGGCGGCTGCGGAAGCATGGCTGCCGAGAAGGGTAGACCCGAGGGCACTCTGCGCCCATGCCGAGCTTCCTTCAGGGGTGGCGGTGAGTCCGACCAGCCACCCTATTATGGGGGCAGCGGAATTAGGCCTACCGCGGCCGCTCCCCTGCCAGGCCAGCAAATCACACTTCAGCCCGAGGGGTGACCGCAACAATATAACAAAGTTAGAATCATTTATAATTTCCTTATTCATGATTCCTCTACCCCTTTTATCTGAACCTGTATTTACACTATCCCTATTAAAGATCTGTCTCAGGGATTAAATCTTCAGTCTGTTCATGTGTTTTTTAAGCAGAGTTGTGGCCAACACCTACTCTCCAGTTCCCTGGACTTGCTCAGAGTAACTAAGAAAATGATGGTGGACAAGTCCTATTTCAAAAATCAAAGAATATAAAAAAAAAGAAAAAATCAAAGAATATCTACAACTGCCAAGCAAAACAATTCTTTCCATCTGCCCCATAATAACTAAATCCCTTTCAATCAGAAGTAGTCAGGATTCCAAGTTCTTCAAGATTAAAGAATGAAAAAACATAAAGGGGGAGTGTAACCACAGAACAAAGATTATCATTATTTTTTTTTTCCATCATGTGGTAATGAAAGAAATTTTAACTTGATATAAACAGTGATTATCAGATTTATGAGGGGAGGGGAATGGATGAATAGTTGTAACACAGGACATTTGTAGGACATGGGAATTTTTCTGTATGATATTGCAATGACAAATACATGACACAATACACCAAATCTTCAAGACTGAGGAAAGAAAAAACATGAGAGGGAGTGTAACCATAGAACAAAGATTTATTATTATTGTTTTATTATCATGTGGTAATGGGAAAATTTTTAACCTTGATATACCCAGTGATAATCAGTTGTTCTAAGGGTAGGGGAATGGATGAGTAGCTAGAACACAGGACATTTGTAGTACATTGGAAATTTTCTGTATGATACTGCAATTTCAAATACATGACACAATACCTTTGTCAAAGCCTATAAAACTGTACAGCATGAAGTATAAACCATAATGTCATCTATAGACCTTGGTTAGTAGCAATGCTTCAATATTGGTTATCAATTTTAAGAAATGTCTCATATTAATGTAAGATGCTAATAATAGGGGAAAATATGTGTGTGGCCGGGGGGGGGGGGGGGGGAGTTATATGAGAATCCCTTATAATGTGATATAATTTTTCTGTCATCTAAAACTTCTCTAAAAATAAAGAATATTACAATTATTTTTAAAATTTGTGAAAACTATTTTAAGAAGAATGAACTATTTTTCTTATAATAATGTTATAACTTCTCTATTTAATTCTGAAATCTTTTACCATCACTTTGTTTATAGAGAGAATTGTATTATTGAGCCAAAGAGATGCTGATGCAAAGTACCAGAAATCTGCTGGCTTTTATAAAGGGTATTCATTTGGGGTAAAAGTTTATAGTCACAAGACCCTAAAGAGTCCAACTGAAGGTTACTTCCTTACCAAACTCCATTGCCACATATTGAAGCAAGATCGCAGGCTTGCCAAAGGGCTTGTCTCTCTTCCTAGGGCTCATTTCTTTCCAGGCTCAGCTGCTCTGTTCTCTGCCCAAGATCAGCTGTGAACTCTCAGGTGAATGGTTCATCTGTCTTCCCAGGGTCTCTGCAGTGTCTAGGGAGGTGTCTGTCTTCCTATGTGTATCTTCTGAAGATTTATGTCCCTGAGACAGACCTTTAATGGGGATAGTGGTAAATATAGGTTCAGATAAAAGGGGTAGAGGAATCATGAGTAGGACATTGGAAATTTTCTGTATGATACTGCAATGACAAACACATGACACAATACCTTTGTCAAAGCCTAGAAAACTGTGCAGCATGAAGTATAAACCAAACTGTAAGCTACAGATCTTGGTTAGTAGCAAAGCTTCCATACTGGTTCATCAATTTTAAGAAATGTCCCAGACTAATGTAAGACGCTAATAATAGGGGAAAATATGTGTGGGTGTGGGGGGTTATATAACATTGGTTATATTACCAAGGTTTTGACTGGAATGTCATGTTGAGAATGATACTCAATTACTCACATATGACCAGAGACTTTTAACAAACTAAGGTTGACTTTTTAGACCAATGATTGCAAAACTCTCTTGGAAAATCTGGTCTGGTACCTTGCTCTTGGGTTCCTAACCTTTATATGTCAGTAGAAAGTTACCTTCTGGCAAGTATTTGCTTATTTTCTCTGACTTTAAGCAACAGAAATTCACCCAAATGTATTGGCAAACTGTAGGTGAACTCTGATGTTGAATTTTTGTCTTGGCTTCCTAGCCTCAAGATGCTTTTCAAAGTCCAACAGAAGGTTCCTTATGAAAACTTCCAGGATAAAAAGGCCTATGATTTAAATCACCATTCTTGTTGCACATATGTAAATACTTAGGCCAAATCTAATGAAACTGGCCTTATTTTATGATCAAGAATAATGTTTTTGTGGTTATCTTTTATCAAAGGAAGGGAGACAATATAGAAAAAGTTTGCATTTCAATAGAAAACTATAGCACACTCCTATGGGTTATCAGATTCTGCTCCTATTTATTGTATGAACTATTTATTTTATTTTGTTTTTTAAAGATTTATTTTATTTATTTCTCTCCCCTCCCCCACCACAGTTATCTGTTCTCTGTGTCCATTTGCTGTGTGTTATTCTTTTCCACTTCTGTTGTTGTCAGCCGCATGGGAATCTGTGTTTCTTTTTTTGTTGCATCATCTTGTGTGTCAGCTCTCCATGTGTGTGGCACAATCCCTGGGCAAGCTGCACTTTCTTTCATGCTGGGTGGCTCTCCTTATGGGGTGCACTCCTTGTGCGTGGAACTCCCCTACAGTGGGGACACCCTTTGCATGGCATGGCACTCCTTGTGTGCATTAGCACTGCGCATGGGCCAGCTCTACATGGGTCACCGGGTTTGAACCGTGGACCTCCCATGTGGTAGACGTTATTGTAGGACACTGGGCCTACAATCCACTGGGCCAAGTCTGCTTCCCGGTATGAACTATTTTATATCCCCTTTGTAAACTACAGATAATGGCATGCATTGTTACCTACCTGTAAATTGGCCTGTGTCCTGTGATCTTACATATCTTGTTCTGCCCTAAATGCCTGTCAAAAAGCTAACAGGATCTTTTGTGTATCAGGTCTCTAATAGACAAAAGAGGGCTAACAGCCCCAACCCTTTGACCTCCCTTACTACAGAGTCCCTCTCCTTCATGTGCACCATCATACCTTCCCTAAGAAATTATGACCTGGAGTGAGTAGTTATAAATATACCTAAAGTTGTAAAACAGCTTTTAACACCATTGTCAATGTACTTTGGGCTCCTCAGGCTGAGGTTAACAGCCTAGCACCAGTAGCCCTGCTACACATGACAGGCTCCAGATACCCCGGCTGTACATGAACAATGTTGCACTTATGTTAATACTTCTGACAGCAGGTAAATAACATAAATATTTTGAAGAATCAAGATGCTTTATGATACCAGTCAGGCTCAAACATTTCAATGGCCAGAACTTCCTGAACTAGCTTATTGTTTTAATGGAATATGAAGACAACTAGTTTGATTTAGATTTATGCTTTTAGCTGTGATTATTGTCCCATATCAGTTTATTTCTGGTAGCATTAACTGTTTCATAATCTTGTTCAATTTCCTTGTCATCCTCAAGACAGATGTCTTAAGATAGCTAATACAAATGAAAATGAGATGGAATGGGACTCTCTGTAGTGGACCAAGACTAAACATAAAAAATAAAAGTAATGGACACTCCGACTTCGAGAGAGGATCATACCCATAAACTACTCAGCTGTGTAACCCACTCTAAGGGTATTAAGTATAGTGTAACTGCCAGCCAATTAGCTTCATTTAAACCAAGAAAGGAAACAAATGTGAAACATGGAAAGGAAAAAAGGAACAAAACAACTGACTCAATTTACTCAACCACCTGACAAGAAATCATTTATAGTGATTGGAGTGTTTTGATCAAGAATGATATCCTAAATTGCATAATCTATTTTCCTTTTAACAATAATATCTATCATTTTCTTTTCCCGATTTTAAGAAAAAAATATTCAATGTCCTACAATAACAATCATCCTTACTCTTAGTGTCATTTTGGAACTCGAAGAAATTATTAAGCCTACGTCCACTTCCTCGAGGCAATATGTATGTCACATGTAAAGGCTCAACAAAAGACATTAGCTCCAGGGATCGCTCTCAGTAATCCTTCAGAATCTGATTCACCATTTTGTGTAGATGGTCACATCCCTTTGCTTGCTCAGTGGTATCATGAAGCAAAAATACGTCACCATGGCAGAGATAGAATTTGCCCTCTTTCCTATTTTGAATAAATCTACGTGCACTACCATCTGTGGTCTCACACATTCCTTTTTCATAAGCATTATATCCAAAGAACACTCTTTCTGAAATAGCAACTCATTTTTTTTCTGCGGGATTTCTTTAATATCTTTCCACATGATATTTTATAACCATACAACAACACTAACAATAAACAATAATATCAATAACATCTTATAATTATGACATATTGTTATTAACTGAGTATTACTAATAAATTTGTATAAGCTGGGACTGAATTAAGGATTTTATATTTATTATCTCCTTTAATTTTCTCACAACTCTTGTCTAAGATCACCAAGCGTGGAATGAATGCGACACCACAGATCAGATATGCAGATATCAGAGTTGTCTCTTAACAACTACAAAATACTGCCTCCTTAATTTGATATTTTTTATATTATGTAGATACATTTTGGTGCTCAAGTATCCAAATTAGTTATGCATTGAAGATATGTGAAGCAATCATTATAATATCTTCCTGAACGTAGAATTGCTTAATAAAATCTTGCTTTTCAAAATGTGTTGGAAAGTGTAACTACAGAAAGTCAGAGGAAAAATCAAATTAGGACTAAATTATTTATCATATCGACAGTGATTATAATAATTTTAGTAGACTTATCAAATTTAAATGTTAAATACTGCTATAAAATTTTGATTAAAATATTTGATAAGAGAAATGTGATTATTTTATTTCATATTGTTAATATCTTTCATGTATCTTATTCCTGGATTTTATGTTTTGTCCTTTTTAAATATTTCCTTTGATGCCAAAACAGTTTAACTGTAAAGAAAATATAGCTTTCATTAATTTAAATATATTTTAATATGCTTATTAATATTGGTTATAGTATTTTATCAAATCAACACTGTGGATATACCTGGACAATATCATTGTGATCATCATGAAAATATAAACCCAGTCCCCAAAGTTAAAATTCCTGTCTTTTCTATTTTCCTGGGCATAAAATACTCATAAATAAATTTATAAGAATGGAGCTAATTAATTTATGTATGCATGATAATTGCCTGATGGCATTTTAATATATTTGACACATTCATATCAATTTAAGTGTATGTGGCATTACATTTCTGTAAAGATGTACCTTTGCAGCTTTTAAATAAGTATTCCTCAACTATTGTCACCTAGATTTGTTGATTTTTTATTTTTACTTTTTTTCTGGGCCCTTGGCACTAATCAGCTCCTTCATCTGTTCTGAAGGCTCCTCGTCCTGCCCCAAGGCTGCCACCCCAGGGACTCACCAGCCCACAGCCTGGCTGCAGGAGTGAGGCCACCCTGGTTACGTCCCTGTAGCCCCCGCTCCAGGCGCGGCCCGGGGGTGAGGCTGCACGGGCGTGCACTGGGCAGCTGCAGGCCCCCGGGGGTGCTGAGGGCCAGGGCGCGGGCACAGGGGTGCAGGCCGCTCCTGCAGGCGCCGGAACCCGGTACTCCCCGACCGCATGCGAAGCCACGCAGGTGCACCCGGCCCCCTTCCTGCCAGAGGGGGCACCCGAGCCCGTCTTGGGACAGGAAACGGGGCGCGCGGGCAAAAGGAAGAAAGCTACCTCCCTCCGCGCCCTCTCGCAAAGTAGAACCCCCGAAAATAACAGAAACGGGGAGTCAAAGGGACTAGCTCCAACAGAGCCCAGCAGCGCTGGGCAGCCCCTTTGGGGGACGTAGGGCAGGCCCCGCCCTGGGGGCTGGAGAGGCGCCGGCCGGGCCCGGGTGGGGGCGGGGAGCCCCAAACCTAGAGCCGCGATGCGGCCTCAGCTGCGGCCGCGGCGGGATCGGGACAGAGGGCGGGTTCCAGCCCAGCCCCCACTCTGGGGCTCCCCCAGGCTGCGTGGCGCCCGGCCCCTGCGCCCTCGCCTGCGCCGCAGCTGCTGCTCTCCTCCTGGCCCCCCTGCCCGGCCGGCGGGAGCGGCCAAGCGCGAGGGGCTCGGAGCTCCCCCGGGGCAAGACTCGCGCCCGCCGCCGCCGCGCGTCCTCCCCACCGCGCGCCGTCCCCGGGTCCTGCCTCCCGCGAGGAGGCCGCAGTGCAGGAGAAGGGGTGCGGGCGCCCTCCGCGCGCCGCCGGGCCCCGCCACGCGGCCGCCCCCTCTGGCTGCGAGCGCTGCGGGGCCTGGGAGTAAAGCTGCGGGCGGCCCTGCAGCGGGGCGGCTTGCGGGAGAGGAGGGGCGGTCAGCCGGCGCGGGCTCCCCTCCGCCGCCGCCGGGAGCGGATGAGGATCTAGCTTTACTAATTTTTAAAAAAGCATTTATAATTTATTCCATGTTATCAAAACCTCAACTTTAGAAAGTTTATATTTTCAAACTTGTAAGCAACATTTTAATTTTAACTACCTGTCCACCACTATAGTTTCTCTGTTGTATGTGGAAATGAAATTACGTCGTTTTAGAAATAAAATTTATAGATTCTTTTAAAGATCTACCTTACTGAGTTTGAAAAGGTAAACTTCATGTAATAAAGTATCAATGCTAGTTTATTGCCAAGTTTATCTTTTATTTTCCCTACTCCAGGCCTGAATCAGCCGATTCTCCAAAGAATCCCATATCATTTTTATGGGTAAAATTACTTAGAAGCTAAGATTTAGGCTTTAGGAGTATTGTTGTAGTTGGAATGCCAATCCTTTTAGGCCCTTTCAGGGTTTATTTTATATATGCATATACAATCATAGCCAGCATCATAGCTTCAAAAAACACAAAGCATAAATTAAGTCAAAACTAAAAGGAGACAAAAGAATACACAATACTAACAAGAAACCTAAACCTACTTCTATTCATAGCTTTTGGAACACACGAACAAAAACTGAGTGAGTATATGGAAGATGTGAAAGGTACACATAACACATTTTATCTAATTGACATAAATATAACACTGCACCTAATAATGTTATAATTGTCAGTTTTTCAAAATCACGTGGAAGATTTATGAAAAGTATACATTAGTTGGAGGTTAAAGAAATCACCTACAGAGGTTGTTGTTATGGGGGGAGGAGTGAGGTGGGGGGTATATGGGGACCTCATATTTTTGGAATGTAACATTAAAGAAAAAGACAAAAAAAAAAAAAAAAAGAAATCACCTACAGATTTCAAAATATTGTAAAGTCCAAAGTATATATAAACTACAACGGAAGGAAGCTAGGTTTCTATAACATGTTTATATCATAGAGCTCTAGCTCATGAGTATTCACTATCAATGTTGGACAGAATTCTCTATAGAATAGTAAACTAGGAAGCTAACTCCCTGAATGGAAACTAAGGGAACATTCTTTCTAAAGGACATGGAAGCAAAATCCACAACAAAATATGATCCTAGAGAAATACTAAATGGATAATAATAAAAAGGAGAATCAGTCCAGGTATACGATGTTGCTTAACTTTTGTAAAAGCATTCAATGTAGTTCACTAAATTAACAGAAATAAAAGAGAAAACCCATTATCATCTCAACTAATGTGGAAAAGCACTTGATGAAATCCAGCCCAATCAGTGAAAAACCATTTTTAGAAACCTAGAAATAGACTATCCTTAATCTCACAAAGAATACCTATAATAAAACTTGTTTCCAACATTATAAGCATGTTGGGATTTTGAAAACTTTCCACCTGATATTCAATACAGGAATGACTGCTGTCATCATTGCTATTTCATTTGTACTGTGTGACTCAGTTGTACAGAAATTAATACAAGTAATAAATAGCACATAAAAAGGAAGACATAAAATTGTCACTATTTCCAAATAATATAACTGTATATTTAGAAATTTCAAAACCTATAATCTATAGCTCATTACAAATTGGCTGGAAGGTCAATAACAAATCATTTGTACCTCCATATTCTGGAAACAAACAAAAGATAAAATTTAAAGAAGGTACAATTTACAACACCAATGAAGCTATCAAATAACAGTCATAAAATGTGTTTAAAACCCTTACATTGGCAACTACAAAGTATTATTGAAAGAAGTTAAAGAAATCTTAATAAATGGAGGCATATATCATATAGAATATAATTGTTAAAATTCCATTAACTCCAAATTTTTTCATGTATTAAATATAATTCCTCTTAAGAGTGCAGGGTTTATTAACATGAGTAACGAACAAATAAATTCTAAGTTTGTAACTAATGGGCCAAGAAGAGTGAAAGCACACTTAAATTAGAAGAACCGAGTGGCAGGACTTAAGTCACCAAGTATGAAGAACTCTTACAGGATCTATTTATTAGAGAGCATGTTAGTGGCACAAGGGTAAATGAATTAATTAGCCTAACAGGCTAAGTTCGAAAGCATACCCACAATTATGCAACCATCTGATATATAAACAAGCAGGCAGTGTGGTGCACTGTATCAAATGATGGCCTTTTTAATAAATGGTAATTTGTGAGGTGGTTACCCACAATGAAAAAAATTCAGAATTCCAATCTCACACAATAAACCAACATCAGTTCCAAATAGATTGAAATGATAAAAGGTATAGGTAAAAATAAATAGATGAATTAATTAAAAATACAGATTTTAGGAAAATGATATAAAATGTAATTTGTGATATAAAGTGGTAAGAATTTTGTAAAGCCAGATTAAACTTTTTAATTAAAATTAATAAATGGGACTATATAAAAATTAAAAATTCATTTTCTTTAAGACATCAGTAAGTTAGAAAATGGTAATCCAGAATGTGGAATAATGTATAAAAGCTCCTACCAAAAAAATGAGAACATGACAGGTAAACAAAGTGAAACTTCTCCAAAAGCTTGAAACAAATATAACACTAATACAGGGTGTTAATAACTGGGTGGATTGGGGGGAAACACACCAAGAGAAGGTATGGGTTACAGTTAGTAGTAATGTTTTGACAATGCTCTTTCATAGTTGGTAACAAATGTTTCACAACAATGCAGGATTTGAGTGGTGCGGTGATGTATGGGAGCCTTGTATGATGACGGGCTTCTTTTTGGTGTAAATTCACAACTTTCATATACACTTATTGTTTATGTATAAATTACATATTTCAATAAAATTTTATTGAAATGTACATTGGGGGATCCGGCGCCCTGCACCGCCTCTCAGGGCACCACGCTGGCCGCCAACTGCTCCCTGGAAGCGCGGTTGGTCCCGCGCCACCGGGGCGACCTCCCCGCGGCCGCCGCTCTCCTCCCGCTCTCGGCCGTCCTGGTCCTTCTGCGGCGCGATCGTTTTTCGCCCCTGCGGGTCCCCAGCCGTCCCGGGTCTAAACCGCGCTCCCTCCGCCTGCGCGGAGTGGGACGGGGCTGCCCCGCGGGGGAGTCGGGGCCAAGGACGCGGGTGGGGAACGCTTGTGGGGTGAACTTGGCGTTGCTTGCGGGGACTCGCTAGCCCGTCGGCCTCGGGGCGCCAGAGTCTCTCTCTTGCTGAAGTGGGGAGGGGACCAGAACTGCGGCTGGAGGGGCGCCTAGGGTCGGCGGGCCGGGGGCGGCTGGGGGACAAAGGCGCAGGGATGACCTCCAGGCGGTCCCCGTGCGCTCCCCGGGGACTAACAGCCCCCAACCCCCATCCTCGGCGGCTGGAGAGGAAGACCTGACACCCCCGCTCCGGCTTCCGCGGGTCCGTGGGATTTTATAGGGAGACTTTCTGACTCTTGCCTCTGCTACTTGTCGCTACCCCTTCGCGAGTCCACTGGGATCCAGGCTCCGCGATTTCGTTTTCTTTAATCGCTGTTATTTGCGTACAACATTTTCATTCATAAAAAATACGGCGGAGCCTGGGCAGGACCCGCACAGTCTGCGCGAGGGTCGTGCGCCCGGGCCGAGTGCTGGAGACGCCCCCGGGGTCCCGCGGCGCCTGCGAGTGTGTGCCGGCGCTTGTAGGCCCGGGGCCCGCGCCCCGCAGGGTCGGGGCAGCTGGGGGCGCGGGAGCGCGGGGCAGCGCGCTGCGGGCGAGTGCGTGTCCGTCTTAGCGTGTGCGCACGGGGCGTGCGGGCCTGGGGCGTGCAGGCCTGGGGAGAGCCATGCTCCCGGCCTCCACCTGTGGAAACCCCAGGGGGACCCGCCGCCCTCCCGGGACCGGAGCCTTTCGCCTGCCGCGGGCCCGGGGGAGGCTCCTGCCAATCCCGGCGTGGGGTCGGGGTCGGGTTTGGCTTCTTCCCTCCCCAGCCCGAGGCTTTTCCCATCGCGGTGCTACCGGAGCAGCGACCCCGCACCCGGCGCCTCTGGTCTTCCGCCTGAAGTCGGAGCGGTAACCACAGGGCGGTTCGCTGGCCGTGCGGCCGCGACTAGTGTGAGTGTGAATGAGACACTTTTATTGTCACATGATACCCCTCCCCCCCTCCATACCCCTTCAAAATCCGATCCTGCCTCCGCTCCTTTCCTTCAGCGCTGCCACTAGCAAGGTAGCAGCGGCGCCCCCACGGGCGCACAGCGCGGGTCCGCAGCCGCGGGGACGCGGGCCGGGAGGGAGGCTCCGCGCATGTGTGCACTAGGGTGTGCGGGCTGCGGGAAGCAACCTAAGGAGGCCCCTGGCGAGCGCTGAGACTCCAGGAGTGAAGAGAAGGGCAGTGACTCAGTGTTGGGTGACGGGGAGGCTATCAAGAGCATCTCCTGCAGCAGGTGACAATGTTTTGCTCCACTCCTCTAAAACTCAAAAATATATATATTATATAATATATATTACATATATATTATATAATATATATCCCTTATTATATATATCCTTTGATGTTTGCTCTTGGTGTTTGGAAAAGGGAATGGTCCTTCCCGGGGGTCCCTAGGGAGTTTTGACTGCAGCAACCCGGGGTCTGCCTGGATACTGGTCTCAGGAGAAGATACCTCCTGGTGTACGCGTCGCAGCAGCCCCGCCGCATCTGCTGGTCTTTCTGTTTTAGATATCTTGCTTTACCTTCATAGACCGTGTCTTGAAATGGTAATATGAAAAAAAAAAGTCGCCCTTTCAGGGCCGATATATGGGCGGAAGGAATGTGCTGCTGGGCCTTGCAGATATTTTATCTGTCCTGGATTGTACCCACGTACACAAGTTGTGCTGAGGGACAGCTGCCATCTTCTGGGGCTGGGGTGCCTTGGAGTCCGGTTGAGTCCCTATATGGGGGTTCCTTGGCCCCCACCCATTGTGAGTAAAGGCTGGGCCTCTCCCTTTCCAGGGCAGCATGTCACCTTGCCTACTGCCCCATTTGGTATCCCAAAGCAAAAAGGACTCCAACTGGGATGCCAAGAAATAAATACTCCATCCCAGGTTCTCAGAGCCCATTGGGCATGGAAATAAACTGCCTGCCCTCACTGCTGTCAGAAGCCCAGTTGAGAGAATGGACGTTTGAAGGCAGGTTCTGGCTTCAGCTAGAGAATCAGAAAGCTTTATCACCTTAGCCCACTGCAGAAAAGCCTTTCTCAGGGTTGCTTTTAGTGTCATGACCTTGGCACAGACATGAAATGCCAGGGTAAAAAAAAGCGGCTGCAAGGGCTATGAACAGCTGTTGTAGACATTGCCCATTACATTGTCCAACGTTCTTATGTAACAACCCATCTGAAAACTTCCTTTTAAATGTTCGTGTCAGGAAGGTTTCGTTTTGTGAGTTTCAGAGCTTGCTGGGATTGTTTTTGTTGTTGTTTGTCATCTCTGAAAGCACAGCGCTAAAATTAATGATTATCAGAACCATGTTACTCGGTTTTTGCTAGACTTATTTACCCCTTCCCCTATATGAATTTTGGTCTTCTCTTTTCTCTTCTAATGATTTTATGTCTGAGGTTCCCTAAGTGCCTTTTTGGAAGTAGACAGAGCTTCTTCCAGATCAAGCTATGAAAGAGAATTAGTGACAGCAAACTGGAGATCAAAGGGAGATATAATTGTACTGTAGGTAAAACAGGTTTTCTTGATAATCCATGTAAAGTTGTTTTTTTTTTAAGTACAGATACTTAAATACATTGAACAACAGAATGCAATAAAGCTGGTAAAAGTGTGCTTAATAAAATTTCATCTTCTAATTTTCTTTCCAATCTCAATTTAGTACTTCTCTAATAAACATTGTAATTCAGGAAAGCTTGTCTAATTTTCTCATCGATGGTCCTAAGGGACAGCTTTCATGGGGAGCACTTGCTTCCCATATATGAGGTCTCAGGGCTCAAGCCCCAGTATCTCCTAACATTTCCTTAAAAATTAAAAAAGATAGCTTTCCTATAGAAAATATACTGACCATTCTCCTTTGATCCCATTCCAGGTAGAATGCATGTCAGATTGTAATTCTGCATGTTTTTTAAATTTAAAAAGTAAAGAGCAGCAGCAAGCTATTGAAAGTAAGTTTTTTATACAAAGGAGTGGAATTTTTAAAAATTATTCAGACTTTATGCCTTTAAAGCATTTAATCATGTGCTATAAATTGTTTGGAAATTTGCAGTCAAAATAAGAAATTTGGCATGAGGTGCTAATTCAGGATACATACCGATCACATATATTCACTTTTCTTTTTTGTTCTTTATGTGAACTCTTCTCTGCAACAGACTTCTTGCTGAGAATAACTTTGCAGCTTTGTCATCAGTCATATTTTTCCTGATTCTGAAGTTTCCCATTTCTAAAAAAAATTTTTCCTGAACCATTTCAAAGAAATTACAAATATCAAGACTCTTACTGTAATACTTAAGCTTGCTTCTCAAAAGATAAGAAAACTGACTGTGAAATCACAGTTCCACTATCACACTTCTACAAAATTAAGAATAGTCTCCTGATGTCATTAACCCTCAGACTCAATTTTCTGAAAATTGTCTGTTATAGCTACTTATTTCAGCCAGAGAGCAATCAAGGATACCGTGTTAAATGTAATCTTTATACCATATACTTAAAATTCAAGGCTTAGCCATCTGCTCACTTTATGAAATAGGCAAGTTACTTAATGTATCTCACCTTGGTTTGATATGTGTAAATAAAATGGGAATAAATTCTAACTGTTTTGTACTGTGAGAATTAAATGAGGGCCTATGTAATGCTTATACTACAGTGCCAACATAAGATGGTGTCCAGCTTGGCTCTTTGCAGGGCACTGAGAATGATTTCCCAGACTCAGCTGGTTGATTTTCAAATAACCCCGTGAAGGAGGTGTTACCCCTTTGAAATGATGGGGAAGTTTAATTAAAGTTACTTGCTCCAAACTGCACACAGGTTTATAACCCTTTGCTCAACAATCCTAAGAGATGGGTGGTATTATCCCCATTTGTAGATGGGGATACAGAAAGGGTAAGTAATCTGCCTAAGATTATATTGAGGGAGCTGGGATTTGAACCCTGGCAGTCTGGTTTAAGAAGGAGCCTGCTCTTAAAGGCGGTGAGGTGCTACCTCAAAAGGGCAGTGGACATCCAACTTTAAGTCATCCTGGGTTCAGAGCCCACACGGTCATACTGTGGGTAATTCTTCAAACTGGTGGCTATAGCTGTTTGATATTATTGATGAATTCCAAAAAGAAATATTGGATTATGTTTGTAAACTGATCTTCCTCTGGGTATATTAGATTAAATTGGATTCATAGGTTTACTTGATTAAGTAATTATGCAAACTGCTTGTGCCAAAGTCCCCTTTGGTGGGTGGGGACTCACATATAAAAGGCATGGCAATGGACAGAATTAAGGGCTTTTAATGTTGGAGTTTGATGTTGGAGTTGATGCTGAAGCTGAAGCCCCAGCAAGAGAGACAGAGCCATTTGTCTGATAGCTTCCAGCTGATGGAAGGCACAATTTGAAAACGGCGAGCCTGGGCATTTAGCTGAAGAAATTTCCAAAGTAAAGCCAGAGAATATGGCTTGGCTTCTGCTTACAGCTTATAGCAAAATCCTAGGTGAGAGAGATATACTGAGGACTGAACTGTAGGGCACAAAGAAAACAGAAACTGATCTGGAAATTCCGAGCTTCTGGAAATCAAGCTCCCAGATGAAAGTGCCCCATTGGAGGACTTAACTAAACTTGGAATTTGTAAATAAGGATTGAAGATGCACTTATCTCAGAAAGACATGTGGGAAGTCTTACTGTCTGATGGCTTGGACCCCTGCTTCCTGCATGCTAAACCAACAAGGTTTTTGAGAGAGCTGTATGAACAAAACCACTGTCAGCCTGGAATAAAAAGGACATGGAAAGGAGAGATTGAAGGAGAAAGAGCTTTAAGAGGAACCTGAGATCTGAGGGAGATGGATGTTTCTGTCTGAAGTTCTGGGAGAGTTTTGCTGCCCCAGGGTACAGAGAGGGTGGAGCACATTCCCAAAGGATTAGGGTGGTTAAGGTCAGCACCCCACAGGTCTGAGAGGGGTGGACCTGTACCCCATGGATTAGGGAAGGCATTGCTCTGAGAAGGTTGAGCCTGTATGCCAAAGGTTAAAGGGAATGTTGTCTTCACATCACTGTGCTAGGGTGGTTAAGGTTTGTTAGAGGTTTACAATAATTAACAGGCTGTAGCTCAGTTCCCCCTAATATGCATTGGGGAAAGGCTAACCCCTTCCCCCATAAGCCTATGGGCTGGCACTTCCCCACAGATTAAACAGAAACCATGTACAGACAGGAGTAAAGGGAGATAAAGACCTTTACCACCTGCATATCAAAGGGAGATAAAGAAACTCTTTAATCCCTACAGAGCAAAGAAACATCTGCTCCTGAAGCATTCCAAGAAACCATAACTCCCTAACCCACTACCCTCTAGCCACATCAGGGAAAACTTCCACCTCGAGGGCTTCCTATTCCTCCCTGCACCTCACGCAGATCCTCAACCCCCTCCCACCAACTATCATTTCCCCACCTAGGAAAGTTGTGTATAGATTCAAATCCCCCCCTTCCAGGAATGGGCTGAAGTGTCTCTTCAGACCCTCGCCCTGGGGGGCCTGAAGCCTGTTCTTCAGACTCCCCCCATTGGGAGAGCTTCTCAATAAATCCTCTGCCTGTGGTCATGTCAGTCTCTGTGTCCCAGTGAATGCCATTTTCTCCAACATTTGGTGCAGAAAACCCAGGGCAGGGTCATGTTGAGACTGGTTGACTAGTGAGGAATCTCACCGAACACCCATCCAACACTGGACATTGAATCTAGGCTGGTGAGTTAAGGATTTCTCCACCCGAGGATCCTGCTGTTTTTATTTTCCGTTGTCCAGGACAACCTACTGGGAAAACAGTACTAGGTCAGGAGCCTCACCATTCCCCAAGGGCCACAGTGGGTGGTATGCCTGCATCCTTGTGGGAAGAAACCCCTTGCTGGAGATGTCTGGCTCCAAGCGCAGTTTCCCATTTCCTTGGAGATACCTGACTGATTCAGGGATGCCTGTCTCACTCAGAATCTCCCCTGTCCTAGGGATCCTTGGTCTCACCCAGGCCAACTAAAATGGGGAATTCAAGTTTCGTCCCCCCAAACCATGCCAATAGGTTGTCTCCTTCACAACCTTAAACCCTGTATCTGAAAGGAGACATCAGACCCAAAAAACTAATTTTCTATTCAACTTCTGTGTGCCACAATACCAATTGGACAATGAAAGTCAATGGTGAAAAAACACACTTTTAAATTCCCAACTTCTCTAAGACTTAAAGGACTTTATCCAGAGCAGTGGCAGACATGTGAGATTCCTTATGTTCAGGTCTTCTCTCATCTTTATATCCACCCCTTCCCCATCAATCCTTTTCTTCTTTTACACATAAACTTCTTCAAAAGCTTTCTTCTTCATCCAATCCACTCCAACTTACTCCATCCTCCTCCAGCGCCCCCACATCTCCCTGTAAACCTGCTCCCTTCCCCCACCCACCACCACTCTCACACCCAACTCACCACTCTCGAGGCTCCTTCCCCAGCTCCTGTCCTCCCTCTCCAGGAAGTGGCTGAAGCAGAAAGCACATCCCCTTCTCAGTCTGATCTCTCTCTAATTAAACACCTTCTCAGATCCTGTTCCTCTGATCCCTCGCATCTTACCAATACCCAGATGTCCCTAATAACCTTCCTTAACCTACAATTGCTTGCCTCTTGCAAGTAAGCTTTCAGCTGACTCCTAAGTCTAAGTATATTCGTAAAAGGTAATAATGCAAAATATATGCACTAAATATCTAACTAAACTGTTAAAGTTTAATTGCATTTATCATGCTCAAATATTCCTAACTGTTGCTAATTACTAGTAAACATGTTTTCAAAAAATATCTTAAAAGCAGTAAAAATAGCCATACCAAAGGAGTAAGTTATGTAAAATTATTAAACTTTAATGTAATCATGATAATTGTTTGTTATAAAAAATTTGCTTTAAGACAGTTTCCAAAATCATTTTAGTAACTTATCTATGTAGGATGTATAGAATGTGTTTTGTTAAGGAAAAAGACAATAATTTTGTCCTAAAATAAAACAACTGGTTTTGCTGAGAGGCAAACAATTAGGACAAGCTACAAAGTCCTGTCTTTCACATTCTTAAATGGTGTTTAGTTAAGTAAAACAAAAACTGTACCCTCTGTTTTAACTGATGAAGTATATTTTCTCATAATATTGGGATACTGAAAACCCTTCATCCCTCATTTTGCTCAGATATTAAAGCCATTATATGTGTTAATCAGAAAAAGTTGTTCATGGAAATGAAAGCCTCCCCTCAGCAGGCTGCTTTTAAAACAATAACACAGGTTCAAGCAGTAAAGGAGTGGATCTTTACTTACCCTGTAAATTGGATGTAGCCAGTACCAATATTGGCTTTGGGTGGAGCTTGTGGCAGAGGCAACTTTCTAAACAAAACCACTTGCTTTTTAGTCACACTTGTGAGAAGAAACCAAAGTGCAAACCAAGAACAATGAACTGTTGTCAGCTGTCGTCTGTGGAGAAGAAAAATCTGTGGAAAAACATCTGGAATGCCTGCCAGCAGTGACAGGTAACTGTCTATCATGTCCCTTCCCCCTCCTCTAACAACTTTCTTGGGACTGTTAAGGCAGATGCCCTTGTGAAAATCCAGAGCCATACCATTGAAACCCAAAAAGCAGCAGAGTGGCTCCATCGAAAAAGCAAATATCATGGATACCAGACCTTGTGGTGCCTAGGCCAGCAGGTCCAATTGCCTGTCATTCACTAGGAGCTCATGAACATCACCTACAAGTGTCCATCATGCTCACTCCAAAGACTGTGACAATTCCATCTCTGGATAAGACATACTGGCTGAGCTCAGACTCCAATAGCTCAATGGCAAGTGGATTACATTGGTCCCCTCCCTCTCTCAGACGAGGCAAGGTATGCCTTCAGTGCTGCAGACACTGCAAGGGGACTCTTGTAACCTTGTAACTGAATCCTTACAACAATGGACTAAGTCTAAATTACAAGTTAAAGTGCCAGCGGCTCCAAGCCCAAAAGGGACATAATAATAAATTATTGCTGCCTATGCCTCAAACTATATAAACTGGAAAAATGTGGTCATTCAGATCACAGTACTGGTCTATGCAGCTCTGCTTGTTGGGAATCTTAAACCCATGAAAAAATCACTCAAAAACACTATTATGAAACCTATTCCAGCTAAACTTTATGTGTGTAAACCCATCAAATCATTTAATTTCACTGTCAAGCATTAATGCCATTAATGTTTAATGCTGAATGTATAATCTTATTATTCCATCTCCTCAGACTCCTGAAGGCAATAACCTCACAGCCCACCCTTAATTTCCTGATTAATCGCTATCCTTACCACAATTATAGCTCTCATTCTCCTCCTATCAGCAGGTCCTCACATCCTCCATGTAATAACTCAGTTTATCCACACAGCCATCCAAGATGTCACCCATGATCATGTACATGATCTTCTGCTGCAAAAATATAGTGCCAGCTGCCAAACCAGAAGCCAAAATATCTCAACATCAAAAGAGGACCAAACAATTGAATCCCACAATGCCTTCCTGCTCTCCTTCTCCACTCAACCATATCAAAAAGGGATGAAAATTTTAAGTCTCCCCTGCCCCAATAACAGATAACTCCAAATCCCCCACCCCTGTCCCTAATCCAGCAGGATGTACTAGGCACTTGTGCAATCATAAATGAAACTTGTTTTCACATTTACAGAACTGGTCAGATAGAAGAAAATCTTAAAGTCTTGAAAGAAAACAAAAATTGTTCAGAGAGCCTCCAAATAATAACTATTGAAATCAATCATGGCTATCCTCATTCCTTTCTTATTTTTCTTCACCCTTAAAATCAGTTCTTTTACCCATTATAACACCATTACTAATAGTATTGCTGCTGCTTTTTGGTCCTTGTCTCATACAGCTTCTTATCTGATTCACACACAGAATCATAGAGTTAACAACCCAGGAATACATAAATGCCATCTTTCTGCTGCGTGAACAACAATATCAACCCTTGCAAGATCTGAAACCACAGCCCACTGTACAGGATGGAAGGGAAATTCTTTTCTCCACCCCTTGATAGCAAGAAGTAGCCAGATCGAGCCAACACCTCAAATTCCCTCACCCTCCTATCCTGCTCAGTACCATATTCCCCAGTACCCAGGTCCCCCAATATACATACAAATAAACAAAGAGTTAGGAATGTTAGAGGTTTGCAATAATTAATGAGCAATAGCTCAGTTCCCCGTGATATACATTCCCTCAATTTCCCCAAAGATTGAACGAAGAAACCATGTAGAGATGGAAATAAAGGGAGGAGATTAAGTCCTTTACTAACTGCATATCAACGGGAGATAAAAATATTTCCTTCCTACATATCAAAGGAACACCCACTCCTTCAGAATTCCAAGAAACCCAGCTCCCTAACCCACTACCCTCTAGCCATATCAGGGAAAATTTTCACCCCTAGGACTTCCTATTGGCCCCTGTATCTCACTCAGACCCTTGACCTCCTCCCACCAACTATCATTTCCCCACCTTGGAAAGTTCTGTATAAATTCAAACCCCCCTTCCAGGACTGGGCTGAAGTCTGTTCTTCAGACCCTCTCCATTGGGAGAGCTTCTCAATAAATTCTCTGTCTGTGATCATATCAGTCTCTGTGTCCCAGTGAGTGCCATTTTTCTCCAACAATTACATCTTCCTCTCTATTTAAAAAAAAATTATATGTTTTTGTATAATTTTACAAAATGTTCTAGGCATTACTGTTGCATCTATTTCTATTGATATGCTAAAAATATCACAAATTTAGTGATTTAAGCCAAAACAAATTATCACACTGTTGTCAGGTTTCAGGGTCAAAAGTCAAGGTGCAATGTCCCTGAATTTTCTGCTCATAATCACACAAGGACAAAATCAGGGGGTCTTCAGGATTATGTTTCTTGCTGGAAATTCTCTGCAAAAATCTGCTTCTAACGTCATTCAAGTTTTTGTCAGAACCCACCTCCTTTCAGAGATGGTTGTGTCTGTTTCTTTGCAGGTTCTCAATTAGGGTCTCACTTGGCTCTTTAAAGTAACCTGCATTTCTTCTCAAATGGCCACATATATCTTCAAAGCCAGCATCATTGTGCTGAGTCTTTCTCATATAGCATATATTTCTGACTTCCCCTTTGGCCACCAGCTACAGAAAGCTCTCTACTTTTGAGGGCCCATGCAATAGATTGCAGCCAGTGGATAATTCCAGATGATATTCCTATTTTAAGGTCAACTATACCTTATGTAGCATAAACATAGGAGCGGTCATTCACATTACCATGTTCTGTGCATTAGAACATAAAATTTATGGTGCATCCCACAGTGTGGTGTGTTGATAGAGGGCTGTTGCTTGAGAATTCTGCACATGTGCATGATTGTTTTATAACTTGTCATAAAAAATATATTTAAAAAATAATAATAGGGTGGGTTGGGGAAAATACAACAAATGTAAGATAAGGACTATAATTAGTGGTAAGATTTTGACAATATTCTTTCATAATTTGTAACAAGCATCTCACAACAATGCAAGGTGTTGGCAGAGGGCTGATGTATGAGACCCCTGTATGACGTTATGAACATTTGCTTTGTAAATTCACAATTTTTTCTCTACACTTATTGTTTATGTATGTTCATATACAAATGATAAAAAGATAATAATAGGGTGGGTTGGGGAAAATACTTTGGTTAATAGTAATATTTTGAAAATGCTCTTTAATCATTAGTTAAAAATGTTTAAGAGTGAGTTCTGTATGATGTTATATATGTTTTATAATTTCACAGCTCTTACTGTACAATTATTGTTTATGTATATGTATGAGTGATATACTTCAATGAATTTTTTAAAAATTAAAAAAAATTATGGTGGATCATTTTAAGATATTTTTCTTACCACAACTATATACTTTAATTTTCATTCATTTTAGAATCAATATTTTACCATTTAAAATGGAATGTAGAAAATTTTCCAACATACTGATAGCTGCATTCTCATTTTTGGTTTTACTTGTCTTAAGTTTTAAGTTGATATCCATTATCAACCTGATGAGACAATAGTATATTTTTTTGTGCTTCAACATCCAAAATATATTTAAGGACTCAAGGAAGAATAATGTCTATTATATTCACACAGAAGTAGCATTTCTATTGCCTTTCTTTTTTCAAAGATTTTCCAGTATTCTTTCTGGTATCATTTTCCTTCTGTTTTGATAACTTATTTAGCCATTATGTTACCAGTGTGCTAGCAATGAATTCCTCTGCTCTACTTTATCTGACAGTATCTTGATTTCACTTCATTCCTGTATTAAGATACTCCAGAAACTACAGGGAGGTTGGAAAGTCTAACCTCACAGAGCAAAGTCCTATCTGGATTCTCTAAAAAAGGTGATGTTGAAACCCTTAGTCTGAATACCCCAGGGGAAAATGCCTGGCTGGAAATTCCAGCAAAACCTGCATTGCTGCTGAGGCAGGGATAGAACCCACAATTCTTACTTGTAAAACCTCAAACAGATGGATGAGGAGATAACCCCAAATTGCTAAAGGCAATATTTCTTTGTTAATTATGCATGCAATTAACTAATTGTAATGCAAATCCCATCTACAATAAAACTTCACAGTAACTAAGTAAGCCAGTGTTGGATCAAACAATTGGACACAATATCTTTGACAACTTAACCCATGAAATTAACCCTCACATTCCTGAAGGATATTTTTGCTTACAAAAATTCTGGATTAACCATTATTTTCTTTCAGCTATTTAAACATTTGTTTCCACTTCCTTTTGGCCTCCATGGATACTGATGAGTATCACATTCATTTGAAACATTGGTCCTACTTATATTGATATAGCCTGTGCATTAAATCAAAATTATTTCCAAGAGTACCTAGTCTCCAAGATGGCCAGATAAGTAATATAGGCCCTATAGTCTTTGAATGTTCAGAAGGGATGTGAGACTGAGTGTGTATTCAGGGCTGCCTCCAGACGATGTGGAGCTATGCTAATCCAAACTGGCTTGGATGTGGAGAATATGTAACTCACCTGGAGGAAATAACCTATCTGATACTAAGATCTGAAGAACCTAACCAAAGGTCTGTTTACCATCACTGTTAGTCTTCCTAATCCTATATCCTCTGTATAAAAGGGTCTGGAAAAGGCTGTTCGGGGCTAGGTTTTTATTAGGACAAGAGTCCACCGAGCCCGGCCGGTCGAAATAAACCAACTTCCTTCTCGGTATTCTCGTGTCCTGGCCTTTGATACCGCGCATACCCGAATTTCTCCACTACATTTCTGGCGACTCTGGTGGGATGCGCTGAGAAGGTCAGAGGCGGCAACAGTTGTTTGCCCCTACCAGACATCTCCGGGGAGGCCGGGAGGGCCCGGGCGAAGCCCAGCCCTGGGCGCCCCTGGACACCCCATTTGAGTCCAGAAAGAGGTTGCGGTTTTCGCTGGAGCCCTTCCGGAGGAGCCGGGGACACCGGGAGGTTTGAGAGACCCTGAGAACGAAGCAAGGAGCTCCACACGTCGGATTGGTAAGACCCCCGGGGGCATAGTGCAGGGAAGGCCTAATTCTGAAATTAGGAGGGAGTCTGATCAACTCTCAAAGAGGAGGCCCTAGTACTCCTGAGAATACAGGAGGAAGCCGTCTCCTCTCCAGGTCCGAGGAAAGGAAAGGGGGCTGGCTGTGTGCGTGTGCTTG
The DNA here is from genome assembly GCF_030445035.2 of Dasypus novemcinctus. Lineage (NCBI taxonomy): Eukaryota > Metazoa > Chordata > Mammalia > Cingulata > Dasypodidae > Dasypus > Dasypus novemcinctus. The sequence goes on from NC_080685.1 coordinate 113,565,783, forward strand.
TGGCGACTGAGTGAGACGCAGAAAATTGCTTCTGCGGCGCAAGTGCGGAGTCCCGATCCGCGGTTCCGTGGCGACCTCATACGATCAAGGGCGGTCTGGGGGGTCCCTGCAAAGGGACTGTTGTGGAATTTAAGAGAAGTTTAATTATTTGAGTATAGAGAGGCCAGGACTCAGGAATGATTTTGAGAAGGAAAAATGGTTTATTGATGGCCGGCCGGACTCGGGAGCTTTCAGTTTGAATCCCGAGCCCTGAACAAGATTTTCAAACATCTTTTATACAGAGAGGAAAGGCCAAATGGTCCCTTTGTTTCAGTTCTCAATAGGCTTCAATTAGCATATATCTTCCACATCTTAGGTAACTAGATAAGCCTTTAGTGTATTTGGTTTTTGCATTTCCCCTAAATACTTAAAGTTTATAGCCCTTGCATTGTTAAACATTTCCTGGGACTGGAGCCGCTGCCAGTCCCTAAGGGCAGGACTGCAGCCTCTTACCGTTCCACACCCACAAGTCAAACAACTTAGTTATCTCTGAAGAGACAAAGAGCCTTCCACCCATAGCCCACATCATTCCCCCCCTTTTGCCAAAGTTTACTTGCTAAGCTTTGGCATAATTATTGTTGGAGCTATGAGGTGGATGGCTGTTTGTTGTCTTGATTGATTATTTATTAGTCTTTAGTACAGCATCCAGGACTGTTTTTAGAAGTTTAGAACTTTTCATTCTGGACAGCAGAATCTTGGGCAGGGGCCTCCCGCAGTTATTCTGCTGCCACTGGCACTCACGTGGATTTCCAGTCAGGTTCCAGATCCATCTATTACTTTTATTTTACTTTTAAAGAGTTTACACCTTTAATTTAAAAGGGGTGCTGAAGGGAGATGATCTCTTTTCTGTAACTGCTTCCTGCTGGCCATGGGCTGTAGTCATTGCCTAATAAGGTGTAAAACTCTTTAATTTATTCTAACTGGAGGAAGATGGATCTGGCATTCTGTACGAAGTTGGATGAAGTTTTCATATGGTTAATAAGATGTTCACTCTGAAAGAAACAAACTTAATTAAAAATTTGGAATACCTGTTTTTAAAAGAGGACACATTGGATTACAGAGGTAGACAAGGTTAGGTGCCTATAAAGATGGCATTCCTTAAAAGCTGGTGGGAACAGCATATATACATTTTTTTTAAGTTATCCATCTTTAGAGAGAAATTGCAACAGACACTTAGCTTTGTCTGAAGACACATTCCAAGCTGTTCAATGATTGACACTCATTCGCTGTCAGATGCTCCTGGTGAACTGGCACTCCTTGGGCAACTGGCTTCACTCAGGATTAGAACACTAATTTGGAAATACTCTTAGTTTTCACCTGTGGGAGTGATCAGAACTACAGAATAAAGATTTTTACACCTTGGTTTTCATTGTACAATTTCTAGCAATTTTGACTTGTTCAATAGGTGACTCACCATCAGCAAGCAAGCCTCACTTTTGCTAACTGAGACTGGCTGAGACTGCCACCTTATTCTATAGACATGTTATTAACTGTTTAGAAAATGATTTTACCAGGAATTTAACATGTCTAATATACTTCTGCACTTGATCCAAAATAGAAAAGATAACATTACAATTATTAGGCATATATTTAGTACAGGATAAAAGTGCAGCACTTAATATTAACTAATGTATTACTTAATGCATAAGGATTCAGAGTTGCAATTATTAGTTTTGAGTTTCAGGTTTGTAATACTTTACATGTTATCTCTCCATGAGAGCAGGCCATAATGCCAATTGTGTTTAAGTTTTACTTACAGTATCCTGGTATCATGGCTCCACTTAGCATGTTCTTCAATGCAGTGAGCAAGTTGCAGCATCCTTCATCTTAGAGAGATTTTCCAGTATTCTACTAGCCTGGTGCATAGTGCTCTCTGGCACCATGGAACAGTGCCAGTCTGGAAGCGATATCCATTGTACACTTGGCTGTACCGAGTCATTATTGGCTGCAGGAGCTTGAAACTGCAATATAGTTTCCATCGACTTCAGGAGCAGAACCAGAGACTGATATGGCACATATTTTTAATTGAGGGGTCAGTGACCAGCCTAGCCAATAACTCACATGGAGAGGCCACCTGTAATGTATACAAGGCCTGGTTCGAATGCACAAGAGTTTGACAATGTTAAAGTTTATTCCTTGTTTTATATATATTTTAAACAACTTAATGCAATACATATATTAAATGACTATTTACTTACACAATTTTACTATGAAGATAACAGTAGGTACTTTACTTTAGTAATAGAGGAAAAATATTATTTTTCATTGTTAGAATGAAAACAGAATATTTCCAATAGAATCAAGACAACTTTTTATTACCATTTACTTAAATGTGTATTTTGCAGTGGCCTTCAGACAGGTTTATTATCATGAAGTTATTTCTGCTACCAATACCAATCTAAGTTTCTTTAGTTAATGACTTCTACAACTAGAACTATTAAAACATTTTCCGTTTGGAAGATGTTTTACAAACTCTTTATAATTGACTATAACCACATTGACTAGCCACCTCATGTTTAAATAAACTTACTAAATTACAATTACCAATGAAAGAAATTTACTCTTTATTTAAGAGAGCATATCTACAATCTTTTTCCTTTAGCCTAATTTCACCAATGTGAACTTACAATTTTCATTACTGTAAAGATTTTGTACATATAATGTTAATTTAGTTTATAAATTAACTATGGGAGATTACACTCAAGTTAAATAAAATTGAAACCGTAATAGTTTATGCAAGGAATGTTCTCTTTTTCCCTTACAGGAAGCTAAAAACTTCTTTAAGTTATGAAAATTATTAAATTAAAAGCATACTGACTACCAGGTTTTAAAACACATGCATACTGACTACCAGGTTTTAAAACACATTACACAATTACTTAATTTTTTTAAAAAATCATAACCCAGGAAAGATCTCTCCATAGTTTTTATGGACTTTCCTTTACTTACTGAAATTTGTTAATAGAGCCACTAATTACCTTTATTTCGTTGGAAAGAAATCTTCTGGAAGAAATTAAGGCTCACCAGATTGTGGAGAAGAAAATAATTTATTCTCAATCTTGCAAGAAGGGGTGCAGAGCCAGATATGGCTGGTGCCACGAACAAAGAAAAATGACACAATTTATACCCCTAAGCCTAGCATGCAAGCTCTTCCTGTTTTTCCATAGATTGGATACTTCAGAAGTTACAGCTTATCTGAGATTTAACTTTCCCACGCAAAAGTTTGATTTAACTGCTTCTTCTATCACATTCCAACCATTTTAGTTTTTACCTGCTCCCCCCTTTGTCAAATAAGGAATAGAATTTAGTGCTGAAATGGCACCGACTTAGCTCCTTCTTGGGCATCCTTCCACTGCCCATAGGACTGGCCTAAACTGGTCTCCTCCACTGCTGTCCAACCCGGGAGTGGGAGACTGAGGCAGCAGGCCACCGGGTTACATCAACATTTTTCTTATGTGAAAATTAACCTAATCTTTTTTTTTTTTTTTTTTTTGCAATTTATGGCTGACAAAGGTTTAAACTGGGAAATTTACCAGGCAAACTGATTCTTAATTCCCTAGCCTAGTAGATAGGTTTAATCTGCCACACCTAGTCTTGCCTTAAAAGCTCTTGCAAAGAGGAGGCCCTTTTCTAATTGTTTCCATAATCAGATTTCTATGACTTTTTCATCCTGCTTAGTTTAATTTGGGCTTTAAGAATATTTATAAATATAACTGCATATTTAATTTTTAACAATTTGAATAGACCTCTTTTAAGAATTTTTATTTGTTAATTTGATATTATCCTGATGTATGAAGACATACATTGAGCTTTTTTTTAAATGGGCAGACACAAAGAGTTAGACACAAACACAACTCATTGATATTACTTATAATTTGCATTATTTTATATACTGTTTAGCTTAATTAATTAGGGGTCCAGAAATACATATTACTTATATAACTGCATATTTAACCTCAACAATTTGAGCAAATAGGCAGACATGAATAGTTTGACACAACAACATGACTTTAGTTACTTTAAACTTTTCAAAGACTTTTGAAACTCTTCTTAATTTGCACTATGACCATGCAGTTTACCACAAGAATTTTCTTTCTTACTTAATGGATTGTAATAACCAAAATGTTCTCAATGCCTTAGCACCATTTTGTTTTAGAACTTTATATTTTACTTTGAAATTAGCAGAATTTTGGATAAGCAACAAGATTAATTTTATATATATTTACTGAGGCTATTTGAAGCCTCAGGGAGACAGACTGCTTTCTCTCATGAATTGCCACTCTTAGGAACACTGACCGTCAAGGCAGGAGACTTCTCCCCCTCCACCCCCCTTTTTGATTTTGGAGATAATAAAACTCCAGTGGCCATTTAACCTTATTCTATCAGGCAGCAATTTATTTAGTTTACACTTGAATTCATGAGAGAAAGGGTTACTAATACCAGGAGAGGAGACAGTGATGTCCCAGCTCTTCTCAATTATGAAATAACCATAGGCAAAGGCAAAGGGTGAGGTTAGGCTTGAAGTAACCATAAACAAAGTTAAGGTTAGTGTAGAATTTACACTTAAATAATAGTTTCAGGCTAAATTCTTCCAGCTATAATCTCAGTTATTGTCTTTCCACTGTTTTATAATATAAATGCATTTATAAATGATTTTAACTCTTAGTTACAGTTTTTATTAATTTTTTAAAAACCTATTAATTTTATAACACCTTTAAATACCTTTCATTCAACTTATAACATATTAAATGAACTTAACCATTACTTTAATTTTTCCTTTAAAGTAAAAGAATAAATCTCTTGCAGTTAGTTTGAAATAAAAGGCTACTTTTCAGGATTTGATTTCTAGAACATAAAATGTTCTTTTAAAAGAGGTAAGACTCTTCTTCAAACATTGAGGATATGATGAGGTTAAAGCACAAGAAGCTATTGATAAAAGATTTTCTTTGTATATTGATCTTACTCAATTTAATCATAAAAATTTTCCTTCCACAAACCTTCTACACTTTCAGTATTCATTCAGGTTCTGTCCCACACTCTACTCTTTCCAATAATCAATCATTTTATCTTAGGACAAAATCATCTTCTGTTTCCTTAACAATAAGAACACACTCCATATATCCCACATACTAAGTTACCAGGCAAACTTCTTACAACATATAATTGCCATTAATACTTAACAAGTTTGTTAAAATAATGAAGTTTTCTTCACTTTAAATACCAGAAACAGTTTTTTTTGGAAGCAAGTTGGCAGGGGAGATTGGCTGCTGAATAAGTTTGTTATAAAATTGCCTTTTATTATTATTATTATCAATTCAGTTTTGTTAAATAATGACTTTCTGCAATTAGCCACTTAAATACCTTAAACAATGCTTTGTAAAACTTTTATATTTATACCCTTAAGACAAATTTTACCTTCACAGAACACATTCTCTTACTTAAGGTTACTACAATACCTTCCAAGAACCTGAGCAGAATGCAAACGTATTTTGGCTTTGACACCCTAAGGAGGGAACTTTACCGCATTTATTCTGATTCTGCTTTTCACCCTCTTCACTTCCCCCCCTTCCAGGCAGTCAGGCACACAACAAACAGGAATGTGGCTTATGAATAGAAGGGTGGACTCACTGGAAAGGGGCAAGCCGCTCCCCCCTTTCCAGCTTTCAGCCAAAATGGGCAGACAGAACCTACTCAAATTTGGCAACTCTCCCAGGGACCCAGCCACCCTGACTGGGACATCCCCAACAAACTTGGGTGCGTGGCGCGGACACAGATGGCCTCCAAGCTCCGGCAAAGGGCCAGACCAGAGACAAGACAGCAGAGCATGCACAAACATCTAGACTCCGCAAACATCCAGACTCCTCAGCTTTTGCCCCAGAATCATTTCACTCCCTTGCCAATGGCAAGGGAGGGCTCCAGCTCAGCTGTAATTCCACTTTACATAAGGACACAACTCCAACACTAGCCTTGAGCTGACACAGACAGAAGCACAAAGGTCACTAATCTGACCCACAAGTTTATATATTTATTTTCACCATGGCTGCCCCCACAGCCATCACAAACCTCAGAACACTTAACATTTGGTATAAAGCGAATTCATTCACAAATTAGCACCATAACAAAAGATTTCAGCTAGACTTTTCCACTGTTTAAACTTTACACCCAGACCAAGCTCCACCAGAAAAGCCGATCCATTTTCCTGTAACCAAGTTTTGTTTCCCTTAATCTAGACCAATTTCCAGGACATTAGGACTTGAACCTATAAATAGCCTTTCCTATTAAAATCGAGACTCCACTCCTTTAGTGGATATAAGACCAGTACCAGATTCTAACATGCAGTTAGACAAACCCAAAACACCAGGGCTTTTCCCCGGTTTTCCTCCTTTTCCCAAGCCTAGAGAGAATGGCTTCCCCCCAGCCTTCTGGGGCTACTAGGGTTCTCTCGGGAGGTGATCAGCCTCCCCTTCCTAGCAATTAAAGCTAGGGCCTTCCAGACTGTGCTCACCCGGGGAGTCTTACCTTCTTCCATGTTTGGAGTTCTTTTTCGTTCCCAGAATCTTTCTCTTCAGACCTTCCATTGCCCTCGATTTTTGTCGGGAAGATTCTGGTGGAGCCCACATCTTTTCTGGATTAAATTTAATCCAGGCGCGCGCCCAGATTTGGGGTTCACCCGAATCCTCCCGGCCTCCTCAGGGATTTGGAAGGGGCAGCAAAATGCTACCATCGCTGGCCTTCATTTGTAGTCCCACCAGAGTCGCCAAAAATGTTGTGGAATTTAAGAGAAGTTTAATTATTTGAGTATAGAGAGGCCAGGACTCAGGAATGATTTTGAGAAGGAAAAATGGTTTATTGATGGCCGGCCGGACTCAGGAGCTTTCAGTTTGAATCCCGAGCCCTGAACAAGATTTTCAAACGTCTTTTATACAGAGAGGAAAGGCCAAATGGTCCCTTTGTTTCAGTTCTCAATAGGCTTCAATTAGCATATATCTTCCACATCTTAGGTAACTAGATAAGCCTTTAGTGTATTTGGTTTTTGCATTTCCCCTAAATACTTAAAGTTTATAGCCCTTGCATTGTTAAACATTTCCTGGGACTAGAGCCGCTGCCAGTCCCTAAGGGCAGGACTGCAGCCTCTTACCGTTCCACACCCACAAGTCAAACAACTTAGTTATCTCTGAAGAGACAAAGAGCCTTCCACCCATAGCCCACATCAGGACCCTCTTCCATATCGGGGGCTTATACCGATCCACTAAGGTTAAGAGGCGCCTGAAAGTTCCCGCGAGGGACGCGGCCAGAGACGGACGAAGGGAAAGGCTTGAGTGACTGTTGTACACCGCCAGCACAGGGTGGAAATGGGAAACACACACAGTAAAACCCCGTTAGGATGTATGCTAGAAAACTTCCCCCGTGCATTCCAGGGAGAGATGTACGGCATAAGGTTTCAGCCAGGAAAGCTTAGGATGCTTTGTGAGTTAGAATGGCCAACTTTCGGCATGGGCTGGCCCCAGGAGGACACTTTGGATCCCCGGATCATCCGTAAAGTCCATGACGCAGTGACTGGAAATCCAGGGCATCCAGACCAATTCCCCTACATTGATGCTTGAGAAAATGCTGTGAGCCAAAACCTGCCTTGGTTAAGGAAGTGCATGGCTAAGGAAGCTAGAATTTGCTTAATACAGAAACCGAGGAGTGCCGTCCCAGGGACCAGACCAAACAATCACCGTGCAAAGGGCACAGAGAAAGTGCGTCCCAAGTCCAGTGCTAATCCGCCCGTTTTGAAAGGGCCAGATGAATTTGAATTTCCACCACCTTATGCGATGACTCCCGCCCCAGTGGTACTAAGGAATGAAAATGAGCTAGTCTCCCTAAGCAGTGACCCACAGTCGACATCCGCACAGGGAAGTGCGATGTCTGCACCATCCCCGCCACTGCTTTTGTCACCATCAGAGAGGGCACCTATACTATCCCCGCAGTTGCCTTTATTGCCATCTGCACCTGAGAGCCCTATGCCATCCCCACAGCAGCTTTTACCGTCTCCGCAGCGGTCTTTGGCACCTTCAGCAAGGAAAAATGCAGACCAGCTGCTTTTACAGCCAGTTGCCCCTGGCAACGCCACTGCAGCGCTGCGGGTCAGTCAGGGAGGAGACGCTAAGAGATTACAGCTCAAACCACAGGGAGCCCCGGGGGCAGAGGGAGCAAGGAGAAGGCTGCTTTCCAGTTCCCGCTTGGTGAAACCTGCGGCCCAATCTTTTACGATGCAGATGGCCAGGTTCAGGGGAGAAGCCGGACATTTATCTATCAGCGCTTAACGACAACAGATCTCTTTAACTGGAAAAGCCACACCCCACCATTTTCGGAGAAGCCTCAGGCCATGACAGACCTTTTCCAGTCCATCATACAGACCCACAGACCCACCTGGGCTGATTGTAAACAACTTATAATGACTTTATTGAACTTTGAGGAGAGAATGCGGGTCACACAGGGAGCGCTAGCCTGGCTTAGAGAGCACCCACCTGAGGGAACTTTGGACAGTGATCAATACGCCTGCTTGCAGTTCCCAGGGGAGGACCCCCTGTGGGATCCAAATAGCGCTGTCGGGCTCAACCGACTAGAGACATTCCATAGGGCCTTAGTTGAAGGATTCAAGGCGGGTTGCCGCAAGGCAGTGAATATGGCAAAGACCAGTCAGATTCTACAGGCTCTGAATGAGAGTCCTGCTCAATTCTATGAGAGACTGTGTGAGGCATTCCGTGTATACACGCCCTTTAACCCAAATGCTCCTGAGAGCCAAACAATGGTAAATGCAGCATTTGTTGCCCAGTCACAGGCTGACATTCGGAGAAAGCTGCAAAAATTAGATGGGTTTGCTGGAATGAATATCTCTCAGCTCATGGAAGTAGCTACTAAGGTTTATGTCAACCGTGATGAAGAAACAAAAAGGGAGGAAATTAGGAAGATGAGGAAAAAGGCAGATTTTCTGGTGGCAGCCATAGTGGAAAAGTCTGTTCCTGTAACAAGGAAGGTAACTTGGCAAGCCCCAGCCCCAAGGAGAGGGAAAGGCCCACGTCTAGGGCGAAATCAGTGTGCATACTGCAAGGAGGATGGACATTGGAAGCGAGAGTGTCCTAGCTGGCCACTTGACCCGGCCTCTGCAGCCAAAGCATTAGCCAGAAAGGCCAGTGGGGCATCACAACCCAAACGCTGGGACCGTAAAGGTTCAGAGAAGAAACCTGCAAATCAGATCATTGGGCTGGCAGGAATGGAGGACTCTGATAGAGATTATTAGGACAGACTGGGCTCCTATTCCCTTGGCCCCGAGAAGCCTATGGTCGGAGTTCAAATTGGGGGCCACACCATACAGATGATGGTTGACACTGGGGCTCAACATTCTGTAATGACCAAGCTAGTTGGGCCTCTATCAAAAAGGCAAGCCACTATCGTAGGGGCAACTGGCAAAAGTGCCCAACGGCCTTTCCTTCAAGCCAGGACCTGCAACATTGGGGGAAGGGAGGTCACTCACGAATTCCTCTATCTTCCGGAGTGCCCAGTCCCCCTCCTGGGATGAGACCTGCTGTCTAAACTACAGGCTCAAATTACCTTTAGTGCCACAGGGCAATCCACACTGACCTTGGGGCCACAAGACCCTCCGAAGGTAGCGCTGACCCTTCCTCTGCAGGAGGAATGGAGACTATTTTGCCTCAGTGAGACTGGAAAATGCATGGCCATACAGCTCCCCTTTGAAGATGTGCCTGAAGTATGGGCAGAGGGGAACCCGATGGGGATGGCACATGACATTCCTCCAGTTATTATTGAAATAAAGCCTACAGCCAGTCCAGTAAGCATAAGGCAGTATCCAGTTCCACGCGAAGCGCAAGAAAGGGTCCAGCTACATATTCAGAGATTGCTGAGTGAGGGCATATTGAAGCCGTGCCAGTCTCCGTGGAACACCCCTCTCTTCCCAGTTAAAAAGCCAGATGGAGATTACCGCCCAGTCCAGGACTTATGAGCAGTTAATTTGGCAGTAGTAGCCCTTCATTCTGCAGTTTCAAATCCTTATACTCTGCTCAGCTTAACACCAGCATCGGCAATCTATTTTTCATGCCTAGATCTTAAGGATGCCTTCTTCTGCATTAGGGTAGCACCAAGGAGTCAGCCGATTTTTGCCTTTACATGGGAAAATCCAAATTCAGGTGAAAAGAGCAGCTGACATGGACGCGATTGCCTCAGGGATTTAAAAATGCACCCACTATTTTTGGACAAGCCCTGGCCAGTAATCTCAAATCCTTTAAGGCAGAAAGCCATAACTGTTTTCTTCTCCAGTATGTAGATGACCTCATTCTCAGAAGTTCCACCTATCAGGACTGTGATGGTGGAACCCATGCTCTTTTAAAACATCTACAACAGAAGGGCTATCGGGTGTCTAAGAAAAAGGCCCAAATCTGCCTACCTCAGGTCAAATACCTAGGTTACAAAATAACACAGGGGCACCGTGAATTAGGACTTGAAAGAAAGGAAGCGATCTGTAGTCTGCCTGAGCCCAATTCTCACCGGAAGCTGCAAGAGTTCCTTGGGGCAGCTGGATTCTGCTGCAATTGGATCCCCAATTTTGGGGTTCTCACGCGCCCTTTATATGAAGCCACAAAGGGGGGAGATAGGGATCCCCTGCTCTGGGAAAGCCCACAGAAAAATGCTTTCACTGCTCTCAAACAAGCTCTAATGGAAGTACCGAGTCTCGGACTTCCGGACCTCAGTAAGCCGTTCTACCTCTATGCTCACAACTGCCAAAGCATAGCAGTAGGAGTACTCACTCAATACCTCGGTTCCTGGCAAAGACCTGTAGCGTATTTATCTAAACAACTGGACACTGTAGCCCAGGGATGGCCTTCATGCTTGCAAGCTGTAGCAGCTGCAGCCATGCTTACAGTAGAAGCTATAAAATTGACTCTTGGGCAGCCTATTATTGTCCGGGTTCCACATGCAGTAGTCACAATCTTAGAAGCCAAAGGAACACATTGGCTTACTAACAGCCACCTGGTTAAATATCAGACCCTATTATGTGAAAACCCATCCATCCAGCTGGAACTTGTAAAAACCCTAAATCCAGCCACCCTGCTACCCGTAGAGCCAGGGGCTCCAGCCCATAACTGCCTGGAAACATTGCAAGAAGTATATTCCAGCTGGCCAGACCTTCAAGACCAGCCATTGGCAAATCCTGACATGGAGTATTTTACAGATGGGAGTAGCTTTATGCAGGGCAGCAATCGACGAGCAGGATATGCTGTAGTAACATCTGAAACCACAGTAGAGGCGCAGCGCCTCCCAAATAACACATCAGCACAAAAAGCTGAACTCATTGCCCTCACCCAAGCCTTGCAACTTGCAGCCGGAGCCAAGGTTAGCATCTACACAGACTCCAAATATGCCTTTCTTACCCTGCATGCGCATGGAGCCTTATATAAACAAAAGGGACTCATTAACTCGGGAGGCAAGAGCATTAAATACGGCACACAGATTCTGGAGCTACTAGAAGCAGTTTGGGAGCCTGCCAAAGTAGCTGTAATGCACTGTAAGGGACACCAGACCAGCCACAGCCCCATTGCCCAGGGAAATCGGAGGGCAGACGCTGAAGCAAAAAGAGTGGCACGGGAGGGATCCCTATCTGAAAACCTGGCCGCTGCTCTCATTCCTCAACCCCTTAATTATCAGAACATCCAGCATACACTGCCTGTCCTTGCCCCGCAGCCTCTGAGTCACCGAGAGTCACAATATACTCAAGCTGAGAGAGAGTGGATACTCTCTGAGGGCGGGACACAAGGGGAAAATGGATGATCACAGAATAGTTGTGCCACAAATATTAACAGCAGCTGTAGTTCAAGACTACCATGAGAACACACACTTGGGAAAAACTCATCTTAAGGAAGTGTTAGAAAGATTCTTTTACATCCCAAGACTAGTCACTATCACCCATGCAGTATGCCAACGATGTGTGACAGGTGCAAACAATAACCCTTGCCAGGGGCCCACAACAGCCCCAGGGGTCCAGAGAATTGGTAGTGTGCCCCTCGAAGATCTAGTAGTTGATTTCACTGAAATGCCACGATCTGGAGGCTATAAATATCTCCTGGTCCTTGTTTGCACATTTTCTGGCTGGGTGGAAGCCTTCCCCACTCGAACAGAAAAAGCTGAAGAAGTAGCCAAGGTTCTCCTCAGGGAAATTATCCCTTGCTATGGGCTACCGCTCTCAATTGGCTCTGACAATGGACCAGCCTTTGTCTCTGAAATCACTCAAAAGATTGCAAAGGCACTGCGCATCCAATGGAAACTGCACACCGCTTACCATCCTCAGAGCTCAGGAAAGGTAGAGCGAATGAATCGTACAATAAAGACTTATATTGCCAATATTTGCCAAGAAACTGGGCTAACATGGGTGCAAGTACTTCCAAGTGCTCTCCTACAAATTCGAGCCAGCCCAAGCCGAAAACTAAGCCTAACTCCTTATGAAATCCTCTTTGGGAGGCCTCCTCCCTTAATCAGAAATATAGAGGGGGATCTTAGAGAAAGAGGGAACTTATCAATAGCTCAGCAGATGATAAGCTTAGGAAAAACCCTACATAACCTGCATCGCTGGGTCCAAGAAAGGGCCCCCATTAGCTTAAGCAGCTCTGTACAACCGTACAAGCCAGGAGATGCAGTCTGGGTCAAGGACTGGAAGTCAGCTCCACTAATACCTCGATGGTGAGGGCCCTATCTTGTCATTTTATCCACCCCCACTGCAGTTAAGGTGACTGAAATCATCCGTGGATACACCATAGCCGAGTCAAGCGAGCTGCCTCAGAGTCCTGGACCTGTATTCCAGATACCCACAGCCCAACCAAACTCATCTTGCGAAAAAGGGGAACACCGAGCCCTGCTCCAGTCACACCCCGGAAGCTGACTGGTCTATGCATGGCCGAAGATTGAGGAGGAAACACCGAGCTCTGCTCCAATCACACCCTGGAAGCTGATTGGTCTATGCACAGCCGAAGATTAGGAATCCAGATTAGTCCACTGCAATGCCCCTTCGGCTGCTTTTCCTATTTCTAACCTTAACCCTCCCCTGGTCCCAGGTCGGCACCACAGAATGTGAGCCATGTATACAAAAGGTGCGTACAGGGGCCCATGTCAACACCTGTGGGAGGAAGGGTGCCTGGCTTGCCACAGTAGCAAACGGTGCGGCAAGAAGTGATACCGCCTCTGCCCACTGGGCCTAGATAAAGTGACCATGCCTGACTAGGCCTTTGCTGCTAACGGCTGGCCGGCGCTGCCCTCCCCCTTTTTATCTCCTGCCTAGCCCAACATCCGGCCAGCTCTCACTCCCCCTTTCCCCTCCCCTATTCCAAACCTCTCAGCCAGCCCTCTGCCTAGCAACCGCTTACAATCACCTATCAGGAAGCAGTACCCGCCCGCACCTATCAAATCCCTCCACACAGTCCCTAACCCTATAAAGCTGTGTCCCCTTCCGCAATAAACCGGACTTGCATACCAGACCTGGTCTCCGCGGCATTCTTTCTCCCCTCGCCACACGTCCTCCATGCCTGAGAGCCCCTCTGAGGCTGTCTGCCACAGCCTCAGACGCCTTTGCGGCCAGCTGACCCCTCCAAACCCCCCCGTCAGCGTCGGGGTGCAAGCCGCCCCAGCCACAACTGGCGCCCGAACAGGGACCGGGGCCGGTCCGACGTGACCGCTGCCTCACCCCCATGGGACCTCGCTCCCACCCCTTCACTGCGCTCTCAAGGTAAGGACCCCCATTATCGGCCCCCGGCAGAAAAATGGGCGGACGTCTATCTTCCCGCCAAGCGCCGCAAGTCAGAGCGCTTGCTGGCCTACTAGCCTGCCACCAATGTGAAGTTTCGGGCAGGCAACTCCAGGCTTGCTGGGATCTACTGGTCCCCTTCAACCCCTAGCTTTCCACTGCCAATCTCTCGGGCCCTGATACCTATCTGAAATTAGCCCCGCCTATCAACAAGGCCAGCCACAAGCCCGAAAATCCACACAAGCTTATAAGGCAATCAACTCTGTTCCAGCAAACGCCCACCCCCTTTCACAACTCTTTGGGCTCCCTACTATCTACATGACAATGTATCTCTGGGCTAGTGAAGGCTGATATAATTAATCCACTGGTATGAGAGAAAAACGTGGCAACATTTGTGTTTTGTTTTATTTCCATGCTAATTCTGATTGGGCTTATTTAACCAAGATAATAAAATGAGTACAAAAATTTTATCAAGGTTTAAAAAGAAATTTTCAGTTTTAAATCAATAGTTTACTCCTGAACTTCAAGTCTCACTATAGTCTTACTGTAATTATCCAAAAATGTGTGCTAATCGTCTGCCTAACTGCTGCTCGGGTTATTTTAGCTGATTGCTGATAACTGATAGGAATGTTTCCGAGCACAGGCTTTCGTGTTGCAGGCAGCATGGATTCCAGAGAAAATCTTGAAAGGTACAATCTAAAATGTGCTATATAACAGAGAACTTAAAAGCAGCTATACTAAGAAACTAAGAATTATGAATTAATTGTAAACTGTATGTTTCTGTTACTGTGTTGTGATTGTTCTGTGTTTGTCTGTTCGTTCAATGTCAATGTATATTGTGATACCTCCGGATGGTAAATATAAATTACTAGAAATCTTTAAAAGAGCTCTATCCAAATGGCCAAAAATTAAATAAGCACTTATATTAATACTTAAGTTTATTATATCAATACATGAGCTTAAATGTTAATAAAATATCTACAATAATAGAAATCGTAAGTCTTAATTGACAAGATTAACTGTACGTCTTCATAAAAGGTCGTTCTTGCCCAGATTAAAATGAATAACTTATTTTTCTTCACAGGATAATATAAAGAATGTAAAGCTTAAATGAATATTAAAAAAGGTTAAAAGTTTGTGAAAATGCTAACTGAAATGTAATAAGTTTTGCAAAAAGGCGTATTATGTCCTAAAGTAAAATAGCTAATTTTTCATGAACTCTTGAAACTTAATTTGCAAATGGCAAGCTGTAAAAGGTATTGTGATAACTTTAAGTAAGGGAATGTGTTCTATAAACATAAAATTTGTCTTCAATAGTCTATATGGTTATAAATAAAAGGTTTAATAAAGCATTGTTTACATTAAAGTATTAAATGGCTAATTCCAAAAGGTCATTCTTAAATATATATAAAACTGAATTGATGATGATAATAATAAAAGGTAATTTTATAACAGGAAAGATTGGCAGCAACCAGTCTCCCCTGCCAACTTACTTCTAGGAAACTGTTTCTAATATTGCATGCTACTAAGTATTTAAAGAAAAGTTCATTATTTTAACAAGCTTGTTTAATGTTCACAGTATTGTTATAAGAGGTTTGCTTGATAACTTTGATGTAGGCTATATGGAATGTGTTTTTATTATTAAGGAAACAGAAAATAATTTTGTCCTGAAATAAAATGATTGACTATTGGAAAAAGTAGAGTATAGGACGAAACCTGAGTGAATGCTAAAACTGCAGAAGATTAATGGACAAGGAATTTTTACAGTTAAAGTTAAATAAAATTTAATGGGTCTATCTATAAAATTTTACAAGCTTTGGTGTCGGGTAGTATGCTGATGCAAAGTTGAAAATTTTTGTTCTTTCTCAAGGCCTCTCACCATTAATCTGTTTTAGTAAAAGTTCTTATCCTCAGTCAGTATACAAAGAGAGTCTGTCTTATGTTTCTTGTGCTTATCGTTTCCTCAGTGTTCCAAGAAGGAAAGCTTTATCTCTTAAAAGAACATAACATTCAAAACTGCTTTCTCAAAACCTAATCCTGAACAGTAGCCTTTTATTCCAAACTAATTATAAGAAATTTGTTCTTTTACCTTGAAAGAAAAATTAAAGTAATAATTAAGTTCATTTAATATGTTATAAGCTAAATAAAGGTGTTTTACAGTGTTATAAAATTAACTTTTTCTTCCCTTAAACCCTCTATTAATTAAAGTCGTATGGATAAAAAGTTTCTATGAATGCTTAAAAGTGTATAAAGTTACCAATATTTCAGCATACTATTAAAAAAAAGTACAATGTGGTTAATTATAGTTTTAATTATTATAAAAGAGTATATGTCACAAAAACAACCCCTTACCATAGATTAAAGTAACAACACTAGTATGCAGCAATCCCAAATACTGCTAGTTTGTTGCAAAAAGTTAAAGTCCAGCTGTATTGCTATCACTTTGTTTTAAAACTTGCTGAGACTCTCTTTAGTGTCTTACACAAATCAAGCCAACTGCATTCCTTTATCTGTAAAAAACCCAACAATAAACTTTTGCAGTGCTTTTCAAGGCTGTGTGCATAGCCCAACCATCCTGTACAGTATTTACTGATAGTAATAGTAATGGAAAAGCAGCATACGTTACTTTTCAAAAAGAACAGGTTTGGCCAACTCTTTATTCATCTGCTCAATGCACAGAGCTTTGAGCCATCATTAAAGTTTTACAAATGTTTTAAGAGTCCTTAAATATTGTCTCTGATTCTGAATATGTATGCCTTACTGATAAGCACACCACTGCCCTTTTCTCCGAAAACCCCCGTGCTCAAATTCTTCTAGAAATCTTCCACGGGATCTTTAACTGCCATTACCCCCACACACACAAGTTGCTCCAGGGCCTCACAAGGCTCCCCCTCTCCCCACTATACCACCCTTTCCCTGGCTCCAAGCCTCTCTCCAACTCCACTACTGTCTTCACAGATGCCTCTAAGACCAAGTTTACTTATATTGCCTACTCTCCCAGCCGTGACTTGCCAACCGTTTACTGCCAAACCCATCCCGGATCGGTTCAGGTGGGTGAGCTACTAGCCATCCTCACTGCCTCCCAACACCACGGCAATGAGCCCGTCAACATCTTCACTGATAGTACGCCCTGCAAGTTTGTTCAGTTATTGCCCACGCTGTTTTCTTTCCACGTGACACGCCCATTGATCAAGCACTCCATGCCTTGCAGCGAGAGCTCAAGCTCCGCACACAGCCATAGTACATTTCTCATATTCACAGCCATTCAGGGCTGCCCGGGCCTCTAGCCACGGGTAATTCTGCTGCCGACCAAACTGTCTCCACCCATACAATAGCCACTGTCGGAGACTTGGTCAATCAAGCCAAACTTCTCCATTCTAAGTTCCACTTTTCAGCAGCCTCACTTCAATGTCTTTTGCCAGGCCTCCGCAAGGAAACGTGCAAGCATTTGGTGCATGCCTGTAAAACATGCACCCCCTTCTTGCCGCTTGGACTGTTGCAGCCACAAGGGGTCAACCCCCGTGGCCTCAAGCCAAACTCCCGATGGCAAATAGACGTCACCCATGTGCCATCATTTGGGCGCCTCAAGTATGTCCATGTCACAGTCGACACCTTTTCTCACCTTTGCTACGCTGTCCCCTTACTGGGAGAAACAGCCAAGCATTGCATTAAAGCATTGCGGCAAGCCATCTTATTCATGGGAGTCCCATGGGATTTAAAAACCAATAATAGGCCTAGGTATCGCAGCTCCTCATTCGCTGCATTTCTCCAGCTCTACAACATTACTCACCACTTCGGCATTCCATACAACCCCCAGGGGCAGGCTATAGTAGAACGCATCCACCGCCAGCTCAAAGTGCAAATTCAATAAGAGAAGGATCTACGCCCACATAGTCAACCAGGCGACATTATCACTGCCTGCCTCATTCACATAAACCTCCTCTCCTTTGATAAAAATGGTCTTTCCCCCCTCCATAAGCATTGGGGCCCCTCCTACGCACCAACAGTTGCCCCGATGGTGTTTTGGAAGGACCCAGAAACAAACAATTGGCAGGGACCCAGTCCCCTTCTCACCCAAGGCAGAGGGTTTGCTTGTGTCTTTCCAGAAAATGCCTCCCAGCCGCTCTGGATCCCCGGAAGAAACGTCAAACCCGCCACCGGCCAGCAGCAGGTTCCAACGACGGATGATGAGAGCACTCGCCCATCGGATGGAGAGGCTAAATATAGCCGCAGATCTAGCTCATGACACCCTCCTCCTTGGACAGCTAGTACAGCTTGCTGTCCGCGCCTTAGCTTCAAACAAAAAACCTAAAAATCTACGCTCTCTTCTGTTTTTCACGTTGGCTCTGCTCCCCTCCACTACGGACCAGGCTAGTATAAGCCATCGGCCCTTTAACTGGACACTCTCTCTTTAGCAGCAGGAAAAGCTCCTCGCTAATAACATTACTGCGGGTGCTCCCTCCTTCACAGTGCACAAATGTAATCTCGCCAACCTTCCTTTCGCCAGTGGTGGTTCCCTTCAAGACATTACACACAATACTCACCGGTGTTGGTACAGCTCACTTACAGGCCTTAGCGGCCCTTATAATCATGAAGTCTCAGGCTTCTATATCTGCCCTTCCACAGCCAGAGGCTGCCATGACCCAGCGCACTATTACTGCCCCTCCTGGGGGTGCGAAACCATGGCCCACGGGTGGTCGGGAGCTCCCAATAGGGACCCCTACCTCTCCCTTTCTTTTAAGGATAAAAGTCACAGGAGCAGCATTAAGCCCTACTGGAGCAGCATTACGTTCACTGTCAAAAACCCTGAAAATGCAGGCTGGCTACAGGGCCGCACCTGGGGAGCCCGACTTTACATGAGCAACTATGATTACGGTGCCTTTTTCATTATAAAGAAAAATTCAATCCACACACAATCCGTCGCCGTGGGCCCAAATCAAGTTCTCAATCCTCCCCACACACGGCCTCCCCCTCCTCCCTCTGTTTCTCCTTCTCCTCCCGCTACCACCTTAAATCCTTCCATCACTAGGTATCCTCCCCACTGCCAAACTCTGCCACCCCCCAACCCTCTTGTAGCCCTCCTCAACGCATCATTTATCTCCTTAAACTTATCCCAGCCCAACCTTACACAACGTTGCTGGCTCTGCTTCTCCGCCGCGGCTCCCTTCTATGAAGCCATAGCTACCAACAGCGCCTATCGCGCCTCCCCAGACTCCACTGGTACCTCTTGCAATTGGAACCAAACAAAAAGAGGACTCACCCTCCGATCAGTTTCCCAGACTGGACTCTGTATAATAAGAATTGGCGGCAAGGTTCTCCCCTCCATGCAGTCCCTCTGCAGCCTAACTCACACCCCTAATGCAGCCGCTAAGTTCCTAATTCCCCTTAATAATACCAAATGGCTATGTTCTTCCTCCGGCCTCACTCCATGTCTCAATGTTCAAACCCTTAACTCCACCAGCGACACCTGTGTGCTCATACTCATTGCCCCCCGCATTCTCTTTTATACTGATAACCAATTCTTTGACTCCTGGCAGCACTTCAGCTCCCCGCAGCACGAGCAGAAACGGGAAGTCTTCACCGCCATCACAATTGCCACCCTTCTAGGTCTTGCCGGTGCAGCCACTGGAGCTGCAGCTCTCAGCCTCCAAGATAATTCCTTTTCAACCCTTAGGCAAGCTGTCGATGCAGACATCACCCGCCTTGAGACTTCCATGGCCCACCTTGAAACATCTCTCAACTCCCTGTCCAAGGTCGTTCTCCAAAACCACAGGAGCCTAGACCTCCTCCTCCTAAAAGAGGGGGGCTCTGTGCAGCGTTAAGAGAAAAATGCTGCTTCTATTCTAACCACTCTGGCCTCATTCGAGATAACCTCACACAAGTTAGGGAGGGCCTCCACAAGAGAAAGCAGGAACGTGAAGCCGGATGGTCTTTCTCTTGGGGGCTGCCCAATGAAATCCTTTCTTACTTTCTCCCCTTTCTAGGCCTGCTCCTCACCCTTGTCCTCCTATTAGCCCTAGGACTCTGGATCATCTGGCGAATTGTCCGGCTTGTCAAAAATCAAGTTAACTCTGTCCTTAGTAAGCCCATCCAGGTCCGGTACCAGCGAATCTGCACCACCGACGAAGACGCACCAAGAGTCTCCATTAATTGCCGTCCTCCCCAAATGGCCAGCCACCTCTCAACACACCCGAGCCCCAGCTCCCCTGCCCCTACCCCTTCTCACCGCCCATCCTAACCCTTTACCCTTACCCTTTCCCCTCCCCCACCCTGTTTATCTAAGGCTGCCAACATTCCATCGAGGCGCTGGACTGGTTAGCCAATGACGGGCAACGGGATCGGCCCACCAGTCAACCTAAGGCAGGGACACGGCCTTTTGCTGCCGTGCTTCCCCATGACGGGTAAGACTGGCCACCTGTGTGGCACAGGCATTGCCCGGCTGGGCGCAATCCCGACCCAAGACAGGCACAGTCCCCCTCCCTCCTCAAATCAAGCTTTTTGGAGGAGCTTAATAAAAACAAAGGGGGAAATGTGGGAGGAAGGGCGCCTGGCTTGCCACAGTAGCAAACGGTGCGGCAAGAAGTGATACCGCCTCTGCCCACTGGGCCTAGATAAAGTGACCACGCCTGACTAGGCCTTTGCTGCTAACGGCTGGCCGGCGCTGCCCTCCCCCTTTTTATCTCCTGCCTAGCCCAACATCCGGCCAGCTCTCACTCCCCCTTTCCCCTCCCCTATTCCAAACCTCTCAGCCAGCCCTCTGCCTAGCAACCACTTACAATCACCTATCAGGAAGCAGTACCCACCCGCACCTATCAAATCCCTCCACGCAGTCCCTAACCCTATAAAGCTGTGTCCCCTTCCGCAATAAACCGGACTTGCGTACCAGACCTGGTCTCCGCGGCATTCTTTCTCCCCTCGCCGCGCGTCCTCCATGCCTGAGAGCCCCTCTGAGGCTGTCTGCCGCAGCCTCAGACGCCTTTGTGGCCAGCTGACCGCTCCAAACCCCCCCGTCAGCGTCGGGGTGCAAGCCGCCCCAGCCGCAAACACCACATTAATATATCATAGTCATTACACCTGCAAGGGCCAGGTAACCACCTGTCAGTTTCAGGGAACCTCTTATAGTGTCTGTAATGCATCTGGCCAAATAATCTGCTATGACCTTAGACCCCCAACAGTCTCCCGTAAATGGGAAATAAGAGTGCTTAATCAAAATGGGGAGCTGCTTTCCTCCACCCCAGTCATGAGCCAGAATGAACAAGTATCCCTCCTATTTGACGCATGTCAGGTTATAGACTCTGGGACACCATGGAACACAGATTGTGGAGGGCTCGGCTGGGAGCGGACGTATACTCATAGCAATAAGTACATGTGCGCTCCAGAGATGAGAAGTGCAGCCCAAGGGGGAGTTTTTGGTGCAAATACATAGGTGCATACTACTGCCCCTACTGGTCTTGTGTCACCTGGGCCACCTGGAAAACAAACATAGCTAAACAGACAGCTATCCTCACCAAAGGTATGGCCCCGGCTAACTGTCCACGTGGTCAATGTAACCCTTTAAATCTCACCATCCTTAAACCTGAATCCTGGCAGACTCAGGGAGTCCAAATGGGCCTCCGCATTGATGGTAAAGGAATAGACCCAGCAGCCTACATCTGGGTTGGGTATCGAGAATACCCACTCACAAGTAAAGCCCATTCTGTGTTCCACTCCTTTTATGAAGAAATGGAAAAGCCCTTTTCCATCCCACAAGCAGCAACAAACCTCTTTATAAGCCTGGCTAAAGTGGTGGGGGCAGCCTTAAATGTCTCCTCATGTTATGTATGTGGCGGTACTAATATGGGAGACCAATGGCCATGGGAAACCAGGGAATACAATTACAGCCAACCATATAATGCAGCTGGCCTCCCGGCTGTCCCCCGAGATAGTATGTGGCCCTTACAAACTTCTGTCATAGGAAAATATTGTGCTTCAAGGGCCTGCCTAAGCTCCTCTATAGCTGTTGGAAATCTAACATGTACAGGGGGAAAATTCCAAAATCATACCACAAATACAACAGAGCCTTGGGGAACATGGAACGAATCAGACCTCGTTCTCATAAATCGTACTTTCCCCAATTTAATCACAGTGTGGAACTCCACCGCAAAGGGCCCCTTCACTGCCCCAAATGGTTTGTACTGGATTTGTGGGAAGGTTGCATTCTGAGAACTGCCACGAAACTGGTGTGGAACTTGTATGCTTGGTACAATAAAACCCTCCTTCTTCCTCATTCCCCTAACAGAAGGGAAAGAGCTAAGCCAGCCAGTGTATCAAAACATAAGGGAAAAAAGGGCTGTCATTACCTGGGGAGGTGAAGAATGGCCCCCTGAGCATATAGCCAATACTATGGGCCAGCAACTTGGGCAGAGGATGGCATGTGGGGTTACCGAACCCCTATCTATATGCTAAACCGAATCATCCACCTACAAGCAGTGGTAGAAATAATAACTAATGAAACTGCCCATGCACTGAACTTACTAGCCCAAGAGCAAACTAAATTCAGGAATGCTATCTATCAAAACCGTCTTGCCCTAGACTATCTCTTGGCAGCTGAAGGGGGAGTTTGTGGAAAATTCAATCTCTCTAACTGCTGCCTTGAATTAGATAACACTGGAAAGGTTATTGATGAAATTACAAGCAATATAGTAAAAATTGCTCATGTCCCAGTGCAAACCTGGAATGGCTGGAATATAAATAACCCCTTTAGAAGCTGACAGTCAATAGTAAACAATTTCAAGCTTCTATTGGGAATAGTTGGCCTCTTCATAGGCGCATGCACCATCCTTCCATGCCTCCTTCCTTTCATCATAAGCAGAATGCGCACCCTAATAAATGGTGTAGTAAAAAGGCAAACAGCTGCCCATCTCATGGCTCTATATACATACCAGCCAGTCCAGAGAGACTCAGACAATAGTGATGCCGAAGCTTAATAACTTAAGCTCGGCCTCAAAGGGGGGAATATGATATAGCCTGTGCATTAAATCAAAATTATTTCCAAGAGTACCTAGTCTCCAAGGTGGCCAGATAAGTAATATAGGCCCTACAGTCTTTGAATGTTCAGAAGGGATGTGAGACTGAGTGTGTATTCAGGGCTGCCTCCAGACGATGTGGAGCTATGCTAATCC
This sequence comes from Dasypus novemcinctus, assembly GCF_030445035.2. Taxonomy (NCBI): domain Eukaryota; kingdom Metazoa; phylum Chordata; class Mammalia; order Cingulata; family Dasypodidae; genus Dasypus; species Dasypus novemcinctus. Next base: position 113,588,775 of record NC_080685.1, read on the forward strand.
AAACTGGCTTGGATGTGGAGAATATGTAACTCACCTGGAGGAAATAACCTATCTGATACTAAGATCTGAAGAACCTAACCAAAGGTCTGTTTACCATCACTGTTAGTCTTCCTAATCCTATATCCTCTGTATAAAAGGGTCTGGAAAAGGCTGTTCGGGGCTCGGTTTTTATTAGGACAAGAGTCCGCCGAGCCCGGCCGGTCGAAATAAACCAACTTCCTTCTCGGTATTCTCGTGTCCTGGCCTTTGATACAGTGCATACCCAAATTTCTCCACTACAATATGTCATTTATCTTTGGTTGTTTTCAAAAGTTTTCCTTTTTCTTTAGAATATGGAGGATTTATTATGATGTGTTAGGTGTGTATATCTTCAGTTTCATCCTTGGTTAAAACTCCTTTAGCTCCTGGAAAGGATAATTGTTTTTCTTTCTCCTAAACTGGGGACATTAAAGCCATAGATCTTTCAATTTTCCCCCCACTGTACTCTTTCTCCTATCCTTTTGGGCTTCCTGTGATATGAATATAAGACCTTTTATTATTGTCCCACAGGTCTTTAAGATTCTGTTCACTTAAATATTTTTTGGGTACTTTGCATCTCAGTTGTTAAGATTCAATAATTTCCATTTATTTGTCTCCAATATTCTGACATTTCCCCTGTAATCTCCATATTATTTTGCAGCCTGATTGTTTGTATTTTTTAAAAACTTAGTTAATGTATTTTTCCAGGTACAAAATTCCACTTTGATTCCTCCTGTTTCTCCTCAGTTTTTCTAATTTCTATTAATTTAAAAAATGTTTACCCTTATTTAAGCATTTTTTATAATTGCTGCTTTAAATTCTTAGTCATATAGTTCCAACATTTATGTCCTCTTAGTATCAATATTTTTTAAAATGTTCTTTTCCTTTACATGTTGAAGTTTGCCTTGTTTCTTTATATTTGAAGTAGTTTTGTGTGGTATCCTACATATTTCAAATATTTTATGGTGTGACTCTTAAATACTATAGAGAATACTCAAAATTTTGAAGTCACAAGAAAGTTCTCAGTTCCATTTGGTGCAAGGCTGATCAACCTACATTTCAAGAATCTGAATAGAAATTTGGGTGATTTTTAAGATTTTATTTAGGTATTCATTAGCCAGAGAGGTGTTGATACAAAGTACCAGAAATCTGTTGGCATTTATGAAGGATATTTATTTTGGTAGGATCTTACAGTTACAAGGCCCTAAAGAGTCCAACTCAAGGTACCATAAGAAGTACTTTCTAACCCATAGTCTGTTGCCAGGTTTTGATGCAAGATGGCGAGCAATGTCTGCAAGGGTTCAGCCTTCCTCTTTCTCTTAAGTTTCTGTGGGCCCAGCTTCTTTTGATCTCAGCTGCAGGCTGGAGGTCTTGTCTCTCTTTCTGGGTCTCATTTCTTTCCCAGGTTCAGCTACTCTGGTCTTTTCACAAGGTCAGCTGTAAACTGTCAAGTGAATGACTCATCTCTCTCCCAGTCTCCAGCATCAAAACTAAGTTCTCTGTCTTTTTCCCTCCTGTCTTTGTGTTGTCCTGTGAATCTGCTTCCATGTGAGAGTCTGTTTTATCAGCCCACCAAGGGGGGTGGGAGTCAATGCTGTTACACTCTAATAACATGGTTAAATCAGAGCTCTAATCTTGATTTAATAAAGTAAAAGTGACACTCTAAATGTAATACAAAGTTGAATTACTCCCAGAAGAATAGACTAGTTTAAAAACATGATCGGTATCTCTTCTTGGAATTCATAAATAATATTAAATGGTCACAACTTAATTTTATGTATTTCATTTAACAAATCCCATGAGGATTTCATAAAATTGGAATTTTACCTGATTCTTTCATTTCAGGTATAAACACAAATAGCAATATATATGCTTATTACTTTATTTCCTTCTTCAAGTGTGTATGGATTTACCCACTCTACCAAAATTTAAGTAACATTTATTTGAGGAATTATTTCTATGAATAACAATGGAAAGTTTTAGAAGACACATAGTGGGACATTGCCAATTTTGGAAAATCTACATGAGCCTATATTATGTCATATCAAATTACTTCTAGCTTCTAGATTTTGAGGGAATCCTCCATATGAAAATGCTATTATTTGATAAAGCTTGGAAGATGGCTAAAATATCAATGTCAATCCAGATGAATAAAGAGCAGTGAGCCTTTATAAGGATAAGAAGGAAGGCAATTAAGATAAAGAATGTAAGAGGATTATCTACAGATGGTTTTATATAGATATAGACATATCAATAAAAACAGATGTAGATATAAAAATATAAAAAATTATATAGATGATACATTTAGATAAAGATAGATATAAATAGATGACATAGATATATAGATGTAGACATTGACATAGACATAGACACAGACATAGATCAAAATACAGGTTTGCTGATGGCTGCCAATATGGATATAGGTAATGTGACCACAGACACTATATCTACTTACGACAGGTCCATTTATACCACTTCTTCCACTGCTATTAACAGTTCTGTTTTACTCTCAGAAATGCTATAAATGGATGATATATACATTTTTTATATAAAACTTGGTACAAGGTTTACAAACATGCTTTAGGTACAGCAGAAATTTACATATAAGGGCATTGGAGATCTGTGTGTGCATATGCACATTTTTTGAATTCAGACAATTTCTATACATTTATTTAGCTACCCAAACTAATATTTAAAAATAAACTTTGTCTTCCCTAATTAATATTTGGTTGTAACAAGTTCCTTAGGTATGAAAATTTTCACACCATATTAATTTCTTTACAATCATCTAATTATTTCTTTTACTTTAGAAAATCCAGAATTTAGCAAAGTATTTTCTTGCTTTTTCAGTTTCTGAGATTTCATTACCAATATGAGGTTTCAACACAATGAAATAAAATGATCCAGCCAACAACAATGTTACAGAGTTCATATTGGAATTTGTACTGTAATTTATACCATTTCCACTTTCCCCTTTGGAAAAGCAACTGTTAGGACTCTTGAGGGAATATGCTTCTCTTCTTGGGGAAAAAAAAAATCACTACCAGCCTAATAATGGGCTTGTATTTTATAACTGGTCAACTTAATATATTGAAAAAGAAATATTAATTGTACCAGAATGTCAGTTTTATTTTCAGAGTATGATACTAGAAAAGTTTTTCCAGGAATTATTAGACCAGCAAAATAAACAATGAATTGATTGTATTAGTACATTTCTTTTCTCTAACCAGAAAAAAAATTGTATAAAATATGATTATACAATCAACTTGCTATAAATTGGCAACTTAAATGTAAATATAATTTTACATTTAAATTTTAACACAATTTTTTAAATGTATTACACCCTTTTATGTTGTTGACAATATTTATCATGCACATGAAAAATGGTGTCGTTACACTCCTTTAGGTTCAGATGAGTAGGATTTTATTTTAACATGTAATTCTTAACTAGATTTCCAGCAGTGCATTAATTACCAAAAATCTTATAAATCATTATAGATTAATTGATTTTGATTAAAATCACACAAAAATACATGGGTTTTTTTTGTTGTTGTTGTTTTAAAGATTTATTTATTTCTCTCCCCTTCTCCCCCATTGTCTGCTCTCTGTGTCCATTTGCTGTGTGTTCTTCTGTGTCTGCTTGCATTATCAGGAAGCACTGGGAAATTGTGTCTCTTTTTTGTTGCATCATCTTGCTGCATCAGCTTTCTGTGTGTGAGGTGCCACTCCTGGGTGGGCTGCACTTTTCTCATGCTGGGTGGGTCTCCTTGTGGGATGCATTCCTTGCACATGGGCACCCCTATGCAGAGGTGCCCCTGTGTGGCACACTCCCTGCATGCAGCAGCACTGTACGTGGGCCAGCTCACCACATGGGTCAGGAGGCTCTGGGGATCAAACCTAGACCCTGCATGTGGTAGACAGATGCTCTACTAGCTGAGCAATGTCCACTTCCCAAGAGTTAAATATATGTTTTAAGAACTCAGAATGTCATCCTAATTCTTCTAATTCCAATAAAACATCAACAAAATACCTCAAAGTACACTTCCATATTTCTCCATTCTATTTTTATAATTCTTATTTCCCATGGTAAAAATCCTGGTTCCCAAAGATTTCACTACATTTAATCATTTTTCATAGTCTATACTAAAAGTTCCTTCATTTTGTATTTACTGCACTGGTGCTACTATCTCTAAGAAAAAAGTTCCAAATTACTTTGCAGCCCATTTTTTATTTATTATATATATCACTGGATTTAAATCCTTAACATACCATGTTCGTAAGGTATTGAAATCATTATCTTTTTTATGTTCTTTATGATCACAATAGGACTTTGATACATAGTTATGTCACTTTTCCTCTTTGAATTCTATTTTAACACTTGTTTTTTATTTATTTAAATATAATTTATTTTTAAATAAAGAGATATGAAACAATGATAAATACAAAAAAAAATTATACTAAAAAGTTTCACTGCCATTTTTACCACTCCTATCTTACACCTAATCAACCTAATACCTTTTGGATTTTGAAGCATTGTGTCAGTGAACCTTATTACAGTATTATTAAAAGTGTTTGTATGAGTGTGTATATATGTGTATATATATGTGTTTATGAATATATTATATCTATTTTCCTTTCTTACATGAAAGGAGGCCTGTTGTACAGGCTATTATTTGCTACTTGCCTTTTAGTTTTATTTAAAAATAAAGTGTTTAAATCACTGATATTAGTTTATAGAGAAACATTCTTCAATCTTTATTATGGCAATACTTCCTTGGTTAGATAAATTATAATTTATTCAACTATAAAGAATTAGCAGAACATTAAGTATATTAATTATTTATCATATTTCATAATATGTAGACAGGTATATGATATGGTATAATATATAGTATTGTATATATATGTACATGTAATAATTGGAATATAGTAAGATTAAGGTTGACATTCTTCCTTGACCAAGAGAAGGATGTTATGATTTTGTTGGAGAACATCCTGATCTCATCAGATATGTTCTAATGTGTTTAAGGAGGAAGTGTGAGGATTTCTGCAACATAATTTCAAATGTTTCAATGTAACTGGTACATTGAGAAAAATGTCTATATTTTAAGAGCATTATACATTTTATGTATATATATGCATAGAGGTATATATGATGATTGCATTTGAAAAAAGAATGTGCACTGGGAAGCAGATGTGGCTCAAGTGACAGAGCTTCTGCCCACCATATGGGAGGACCTGGGTTCAATCCCTGGAGCCTCCTGGTGAAAAAGACGAAGAGAAATCATGCCTACATGGCAAACCAGTGCCCATGTGAGTGCCCATGTGGTGAGCCAGTGCCCACACAAGTGAGTCACACAGAAACATGATGATGCAACAAAAGAGAGATGAGGGGACAGTCAAGGTGAAGCACAGCAGGAACCAGGAACTGAGGTGGTGCAATTGACAGGAACCTGTCTCCACAAAAGAGAAGACAACACAGACAGCAAAAACAGCAGGATAGGAGCAGGGGGAGGGGGAAAATAAATAAAGTAAATCTTTAAAAAAGAATGTGCACTATTTATGAAACAATTGAAATAATCTGTATCTGTAAATTTCAAAAGATGTATGTATAGGTAAAATAATGTTAGAAATTAATAAATTCAGTTAAAATATAATTAGATATTCCTTACAGCATTTCAGTTATTCTATATCTTTGTAAATTTTCCAGTAAAATGTTGGATTAAAAAAATGACAATAAAAACAAAGATCCTAGGAAAAACATGCCTCACATTCTATGTGCAAACCTCTCATCTCTAGTCAATTTCGCTATTACTGTGAAGAGTGTAGAAATGCTTAACCGTGCATAATATTCTTTTTTTTTTTAAAGGTTTATTTTTATTTATTTCTCTCCCCACCCCACCTCCAGTTGTCTGTTCTCTGTGTCCATTTTGCTGCGTGTTCTTCTTTGTCTGCTTCTGTTATTATCAGCGGCATGGGAATCTGTGTCTCTTTTTGTTGTGTCATCTTGCTGCATCAGTTCTCCATGTGTGCGGCACCATTCCTGGGCAGGCTGCACTTACTTTTGCACTGGGCAGCTCTCCTCACAGGGTGCACTCCTTGCACATGGGGCTCCCCTAACGTGGGGGACACCCCTGCGTGGCAGGGCACTCCTTGCATGCATCAGCACTGCACATGGGCCAGGTCCACACGGGTCAAGGAGGCCCAGGGTTTGAACCGCGGAACTCCCATGTGGTAGACGGATGCCCTAACCACTGGGCCAAGTCCGCTTCCCCTAATATTCTTTTTGGAAATAGTCTATTAACATTTAACTATAGTAATATGTCTTCATGTCTTTTATGTGTTTATGCTTGTCCTTTGTTCTTTTTATTAGTCTGAGCTCCTTACAAGTTTTTTCTTTTCTTGTCCAGGCCTCCTTGACCCTTGTGGAGCTGGCCCATGTGCAGTGCTGATGTGCACAAGGAGTGCCCTGCCATAAAGGGGTGTCCCCCACATAGGGGAGCCCCACACAAAAGGAGTGCACCCTGTAAGGAGTGCTGCCCAGCATGAAAGAAAGTGCAGCCTGCCCAAGAATGGTGCAGCACACATGGAGAGCTGACACAATATGATGCAACAAAAAGAAACACAGATTCCTGGTGCTGCTGATAAGGACAGAATCGATCACAGAAGAACATGCAGTGAATGGACACAAAGAGCAGACAGCTGGGGGGGAATAAATAAAAAATAAATCTTAAAAACAAATCCTCCTCCTCCTCCTGTAAATTGTTAAGTCACTTGCTTAAGTATATAAGTAGCTTAGCTCAAGTACTTTGTTCACAATTAAAATGGATATCATAGCATTTAATGGAAGAAATGGCTATAATTTCTCTGAAAATAATGTCAGCACGACTTGGTATAGATTTAAGATAATGTCTGTTCTGAATATTTTATAATGTGGAAAGATCATTGAAATATTAAGGATTTTGATGATAATTGCATTTCCTGAATAAATTAATGATTTTGAACTTTATAACAAAAAAAACTTGGTTGTCCTGATTTATCCCTTTCTAAGTATTCCCCTCCTTTGTCATTCAAGTCCATTTTTGAAAAAGTAACCTGTAAAGTAAACTTTAATGAAGACACCACACCCTGAAAATTTTGCTTCCTGTTGGGTTGTTAGCTATTTTTAATGTCCTAGAACTCCAGGTTTCACATTTCCTCATCATACAGCTCACCGAACAATTAACTGGACATAGATCAAGGTAATTTTCTTGGGGGGTTGGGGTGAGATTGGGTATTCAGTTTTCTAAAGAGCAACATCACAGAGTTGTTGGATTTTTGCCTTTGTACAGGGACCTTGCATTAGGTTTCTTATCACTATGTCCAAGGTTATCTATAACCCCTTAGTCTCAGACGTAGAATTGTTTCTTGACATTTGCTTGGTTTATAGGGGCTGGACACAATTGGTTGGCAGAGAGACAGAGCAGATACCAATGTACTCTTCTGGTATATTGTTCATGGAGTTGGTGTGAGAGAGTTGGTGTATGCTTTACAATGGAGCATTTACTTTGTCATTTAGGGGGTGTATAGTGAGAGGTTAGGTGGAGCAATTACTGGATTTCCCCAGGTTTTACTATAACAACTGCCAGGATCTTACAGTTGCAGACTAGCTGTACAGTTCCACAGGTATGTCAAGCTTTGCACCATGAATGAAAAGCTGTCTTTGAGAATAAAGGTCTTTCCTTAACCATGCTATATCCCAATACCTCTTCTGTTCTCTTTCTTTTAGATGTGCTTGTTTGAATAAGTGCTTTCCCAATCCCACTCCCTTCCCACTGAAGTGCACAAGATTTATTCAATACACTGTGATGATGAAAATCTTCCTTAAAAATTTTGTAAAAACTACAGAATCACTGAACAACAGGAAACAATAGTGATAACTTAGAGAACTTGTGTACAGCTGTATAATAAGTGTGGCCAGCTGCCCAATTTGAAAACCCTCACATATTAGAGCATAAAATAACAATGCTAAATCCATAGCTTTTGGCATAATACAGTGCATTTATATTCATAGCAAAAATCTGAAGGGGGGACTACAAAAAACAAACAATTTCAAGACAGGAGGGACAAAAGATTTGACTGATTCAGAGAAACCTACAAGAGCTTTGGCAAGGAAAACCCAGGTCCTGTGGGGACTAGCACTCAAGTCAGCTTGCTGTTCTCTGCATTTCTCTGCTTGTCAGCTACTTTCTTTCTGGGGAAAATTACTTTCCAACCATAGGGAAAAACATAGGCAGTGATGGATCTGTCATTAGCCCCTTACAATTACGGCCAACAAAGAGAAACTAATTTTGATTGCACATTCCACTTGGGAAAAGTACAGGGAAAGAACCTAATAGGTCTTGCTCAGGTGAGCTGTCCTGCTCTGCATAAAATACCTGCTCCTGGAAAAGGTCCCCACTTAGAATCATATCAGGAAGCAGGCTTAGAGGTAAGGTGGAGACAGGCTTTTTCTGATCTGGGGCACTTTGGATAATATAAGGATGCACGGTTAGTGCTTATCCATGAATAACAGATAAATGATGACTGTGGTTGTTGAAGGGTTTAAGACCTTAGAGCAAAACAGCATATCCTATTTTTACCTTAATCCCCAAATAGAAAAAAACTATACCTCAATTTCTCTGTTATTTAAAAATCTTCCTTTACTCGTTATCATTTTCTTCTATTTAAATTGAATTCAGTAAGCTTGCTTTTGTCTTATGATGCTAATTAATTAAATTCCAGGCACTAACATTAAAAATTTTACCTTTTTAACAAAAGGTAAAAACTTTTTCTATGATAATCCTTACTGTTATTCCAACTATGACAGTAGTTTCTGTCCACCCCCTCCAATAAGGTTCATAACCTTCTCTTCCATATTTTATTCCCTGGTAGATAACCTATTTGAATATCACTTTTCATGGCCCCATCCCTCTGCTTTCCCATTTGGTTTGGATCAGCAGATACTGACAGTAAATGCAATTAGAGGAGAGGGAATTTAGAGCATTATTTCCCCTTGTTCCATTTTCGTTTGGGTGAGCTATGGCATTTCTATGCAAATTCTCAAATATCAAGTAGACAAAGTGACCAAACCAGTGGATATTATTTGACTTCTGTTCACAGAAGCACTGGGCAATGAACCCACTAAAATGTAGCTACAGGATAGTAATAAAAGCCTTGCATGTAATCAACAATAGTTCATATCCCTAACACCAACTGAGTATTTTACCAGCCCATTGCAAAGACCAATGCTGAGTAACTGAAATGGCTCCATACTCTGGATACAGGAGCCATCCTTAGAGAAAATTATTTGCCCTTATAGGGCAATTAACCTCTATCATATTTTTTTTTTAATTTTTTTATTTTTTATTGACTTTGTAATAATATTACATTAAAAATATATATGTGAGGTCCCATTCAACCCCACCCCCCCACCCCCCTCTCCCCCCCCCCCCAACAACACTCGTTCCCATCATCATGACACATCCATTGGATTTGGTAAGTACATCTTTGGGCACCTCTGCACCTCATATACATTGGTTCACATCATGGCCCATACTCTCCTCTATTCCATCATGTAGGCCCTGTGAGGATTTACAATGTCCGGTGATTACCTCTGAAGCACCATCCAGGGCAGCTCCATGTCCCGAAGACGCCTCCACCTCTCATCTCTTCCTGCCTTTCCCCATACCCTTTGTCCATTATGTCCACTTTTCCCAATCCAATGCCACCTCTTCTATGTGGACACTGGATTGGTTGTGTCCATTGCACCTTTATGTCAAGAGGAGGCTCAGATTCCACCTGGATGCTGGATGCAATCCTCCCATTTTCAGTTGTAATCACTCTAGGCTCCATGGTGTGGTGGTTGTCCTTCTTCACCTCCATCTTAGCTGAGTGTGGTAAGTCCAATAAATCAGATTGTAGGTGCTGGAGTCTGTTGAGGCTCAGGATCTGGCTATCACATTGTCAGTCCAGAGATTCAAATCCCCTAAATATATCTTAAACCCCAACATTAACTGCACCTCCAGCACATTAGCATGAAAGTCTTATGAAGGGAGATCCCATCTGAGTCCAGATTCATCACACATAAACACCATTTCCAAAGAGGGGCCATCTGCCCTGGTAGTTAACCCCATCGGCCATGACCATAACTCCCATGGGTCTCTTTAGCCCTCAAAGGAACCAATATCTGGGGGTTGTATCTGCTTTATCTGTCTCTCTGACCTCTATCATATTTTGAAAACTAAGAGGAAATCATTGAACAAATTACCTTTGATAAAGGTACTAAATTTATAGTAATGAAAACATGTAAATGGGCTAACATCCATTAAATTCATAAATATTGTCATTTCTTTTGGCAGCAATCAGGCCGATAGAATGGTGGAATATCTAAGTGAAGGCTTGATTATAACTCCAGATAGGGTAACTCACTCTGTCATGCTTTGGTGATATACAGGATGCACAAGATAATTTAAACCAGAGGTTAAGGCATGCAACCATTTCCCCAGAATCAGGTTATATAGATCTAGAAAGCAATGGATGAGAGTGGATGGTGTTTTAGTCAGGGTTCTCTAGGGAAACAGAGTGAGTAGGAGATATCTGTCAACAGTGTGAGATTTTATGAGTCTTTCACAAGTCTGTGGGGATGCATAAGTCCAGGTTCAACTGGTAGGCTGCAAACCAAAGTCTCTGATGAAAGTCCAGTGAAAGTCCTTGATGAGTTTCCAGGAGATGTTCGCTGACCAAAGATGAGCTGGGAAATTCTCTCTGAATTCTGGAATCACTTCACCTTCTAAGGCGTTCAACTGACTGCTGAGGGCAATCTCCCTGATTGATGTAGATGTAATCAACTATCTATGCAGTGAGTTCACTGGTGTCTAAAATCCATAAATGTCCTTGTATTATAGTTAACCCAGTGCTTGCTTGACCAACAACTGGGCACAATTACCTGGCTGAGTTGACACATTAGCCTATCACAGATGGCTACTCTAAATATTACATGCACTTATTCACTTATAGAGAACAGGAGATTGTACTGGTCAGGGATCTTTATGCTGATTAATATGGGAAACTGGATAACTTCTATGCAATTAAGGGAAGGGAGAATAGTCTGTAACTAGAAGATTTGTTGGACAACAACCAAATGCTTAGTGTTTATATATATATAAATATAACTAGTTTGCTAGGATGCTGAAAACAATATGGTAGACATTGGTTAATTTCTACAATGGAGATTTATTAGCTTAGGAGCTTACAGTTCTGAGGCTGTGAAATATATATACAAATCAAGGCATCATCAAAACATTCTTTCTGCAGACTGCTGCCACCAATTCTATACTACCCTGTCACATGGCAAAACACATGGCATCAGCTGGTTTCCCCCCTCTCTTCCAGGTCTAGTTGCCACCAGTTTCTTGCTTCTGTGGTTTTCTCACCTTTTGTCTCTTGTAATTTAATTATCTTATAAAGGACTCTGTAAGAGTAACACTCACACTGAGTGAGATGGGTCACTTCTTAACTTAAGAGCCTATTCACCAAAGATAATTACAACACACACACACATTAATGGAGTAACTTTAAGAAAATACTTGTCAAAGGTATGTACAGCTTCAAACCATTGAAGATATCTGATAATGAAATGAACAAAATTAATTAAAGCAGAAAAAATAAATAAAAATCAAGCATGAGAACGAAAATTTGTTAATACCATAACAACCCAGAAACTAATATGATCCTAATGGACAAGGGAATAGGTGGCAGAAGAGCTTTGTCTATTAAGAACTCATATCCTATCTCAGAAGTGGGATTGTACCTGATATATTGCAGCTTATTTTTTGCTACTTTTCCATCCAAGGTCATATTAAGCAAATGGATGGTAGCTAAAGGTACAGATAAGGCTCTAGGAGCACATCTGACTAACGTGGTATTATTAAGAAGAGTATTTATTTGCCACAGGGCTGATGATGCAAAGTAGCATGAATGTGTTGGTTTTTATATTGGGAATTTTATTAGAGGGAAATCTTACCATTCTAAGGCCATGAAATGTCCATGTCAAGGCACCATCAAAGATACTTTCTCACTAAAGTCAGCTACTGGTGATCCTGGCATCCCTCCATGTGGCAAAGCAAGATGGCTGGTCTACCAGTCTCTCTCTATGTTCTTCTTGAGCTTAGCTGTGGCATTCAGGCATCTCTATATGTGTCTCATATAATCGAGCCTCTCAAGCCTTCTTTCCTTGATCTCAGCTTGGATGATCAGCCATTGCTCTCTGAACTTCTATCCTTGAACCACTCATGGCTTCCCTGTCTTTCTGCAGCTGTGGGTTAACCTGGATTCCTCTCTCTCTTTCTGTTTTTTCCTTTCTCTCACATGATAGGATCAAAACAGCAGCTTCATTTCTCCATTTGTCTTCTTTCTTTATGTTTCTGCTTTCTGTTTTCAGATTATGTAAGATCCAGCAAATGCAACTGAAAAATGACCTTGAATAAAAGGCAGAAAAGTTAAAGGCAAATGAGTTTATAAGGCTAAGATAATTTAAAGTGAGTCAGGAGGTCATCCAAGAGGTAATGCTTTTACATGTCTCAGCAGGATCTCATAGACTGCCAAAGTAGATGCTACCCCAAATAGTGGGGCTCCTGAGGGCTCTGGAGACATCTAGGTCCTGTGATCAGGGCAGATAGCTCCAGAGTTTGATGCCTTGCCAGTGCACCCCACTTTGGAGTTTGTACTCTTGAGTGTGACAGAGGTGTACTCAGTTGTGACTTCTCTACACATGCCTCTTCTGTTCCTTCTGTTTGCACCATAGTTGATACTGGAGTTGGTAGGTGTACATCCAAAAGACTTGAAACTTTGTGCTGTCCATGTGCCACCTGGGCTGTGAGCCTCAGTGGAGTTGCAACACCTACTCTCCAGTTTATTGGACTCACCCAGGACAACTAACAAGGAGGTGAGGATGGACAACCACCACATAAGGAACCAAGAGAGTCTACAGCTGCAAGCAAGAGTCCCATCCATCAACCATATGGAATTGAGTCCACCTTTCAATGGTGATCTGGGCATCACCATCCCAGAATCCTCAGGATTGGGGAATAAAATATGGACTAGAGTGGACTTACTGATATTCTACTATAGACATTGTGATTCTAGCTCTGGAAGAAATTATAGCATTGATGTGGAGACACTGTTCACTGGAAGTGCTGAGGTCAGGAAGAGGGAAAAAGAGGTGTAATATGGGGCATTTTGGGGACTTGGAATTGTCCTGAATGACATTGCAATGACAGATACAGGCCATTATATATCCTGCCATAACCTAAAGAATTGAGTGGGAAAGAGTGTAAACTACAATGTAAACTATAATCCATGCTTAGTGGCAATGCTCCAAATCTGATCAATTACAATGAATGTACCACACTAATGAAAGAAGTTGTTAATATGGGGAAGGTTGAGAGGAGTGGGGAGTGAGGCATGTGGGAATCCCTTATATATATTTTTGCATAGGATTTTGTGTAATCTAAGTATATTTAATATATATATATATTAATATATATATATATATATTTTTTTTAAGTCATGAAGAGTATGAAGACCCAACCTGAGTCATACCTGATGGACGGTCTAATCAAAAGTCATCTAATTACAAGTAAGCTAATCAAGGCTCCATAACTGAATTTAAACAAAGGCCCTATTTACAAGTACAGGAGTGACTTAGTTTAAGAACATAATTTGCTGGCATCAATAAAAGAAAGTAGGACATGTCCCAAAATACATGTTCTTTCCATATGCAAAATATATTCCCTTCATCACAATATTTCAAAAAGCTTTAAAAACTTCAGTAGCAATGCTAAGTACAAAATCTCATACAAATAAGTTTGATTTTTTATTTTTTATTGATTTTGTAAAAATATTACATTAAAAAAAAAGAGGTCCCATTCATCCCCACCACCCCCACCCCACCACTCCCCCCCCAGCAACATTCACTCCCATCATCATGACACATCAATTGCATTTGGTAAGTACATCTCTGGGCATCTCTGCACCTCATGGTCAATGGTCCACATCATGACCCATACTCTCCCCCATTCCATCCAGTGGGCCCTGGGAGGATTTACAATGTCCAGTGATTGCCCCTGAAGCACCATCCAGGGCAACTCCAAGTCCCAAAGGCGCCTCCACATCTCATCTCTTCCTGCCATTCCCCATACCCATCAGCCACCATGTCCACTTTTCCCACTCCAATGCCACCTTTTCTCTGTGGTCCTTGGATTGGTTGTGTCCGTTGCACCTCTATGTCAAGAGGAGGCTCAGATTCCACATGGATACTGGATGCAATCCTCCTGCTTTCAGTTGTAGGCACTCTAGGCTCCATGGTGTGGTGGTTGTCCTTCTTCATCTCCATCTTAGCTGAGTGAGGTGAGTCCAATAAATCAGATTGTAGGAGCTGGAGTCTGTTGAGGCTCAGGGCCTGGCTATCATATTGTCAAGCCAGAGATTCAAATCCCCTAAATATATCTTAAACCCCAATACCAACTACAATTCCAGTAAAGTAGCATGAAAGTCTTATGAAAAGAGATCCCATCTGAGTCCAGATTCATCACGCATAAACACCAGCTCCAAAGAAGGGCCATCTGACATGGCAGTGAACCCCATCTGCCATGACGATAGAACCCATGGGTCTCTTTAGCCCTCCAGGGAACCAATACCTGGGGATTGTATCTACTTTATCTGTCTCTTAGATTCTGCTCAGTTGTGCATAAGGGCAATCGTTCTGACAGCCTCCAGACTCTTTTTTAGAGACTCGTAGCCATATAAACTCATTTCTCCTTTCCTTTTCCCCCTTACATTAGGTCAAACAGCATTTTAAAGTCATGTTATTATATGTAGACAGGGATATTCTGCTGATCTGCATCGAACCTTCAATTCAAGGTCATTTTCCAGTTGCATCATCAGTTGGTAGTTGATAGTGATCCCTCAGTGCCAGAGAGGCTCATCCCCAGGTGTCATGTCCCACGCTGGGGGGAAGGCATTGCATTTACATGCTGAGTTTGGCTTCGAGACTGGCCACATTTGAGTAACATGAAGGCTGTCAGGAGGAAATTCCCAGGCACAGTGCTGCTCTAGGCCTTGTTCTTATTTCAAGCATATAGGCTCACAAGCATAGTCATTAGTATCAGGGGCTCACTGTTGGACCCTCATTCCTTCCCGGTCCTTGCCGCTGCACCTGGAGGACTGCCGCTGCTCTCCTAGGGACCACGACAGAGCACCCCCAGCCAGGAACCCAGTACCCTCCCAGCTGTAGTTTTTAATTGTTGCCGCTATGAATATATCCAAACATTATCATGCACCCTGGACATATGCCCTGTATAGCTCCCTGCCAGCCATGTATCACCTGTCAATAGTATCCTATAACAGTATTCCTCTGCTGCCATTGTTGAACCACTCTGTGATCCAGAACTTCCTGAAAATTGAAGCCCAATATAATGTCAGGATCCCTTACTAGCAAAATGGCATATAGCGATGGGTTTAAAGGTTAGATATAGAATATGTGTTGACTTGGAAAAATTCTACATCCTATCTTTTTATTTTTTTTCCCCCCTAATTATTGAACTTCTCTTCACAAGAGCCCTAGACCACAGCAATTCATATATACAATATACAGCACTCCCACACATCCACCACAAAACCTTTTCCCTTCCACAGTGATACTCTTACAGCCTATTCACATCATATTTACTTAAAGTGATGTACAGAGTCTGAGACAATAGCTTTCAAACAAGGTGACATCTGTGCTTACATTGTGGTGCATACTTTAGGACACACAGTTTTCTAAATTTTTAGTTATCCTATGTTTTACATTATGGTTTACATTATCAGTCTGTCGTCCCCTATATGTTTATGGTGTAATACTACATGTTTTATATCCATCCTTGTGTATTCTCGCGAAACTCCTCTCTTACCCCACATTTACCTTAGTTCCACACATTTAACATCCATTTTCCCATCCCCTTGGTGCCCACAGTGACAGCCAACCTCCGTTTCCCGAGGAGCCACGTCCAGAGATACTTGCAACAGTGTTCAGGGCCTAACTTGCTAAACTACCCCAATGCCCTGGGAGCCACCCTTTCTCTTGAGAGATACAGTTCCCTCTATTTGATGGCATTAGTCCTCCCCAGGATGTGGGTCCACCCCCACTCTCACTACTTGGGTCTCTACACAATGGTACCACCCACTCTGGCAAAATGACATTCAGACATTCCCCAGGAGCCCATCCTGCATCAGACCATCCCCTCCGAGCATCCTAAACAGGTAACACTCTTAATTATATTTGGATACGATTTTCTCAGCATTTTACTCTCAACCGACACCTGATGCTCTCCTATGTTCGTATGCTACCCCTCCCTCCCCTTACTTTTTGAGCAATATTACCCATCCGCCCATCCCCAGCCCCCCTCAAACCCGCAAAGCCCCACCCAAAGGCAACCCCTTGCCCCCATTTTATCTCTTCTTTGTGTTCATACTTACTGCCAGCTCATCAAAAATTCCACCCCTGCAGACTTCGGCTCACATCCTTCCTCCACCCCCCTATTTCCTGTAAGCCTATCGTTCAGTCTCTAGCTCTCTGAGGCAGCTTGCTTATTTCATATCATTGAGGTCAAGTAGTATTTGTCCTTCAATGCCTGGGTTGCTTCACTCAACATAAGGTTCTCAAGATTCATCCATGTTATCATGTGTGTTTGTAGTGTATTTGTTCTTACAGCCGAGTAGTATTCCATTGTGTGTATATACCACATTTTATTGATCCACTCATCTGTTGATGGACATTTGGGTTGATTCCAACTTTTGGCGATAGTGAACAATGCTGCTATGAACATTGATGTACATATATTAGTTTGTGTCCTTGTTTTCAGTTCTGCTGGGTATATACCCAGCAGTGAGTGGTATTGCTGGGTCATATGGCAAATCTATGGTTAGTTTTTTGAGAAACAGGATGAGTGTTCCCCTTCCTTCACATCCTCTCCAGCATTTATATTCTTCTGTTTTTTGCATAGCTGCCAATCTTATGGGAGTAAGATGGTATCTCATTGTAGTTTTGATTTGCATTTCCCTGATAGCTAGAGATTTGGAGCATTTTTTCATGTGCTTTTTAGCCATTTGTATTTGTTCTTTGGAGAAGTGTTTGTTTAAATCTTTTTCCCATTTTTTAAATGGGTTCTTTAACTTTTTATTTTCAAGATATATGAGTTCTTTATATATGCAAGTTATAAGTTTCTTATCAGATATATGGTTGCCAAATATTTTCTCCCACTGTGTGGGCTCCCTTTTTACTTTCTTGACAAACTCCTTTGAGGTGCATAAAGCTTTAATTTTGAGGAAATCCCATTTATCTATTAGTTCTTTTGCTGCTCGTGCTTTTGGTGTGATATTCATGAATCCATTTCCTATTACAAGGTCCTGTAGATGTTTCCCTACACTGCTTTCCAAGGTTTTTATGGTCTTGGTTCTTATATTTAGGTCTTTGATCCATCCTGAGTTGATCTTTGTATAAGGTGTGAGATGGTAATCCTCTTTCATTCTTCTACATATGGCTATCCAGTTTTTCCAGGCACCATTTGTTGAATAGGCCACTCTCTCCCAGTTGAGAGGGTTTGGTGGCTTTATTGAATATTATATGGCTGTATATGTGAGGTTCTATATCAGAGCTTTCAATTCGATTCATTTGGTCTGTGTGTCTCTCCTTATGCCAATACCATGCTGTTTTCACTTCTGTAGCTTTGTAGTATGTTTTGAAGTCAGGTAGTGTGATTCCTCCAATTTTGTTTTTCTTTTTCAATATGTCTTTGGCTATTCGGGGTCTCTTTCCTTTCCAAATAAATTTCATAGTTAGTTTTTCTACTTCCTTAAAGAAGGCTGTGTTGATTTTTATTGGGATTGCATTGAATGTGTAGATCAGTTTTGGTAGGATAGACATCTTAATAATATTCAGTCTTCCTATCCATGAACAAGGAATATTCTTCCATTTATTTAGGTCTTCTTTGATTTCCTTGAACAGTCTTGTATAGTTCTCGGTGTATAAGTTTTTTATCTCTTTAGTTAAATTTATTCCTAAGTATTTGATTTTTTAATTTACTATTGTGAATGGTATTTGTGTCTTGATTTCCTCCTGAGCTTGCTCATTATTGGTGTACAGAAATGTTACTGATTTTTGCGCATTAATCTTATAACCTGCGACTTTACTAAACTCATTTATGAGTTCTAGAAGCTTTGTTGTAGACTTCTCAGGGTTTTCTATGTATAGGATCATGTCATCTGCAAATAATGAAATTTTGACCTCTTCCTTTCCAATTTGAATGCCTTTTATATCTGGTTCTTGCCTCAGTGCTCGAGCAAGTACTTCCAAGACAATGTTAAATAGGAGCAGAGACAATGGGCATCCTTGTCTTGTTCCTGAGTTTAGAGGGAAGGATTTTAGGGTTTCTCCATTGTAAACAATGTTGGCTTTAGGTTTTTCGTATATGCTCTTTATCATTTTCAAAAAATTTCCTTGTATTCCAATCTTTTGGAGTGATTTTATCAAGAAAGGGTGCTGTATTTTGTCAAATGCTTTTTCTGCATCTATAGATATAATCATGTGATTTTTTTCTTTCAATCTGTTTATATGGTGTATTA
This sequence comes from Dasypus novemcinctus, assembly GCF_030445035.2. Taxonomy (NCBI): domain Eukaryota; kingdom Metazoa; phylum Chordata; class Mammalia; order Cingulata; family Dasypodidae; genus Dasypus; species Dasypus novemcinctus. The sequence goes on from NC_080685.1 coordinate 113,607,474, forward strand.
CGTTGATTGATTATCTTATGTTGAACCATCCTTGCATACCTGGAATAAATCCCACTTGATTGTGGTATATAATTCGTTTAATGTGTTGTTGAATAGGATTAGCAAGTATTTTGTTGAGTATTTTTGCATCTAGATTCATTAGAGAAATTGGTCTGTAATTTTCCTTTCTTGTGGTGTCTTTGTTTGGCTTTGGTACTAAGGTAATGTGGGCATCATAGATCGAGTTCGGCAATGTTCCTTCTGTTTCGATTTTTTGGAATAGTTTCAGCAGGATTGGTGTTAGTTCTTTCCGGAATGTTTTGTAGAATTCACCTGTGAAGCCGTCTGGCCCTGGGCTCTTCTTAGTTGGGAGATTTTTAATGACTGATTCTATCTCTCGCTTGGGATTGGTTTGTTAAGATCATCAATTTCTTCTTTCATCATTATGGGTTGTTTATGTGTTTCTAGGAATTTGTTCATTTCCTCTAAATTGTCATTTTTGTTGGAATATAGTTTTTCAAAGTATCCTCTTATGATAGTCTTTATTTCTGTGGGGTCAGTGGTGATATCGCCTTTCTCATTTCTTATTTTGTGTATTTGCATCTTCTCTCTTTTTTTCTTTGTTAGTCTCACTAAAGGTTTGTCAGTTTTGTTGATCTTCTCAAAAAACCAGCTCTTGGTCTTGTTTATCTTTTCAATTGCTTTCTTATTTTCTGTTTCATTTAGTTCTGCTTTTATCTTTGCTATTTCCTTCCTTCTTCTTTCTGTTGGGTTACTTTGTTGTTATTTTTCTAATTCCTTCAAATGTGCAGTTAGTTCTTCAAATTTGCTCTTTCTTCTTTTTTGATAAATGAATTTATGACTATAAATTTCCCTCTCAGTACTGCTTTTGCTGCAACCCATACATTTTGGTATGTTGTGTTATCATTATCATTTGTTTCAAGGTAGTCATTGGTTTCTTTTGAGATTTCCTCTTTGACCCACTGTTTTTATAAGAGTGTGCTGTTTAATTTCCAAATCATGGTGTGAAACCTGAGCTTCTGTCCCTTGCAAATTTCCAGCTTGACTCCACTGTGGTCAGAGCTATTGTTTTGTATGATTTCAATCTTTCTGAATTCATTCAGCCTTTTTTTGTGGCCTAGCATATGGTCTATCTTGGAGAATGTTCCATGTGCGCTTGAGAAAAATGTGTATCCTGCTGTGTTTGGGTGTAATGATCTATATATGGCTATTAGATCCAGCTCCTCTAATATACTGTTCAAATGTTTTATTTCTTTAGTGATTCTCTTTTGAGATATTCTGTCCAAGGTAGATAGTGGTGTATTAAAATCCCCCACTATAATTGTAGATGCATCTATTGTTTCACTTAGTTTTTCCAGCGTTTTCCTCATGTATTTAGAGGCACACTTGTTAGGAGCATAAATATTTATGATTGTTCGATCTTCTTGACAGATTTTCCCTTTCACTAAAATGTAGTATCCTTCTTTGTCTCTCACAATGGTTTCACATTTAAAGTCTATTTTGTCTGATATTAATATAGCTACTCCTGCCTTTTTTTGGTTATTGTTATCTTGTATGATTGTTTTCCAGCCATTCACTTTCAATCTCCATGCGTCTCTGGGTCTAAGATGTGTCTCTTGTAGACAGCATACGGATGGGTCATATTTCCTTTTCCAATGTCCCAGTCTGAATCTTTTGAAAGGTGAGTTTAATCCGTTGACATTCAGTGTTATTACTTTCAAGGAATTATTTGTTTTAGCCACATTGTGATTGGATTTGTGTTTGTCATATTTTGTTTGTATTTTTTTCCTTCTATTTTTGTCTTTTTTTGTTGCTCTTATACTCTCCTCCAACTCTGCCTGTCCTGTTTTTTCCTTTCTTCCTGCAGAACTCCCTTCAGAATTTCTTGAAGGGGAGGTTTCTTTTTGGTATACTCTTTCAGTTTCTGTTTATCTGTGAATATTTTGAACTCTCCATCATGTTTGAATGCTAGTTTAGCTGGATGGAGTATTCTTCGTTGGAAAGTTTTTTCCTTTAGTACCTTGACTATATCATACCACTGCCTTCTTGCCTCCATGGTTTCAGATGAGAAATCAGCACTTAATTTTATGGAGCTTCCCTTGTATGTGATGGTTTTCTTTTCTCTTGCTACTTTTAGGATTTTCTCTTTGTCTTGAGCATTGGATAATTTGACGAGTATATGTCTTGGGGTGGGCCTGTTGGGGTTTATGTCTATTGGAGTGTGCTGTGCTTCTTGGATATGTACATCTGTCTCTTTCAGTAGATTTGGGAAGTTTTCAGCCATTATTTCCTGCAGCACTCCTTCTGACCCCTTTCCCTTCTCTTCACCTTCTGGAATGCCTATAATACGTATGTCTGAGCGCTTTGCATTGTCATTCAGGTCCCTAAATCCTAACTGGATTTTTTCTATCTTCTTATTGACCCCTTCTACTATCTGTTTGATTTCTGATGTACTGTCTTCCACATCACTAATTCTCTGCTCTGTCTCTTCTAGTCTGCTGATATTTGCTACAAGTGTATTTTTGATTTCTTGAACTGTGGTGTTCATTCCCATCATATCTGTTATCTTTTTGCATATGTCTGCAATTTCCCCTCAAAGTGTTGTCTTCATGTTGTTAACCTCTTTCATTACTTCATCAAATTTGTCGGTGATAAATGTTCTGAGATCTTTCATTGCTTGTGCGACGTTCTGCTCCCCTTCGTGATTTTTGGTTTGTTGATTGGATTCAGCCATGTTTTCCTGATTACTGGTTTGTTTTGTAGATTTTTGTTGCTGTCTGGTCTTCATTTTATCTTAATGGATTTAATCAGTTCCTTAGCTTCTTTGTCTACTCTTGGAGATTAATTAGCTGTTGTTTTTGTGAAAGTGTTATATCTTCTCTTTGTCACTTTGTTCTTCTTATTCTAATTTCTTGTTGCTGGTTAAGTTCACTTTAAAGGAAAGTATTAGTGTTGGGGAAAGGCAATTGTGTAAGCAAGGAAAAAGTGTAAAGTAGTATTAGTGATATATGTTAACAAAGCAAGAATATCAGATCTGGGAGGATGGAGGTTAGATTCATGTAAATTGTGTAGATTTACAGCAATAGACAGAGTACCTATTATGAGGTAGATGACAATATTGGAGGAATATGGTATGAGCTAAAAAGCTATTGTTTTTGTGAGAGAGGGAAAGAGAAAAGAAAGGTAATAGTTTCAAGAGTGCATAATAGACAGAAAACAAAACAAAGGTATTAGAAATTAAGAGTTAGACACCTTGTGGATCAAAGAAAGGGAGATGGGAGGTGGAATATAGGAGAGACAGTAGATGATGGAGGATATCAAGATGTAGGGGAAAGGGGATAGTGTAGGTAGCCTAAATCAGTTCACACAGAAATGAGGCAGTGGAGGATGAGAAAACCCAGCAAATGTGAGGTGTTCCCTGCCGCACCTATTGTATAATTGAGTTAAAATAAAATAAGTAGAAAATGAGGGACAAGAGGGAGAGAGAAAACAGAAAAAGAAAAGAAAAAAAAAAGAAAGAAGAGAAGAAAGGAAGAAAGAAAAAGGGGGGTGGGCAAAGGGTGGGGAACAGGTAGGGGAAAGAAAAAAACAGATATACACGAACCACAATTGCAACACCAACTACAGCAACAACAAGAAAAAAAAAACCCTAAATAATAACTGAATAAAAAAAAAGATTTTGGGGGATACGCTGGGGGAAAAGACCAGGGAATAATGTAATATTAGCAATCAGGACATTTAAAAAATTAAAAAAAAAAAAGATAAAATGAAAATAAAACCAAAACAAAATGAAACGATAAAGAAAAAACGCAAACGTTGTAGGCTAGGGCATTCAAGTACCTCAGATGGACCTCAGGGCGTGATGGATTCAGGGGTGGAAAGTCTGAGATATTGAAGGCTCAAGAGGTGTGAGACTCTGGGGTGTGGGCCACCAGAGTTTAGGGGATTCAGACCTGGCAACCTCAAATCTGGTCAACAGGAAGCCTAGGAGCCCCGCAGTGTAACACAGCCCTCAGGGATCCCCACAGCTGGGTGCCAGCCCTATGGGGGCAGTCAGATCTGCAAACTCTATATTATGTCTGAACCCTGCAATTCACTTACTCACTAGAGTTTATTTATGTGGGTATATCATCAATTCAGCTTTTGGACAGCTCCCACCCTGTGATCCCACAACATGGCCACGTGAGGGCGCCTCTACACTGCAGCCAATTTAATGACGCAGATCCGAAGCCCGGCCCATGGGTTGGGCTCCAGTTTGAAACGCCGAAAACAGATTCCGAAACCGGAATTCCCAGGCTTCGCAAAATATTCCCCACTCGGCTTCCAGATGTGTCCCCCTCCCTCGCTTCACCCTGTAACAGCCTCCCAATTACGTCTCTTTATTGCCAACAATCTAATTCCATTGCAGATCAGCAGCCGGGCTTGTGGGGGCGGGGCTCCAGGCGGAAGCGCTATTATTTGTGCCCGCAATCCAAAATTCCCCCACTTCACAACAAAACACCGTCTGTCTCCCCAAATCGATCTGCAAAGGTGTCCCGTCCCATCAACCCCCCAACAGCCCACCCAGGACTTGCGAACTCCCCAGCACCTCAGAGCCACCAAAAAGTGGAGCCGCTGCACTGGTACCACGGCTCCACCCACCCCCAAAGAGGGAGCAACCTGTGTGCAGGTCTCACCTCCGGGCAATAGAACCCAAATTATATCTTATAGACCAATCCTCTCCGTTACCTTTCCACCAAATCGATGTCCTGACACTTCCTGCCCTGCAAAAATCCCAAAAACCCCAATCTCAGAGAACCTCCAGTGGCACCTAGCCACCTCTTCCCAGGAGAGATGGCAAGGCAAGTTCACTCAGCCACCATCTTGCTTCCTCTCCACCACAAATAAGTTTTAGGTATGATGTCTCTCTTGGGTCAAAATTCTTCTTTGGGAGAGAGAAGATGGTGGCTGCGTGAGCTTGCCTGGTAGTGTCTCTGCAGGGGGCGGCTGGGCAGCGTTGAAGGCTCTTTGGGACCGCGCTGTTTCGGGGATTTTTGCTGGTTGGAAGGTGTCTGGACGTCAATTCGGTGGGAAGTGAACTTAACCAACAACAAGAAACTAGAATAAGAAGAAAAAAGTGACAAAGAGAAGATATAACACCGATGCAAAAATAACAGCTAATTAACCTCCAAGAGCAGACAAAGAAGCTAAGGAACTGATTAAATCCGTCAAGATAAAGAGATGACCAGAAAGCAACAAAAATCTACAAACCAAACCAGTAATCAGGAAAACATGGCTGAATCCAATCAACAAACCAATAATCACGAAGGGGAGCAAAACTTGGCACAAGCAATGAAAGATCTCAGAACATTTATCACCGACAAATTTGATGCAGTAATGAAAGAGGTTAACAACATGAAGACATCACTTGGAGGGGAAATTGCAGACATACGCAAAAACATAACAGATATGATGGGAATGAACACCACAGTTCAAGAAATCAAAAATACACTTGCAGCAAATATCAGCAGACTAGAAGAGACAGAGCAGAGAATTAGTGATGTGGAAGACAGTACTTCAGAAATCAAACAGATAGTAGAAGGGGTCAATAAGAAGATAGAAAAAATCCAATTAGGATTTAGGGACCTGAATGACAATGCAAAACGTTCAAACATACATATTATAGGCATTCCAGAAGGTGAAGAGAAGGGAAAGGGGTCAGAAGGAGTGCTGCAGGAAATAATGGCTGAAAATTTCCCAAATCTACTGAAAGAGACAGATGTACATATCCAAGAAGCACAGCGCACTCCACAAGTCATAAACCCCAACAGGCCCACCCCAAGACATATACTTGTCAAATTATCCAAGGCTCAAGACAAAGAGAAAATCCTAAAAGCAGCAAGAGAAAAGAAAACCATCACATACAAGGGAAGCTCAATTAGATTAAGTGCTGATTTCTCTTCTGAAACCATGGAGGCAAGAAGGCAGTGGTATGATATAGTCAAGGTACTAAAGGAAAGAAATTTCCAACCAAGAATACTCTATCCAGCTAAATTAGCATTCAAACATGATGGAGAGTTCAAAATATTCGCAGACAAACAGAAACTGAAAGAGTATACCAACAAGAAACCTCCCCTTCAAGAAATTCTAAAGGGAGTTCTACAGGAAGAAAGAAGAAAACAGGAAAGGCAGAGTTGGAGGAGAGTATAAGACCAACAACAATAACAAAAAAGACAAAAAAAAATACAAACAAAATATGACAAACACAAATCCAATCAAAATATGGCTAACACAAATAATTCCTTGATAGTAATAACACTGAATGTCAACGGATTAAACTCACCTATCAAAAGATTCAGACTGGGACATTGGATAAGGAAATATGACCCATCCATATGCTGTCTACAAGAGACACATCTTAGACCCAGAGACGCATGGAGATTGAAAGTGAATGGCTGGAAAACAATCATACAAGCTAACAATAACCAAAAAAAGGCAGGAGTAGCTATATTAATATCAGACAAAATAGACTTTAAATGTGAAACAATTGTGAGAGACAAAGAAGGATACTACATTTTAGTGAAAGGGAAAATCTGGCAAGAAGATCGAACAATCATAAATATCTATGCCCCTAACAAGGGTGCCTCTAAATACGTCAGGCAAACGCTGGAAAAACTAAGTGAAAGAATAGATACATCTACAATTATAGTGGGGGATTTTAATACACCACTATCAACTCTGGACAGAACATCTCAAAAGAGAATCACCAAAGAAACAAAACATCTGAATAGTATATTAGAGGAGCTGGATCTAATAGATATATATAGATCGCTACACCCAAACACAGCAGGATATACATTTTTCTCAAGTGCACATGGATCATTCTCCAAGACAGATCATATGCTAGGCCACAAAGAAAGGCTGAATGAATTCAGAAAGATTGAAATCATACAAAACATTATCTCTGACCACAGTGGAGTCAAGCTGGAGATTTGCAAGGGACAGAAGCCCAGATTTCACCCCACAATTTGGAAATTAAACAGCACACTCTTAGAAAAACAGTGGGTCAAAGAGGAAATCTCAAAAGAAATCAATGACTACCTTGAAACAAATGATAATGATAACACAACATACCAAAATTTATGGGATACAGTAAAAGCAGTACTGAGAGGGAAGTTTATAGCCATAAATTCATATATCAAAAAAGAAGAAAGAGCAAAAATTGAAGAACTAACTGCACATTTGAAGGAATTAGAAAAACAACAACAAAGTGACCCAACAGGAAGAAGAAGGAAGGAAATAACAAAGATAAGAGCAGAACTAAATGAAATAGAAAATAAGAAAGCACTTGAACAGATAAACAAGACCAAGAGCTGGTTTTTTGAGAAGATTAACAAAATTGACAAACCTTTAGCAACACTAACAAAGAAAAAAAGAGAGAAGATGCAAATACACAAAATAAGAAACGAGAAAGGCGATATCACCACTGACCCCACAGAAATAAAGACTATCATAAGAGGATATTTTGAAAAACTATATTCCAACAAAAATGACAATCTAGAGGAAATGGACAAATTCCTAGAAACACATAAGCAGCCCATATTGACGAAAGAAGAAATTGATGATCTTAACAAACCAATCACAAGCAGAGAGATAGAATCAGTTATTAAAAATCTCCCAACTAAGAAGAGCCCAGGGCCAGATGGCTTCACAAGTGAATTCTACAAAACATTCCGGAAAGAACTGACGCCAATCCTGCTGAAACTATTCCAAAAAATCAAAACAGAAAGAACATTACCCAACTCCTTCTATGATGCCAACATTACCCTAGTACCAAAGCCAAACAAAGACATCACAAGAAAGGAAAATTACAGACCAATTTCTCTAATGAATCTAGACGCAAAAATACTTAACAAAATACTTGCTAATCGTATTCAACAACACATTAAACGTATTATACACCACGACCAAGTGGGATTCATCCCAGGTATGCAAGGATGGTTTAACATAAGAAAATCAATCAACGTAATACACCATATAAACAGATTGAAGGAAAAAAATCACATGATTATATCTATTGATGCAGAAAAAGCATTTGACAAAATACAGCACCCTTTCTTGATAAAAACACTCCAAAAGATTGGAATACAAGGGAATTTTTTGAACATGATAAAGACTATATATGAAAAACCTAAAGCCAATATTGTTTACAATGGAGAAATCCTAGACTCCTTCCCTCTAAACTCAGGAACAAGACAAGGATGCCCACTGTCGCTGCTCCTATTTAACATTGTCTTAGAAGTACTTGCTCGAGCACTGAGGCAAGAACCAGAAATAAAAGGCATTCAAATTGGAAAGGAAGAAGTCAAAATTTCATTATTTGCAGATGACATGATCCTATACATAGAAAACCCTGAGAGATCTACAACGAAGATTCTAGAACTCATAAATGAGTTTAGTAAAGTCGCAGGTTATAAGATCAATGCGCAAAAATCAGTAGCATTTCTGTACACTAATAATGAGCAAGATCAGGAGGAAATCAAGAAACAAATACCATTCACAATAGTAAATAAAAAAATCAAATACTTAGGAATAAATCTAACTAAAGAGGTAAAGAACTTATACACCGAGAACTATACAAGATTGTTCAAGGAAATCAAAGAAGACCTAAATAAATGGAAGACTATTCCTTGTTCATGGATAGGAAGACTGAATATTATTAAGATGTCTATCCTACCAAAACTGATCTACACATTCAATGCAATCCCAATAAAAATCAATGCAGCCTTCTTTAAGGAACTAGAAAAACTAACTATGAAATTTATTTGGAAAGGAAAGAGACCCCGAATAGCCGAAGACATACTTAAAAAGAAAAACAAAATTGGAGGAATCACACTACCTGACTTCAAAACATACTACAAAGCTACGGTGGTGAAAACAGCATGGTATTGGCATAAGGAGAGACACATAGACCAATGGAATCGAATTGAAAGCTCTGAAATAGAACCTCACATATACAGCCACATAATATTCGATAAAGCCACCAAACCCTCTCAACTGGGAGAGAGTGGCCTATTCAACAAATGGTGTCTGGAGAACTGGATAGCCATATGTAGAAGAATGAAAGAGGATTACCATCTTACACCTTATACAAAGATCAACTCAAGATGGATCAAAGACCTAAATATAAGAGCCAAGACCATAAAAACCTTAGAAAGCAGTGTAGGGAAACATCTACAGGACCTTGTAATAGGAAATGGATTTATGAATATCTCACCAAAAGCACGAGCAGCAAAAGAACTAATAGATAAATGGGAGTACCTCAAAATAAAAGCCTTCTGCACCTCAAAGGAGTTTGTCAAGAAAGTAAAAAGGGAGCCCACACAGTGGGAGAAAATATTTGGCAATCATATATCTGATAAGAAACTTATAACGTGCATATATAAAGAACTTCTATATCTTGAAAATAAAAAGATAAACAACCCATTCAAAAAATGGGAAAAAGACTTAAACAGACACTTCTCCGAAGAAGAAATACAAATGGCAAAAAAGCACATGAAAAAATGTTCCAAATCTCTAGCTATCAGGGAAATGCAAATCAAAACTACAATGAGATACCATCTTACACCCATAAGATTGGCAGCTATGAAAAAAACAGAAGAATACAAGTGCTGGAGAGGATGTGAAGGAAGGGGAACACTCATCCACTGCTGGTGGGAATGCAGAAGGATCCAACCGTTCTGGAGGACAGTATGGCGTTTTCTCAAAAAACTAGCCATAGATTTGCCATATGACCCAGCAATACCACTGCTGGGTATATACCCAGCAGAACTGAAAACAAGGACACAAACAGATATATGTACACCAATGTTCATAGCAGCATTGTTCACTATTGCCAAAAGTTGGAATCAACCCAAATGCCCATCAACAGATGAGTGGATCAATAAAATGTGGTATATACACACAATGGAATACTACTCGGCTGTAAGAACAAACACACTACAAACACATGTGATAACATGGATGAATCTTGAGAATCTTATGTTGAGTGAAGCAACCCAGACATTGAAGGACAAATACTACATGACCTCAATGATATGAAATAAACAAGCTGCCTTAGATAGCAAGAGACTGAACGATAGGCTTACAGGAAATCGGAGGGTGGAGGAAGGATATGAGCCGATGTCTGCAGGGGTGGAATTTAAGACGAGATGGTGGTAAGTATGAACACAAAGAAGAGATAAAAGGGGGGCAAGGGGTTGCCTTTGGTTGGGGCTTTGCGGGTTTGAGGGTGGCTGGGGAGGGACGGATGGGTGACATTGCCCAAAAGTGGGGGGAGGGAGGGGTAGCATACGAACACAGGAGAGGGTTAGGTGTTGGTGGAGAGTAAAATGCCGAGAAAATCATATCAAAATATAATAAAGAGGGTTACCTGTTTAGAATGCTCGGAGGGGAGGGTCTGATGCAGGACGGGCTCCTGGGGAATGTCTAAATGCTCATTCTGCCAGAGTGGGTGTCACCATGGGGTAGAAACCCAAGTAGTGAGAGTGGGGGTGGACCCACATCCTGGGGAGGACTGATGCCACCAAATAGAGGGAACTGTATCCCTCGAGAAAAAGGGTGGCTCCCAGGGCATTGGGGCAGTTGAGCAAGTTAGGCCCTGAACACTATTCCATCTATCTCTGGAAGTGGCTCCTCAGGAAACGGAGGTTGGCTGTCACTGTGGGCACCAAGGTGGAAGGGAAAATGGACGTTAAATGTGTGGAACCAAGGTAAATGGGGGGTAAGAGAGGAGTTTCTTGAGAGTACACAAGGATGGATATAAAACATGTAATATTACACCATAACATATAGGAGATGACAGACTGATAATGTAAACCATAATGTAAAACATAGGATAACTAAGAATGTAAAGAACTGTGTATCCTAAAGTATGCACCATAATGTAAGCACAGATGTCACCTTGTTAGAAACCTAATGTCTCAGACTCTGTACATCACGTTAAGTAAATATGATGTGAATAGGGTGTAAGTGTATTGCTCTGGAAGGAAAAAGGTTTTTGTGGGGGATGTATGGGAGTGCTGCTTATTATATATATGCATTGCTGTGGTCTAGGACTCCTGTGAAGAGAAGCTGAACAATTAGGGGAAAAAAAAAAAAAAAAGATAGGATGTAGAATTTTTTCAAGTCAACATTCTTTATCTAAGTTCTTTATCTAACTTTATCCAAGTTCTTTATCTAACCTTTAAATCCCTCGCTATATGCCATTCCCTAGTAAGGGACCATGACATTATATTGGGCTTCAAATTTCGGGGAGTTCTGGATCACAGAGTTTTTCAACAATGGCAATGGAGGGATACTGGTATGGGATACCAATGACAGATGATATATGGCTGACAGGGAGCTGTACAGAACATATGTCCAGGGTGCATGGTAATGTTTGGATATACTCATAGTGGCAACAATTAAAAACCAGAGCAGGGGGGGTACTGGGTTCCTGGCCAGTGGTGCTCTGTCGTGGTCCCTAGGGGAGCAGCGACAGTCTCCCAGGTACAGCGGCGGGGACCGGGAGGGAGTGAGGGTTCAACGGTGAGCCCCTGATGCTAATGACTATGCTTGTGAGCTGATAAGCCTAAAATAAGAACAAGGCCTAGAGCAACATTGTGCCTGGGAATTTCCTCCTGTCAGCCTTCATGTTACTCAAATGTGGCCAGTCTCGAAGCCAAACTCACCATGTAAATGCAATGCCTTCCCCCCAGCGTGGGACATGACACCCGGGGATGAGCCTCCCTGGCACCGAGGGACCACTATCAACTACCAACTGATGATGCAACTGGAAAATGACCTTATACGGAAGGTTCAATGTGGATCAGCAGAATATCCCTGTCTACATAAAATAACATGACTTTAAAATGCTGTTTGAACTAAAGTAAGGGGGAAATGGAAAAGAGAAATGAGTTTATATGGCTGCGAGTTTCTAAAAAAGAGTCTGGAGGCTGGCAGAAGGATTGCCCTCATGCACAACTGAGCAGAGTCAGAGAGACAGATAAAGCAGATACAACCCCCAGATATCGGTTCCTTCGAGGGCTAAAGAGACCCATGGGAGTTATGGTCATGGCCGATGGGGTTAACTACCAGGTCAGATGGCCCCTTTTTGGAACTGGTGTTTATGTGTGATGAATCTGGACTCAGATGGGATCTTCCTTCATAAGACTTTCATGCTAATGTGCAGGAGGTGCAGTTAACGTTGGGGTTTAAGATATATTTAGGGGATTTGAATCTCTGGACTGACAATGTGATAGCCAGGTCCTGAGCCTCAACAGACTCCAGCACCTACAATATGATTTATTGGACTTACCACACTCAGCTAAGATGGAGTTGAAGAAGGACAACCACCACACCATGGAGCCTAGAGTGATTACAACTGAAAGTGGGAGGATTGCATCCAGCATCCATGTGGAATCTGAGCCTCCTCTTGACATAGAGGTGCAATGGACACAACCAATCCAATGTCCACATAGAAGAGGTGGCATTGGATTGGGAAAAGTGGACATGGTGGCTGATGGGTATGGGGAAAGGCAGGAAGAGATGAGAGGTGGAGGCTTTGGGACATGGAGCTGCCCTGGATGGTGCTTCAGAGGCAATCACCGGACATTGTAAATCCTCACAGGGCCCACTGGACGGAATGGAGGAGAGTATGGGCCATGATGTGGACCATTGACTATGAGGTGCAGAGGTGCCCAAAGATGTACTTACCAAATCCAATGGATGTGTCATGATGATGGGAACGAGTGTTGCTGGGGGGGGGGGGGGGAGAGGTGGGGTGGGGGGGTGGGGTTGAATGGGACCTCACATATATATTTTTAATGTAATATTATTACAAAGTCAATAAAAAAAAAAAGAAGAAAAAAAAACATAAAAAAAAATTCTTCTTTGGCTGTAGACCTATGAAACTTAGAAAACAAATTATCTGCTTTCAGCATACAAAGGAGGCACAGTCATAGGATAAACATTTGTATTAACATAAGGAGAAATTGGAAGGAAAACAGGTGTCATGATTCCCAAACAGTTCCAAAATCTTGCAGGGTATACACCATTAGATTTCAAAGTCTGAGAATCATCTAAAGAAAGATGGTTTCTTCTCCTCAGGGCCTTCTGGGGGCCTACCCCATCCACAGGCTTTACCAATGGGTATCTTCTCTTTTCTACCCTCTTTCAGTACCTGAGTGGGAGCTGAGATTCAGACCTCACTCTCCACAAACACTGGGTTGATAACCACACATTTGCCAATATCTGTGGCACAATCCCATCCCCTTTAGGACAGAGTGGTGACCAAATAGTCCCTCATCTTTGGCATACAGGTCCAGCCATCTCAGAACACTGGGATGTCTATCTAACTCTTTCTAATATTCAGGTACATACCACTCTCCCTGTAGCCTGGGGTGGTCAAACTCTCCTTGAACAATGGAGTTTTAGAAGGTCTACCTCTTCAAATGCCAGGGCAAATACATCCTTTATGCATACATGGGTGGGGCCCTACTCTTGGCCTGAGAACATGTCTTAGGTCCACACCCAGCTTCAATGATTTTCCTCTTAAAGCCATTTTTCCTTTAATCTCCTCTCCCTGTTCCTTTTAGTTCAGGCTGACAGTTGTTTCTTTCATACAGATCTTGAAAACAGCTCTTTGGTTTTCCATGAATTTCAATGGTATCCCAACCATCAGACAGTAAGATAGTAATTCTCTCTGGATGACTGCCTTTCCAATCCTGTCTTGCATAAAAATGCCTGACTGTTCCTCACATTGGGCACTGTCCTCTGGGGACTTGTTATCCAGAAGTTTGGAATCATCAGTTTATGGTTTCTTTGTCCCCAGGAGTTCAGCTCCCAACTTCTCTCTCTTCTCTAGCATTTTGCTCTAAACTGCAAGGAGACACCAGGCCACATTTCCCACATTTAGTTCAGAAATCTCAGCTCAGTCCAAGCTCAGCACTTTCAAATTCATAATCATTATTTCTGTCTAAGGCCTCATCTGAAATAACTATAGGCTTCATATTCCCACCAACAATCTCCTGAAAACAATACAAGCCTTTTCTATCAGGCATGCCACATTTCCTTCAAAAACTATCCCTCACCCATTTACAAAGTCATTCCAACTTTTTTTAGTAATTGCAAACAGTTACTCCTGGTACCAATTTCTGTCCTAGTTTGTCCTAGTTTGCCACAGGGCTATGGATGCAAAGTACCAGATATGTGTTGTCATTTATAATGGGGATTTTATTAGAGGAAATTCTTACAGGTCCAAGGCCATGAAATTTACAAATTAAGGCATCATAAGATATAAGGGATGCTCTCTCACCAAAGTCAGATACTGGTGATACTGGTGTTCTGCCACATGGTGAGCTAGATGGCTGGTCTACCAGCTTCTCTTTACTTTCCCATTGAGGTCAGCTGTGATAACCAAGCATCTCTCCCTGGACTTCCTTCTTTGGGCCTATTAAGGCTTCTCTGTCTTTCTACAGTTGTAAGTGAACATAGAGACTTCCCTGCTTTCTCCTTTCTCTCACATGGCAGGACAAAAATGGCAGCTTCCTTTCTCTGTGTGTCTTCTTTCTCTCTATATGTTTCTGTTTTCAGTTCTCATTTTATATACAACTTATCAAGTATGTAGACTCAACCTGAGTCATGCCACATTGATGTAGTCCAGTCAAAAGTGAACTAATCAAGCAATCTAACTAAGGTCCCTTAACCAAATCTACTCAAAAGCCACCATCTATACAATTTGCAGTCACAGGAATGGATTAGCTTTAAATATAATTTTTGGGGTCTAAAAATTACAAACCTAGACACCAAAGATGTGGGTTCATTTCCCAGTGAACACAGAAGTAATTGCTGTGACACCAGGATGTTAAGCAAAGAGTTTTACAGTAAGGCAACCAAGTAAGTAAACAGGTGACAAGGGTCAAATATGTCTCTCTCATATTTATGAAATTTTGACATAGGAGGTGGAGAATGTGCCACACTTTAAGTTGGCATATTATAATTGGCCTTGCCTGGAAAAGCAGAGAATGCTTATTGCACAAGTGTGGACTTTGGCAGACTTTCAGAACTTATTAAACTAGTTGGGGTTGGCATAGACTGACCATAGCAGTGCAGGTTACAGGGAAATCATAGAAGAAGGTCAAAATAAGGTGCCCAAGTTACAAGAAAGTCACAGAGGGACTTCAAGATAAAGACCCATGGTTAAAGTAATTAGTAAAGTTTAATGACTCTGGTTGCAATGGCTTTAATCACCCCTTATTTTTGTTAGTTCAGATATTTAAGGTACATGGGGTAATGGCTGTTCTGGCTTCTTCAGGCTGTGGAGGGATGTAGATATTATTAGGCAGAGGATTGGAATTTTTTTTGCCTGTAGTTGAAGATATTCACAGATTTCTTGTATCATTCTTGGAGGGACTGATATCCCTGGGTTTCATGGTTCAACTAGAATAAGAGCAATCTGGAGTCAGATCCTACAGAATAGTTTACTGCCCTAATAATGCACTGTACTCCATCTATTCATCTCATCCCTGTAGCCCTCCCCAAAAAATCTATTGGGAACCACTTATGTTTTTACTGTCTCTATAATTTTTCCTATTCCACAGTGGTTTATAGCTAGAATCACAAATATCGAGCCTTTTTCAGAGTGCCTACTTTCATTTAGCAGTAGGTCTTGAAGTTTCTCCCATGGTTTTGTGGTTTGATACCCCATTTCTTTTTATTGCATTCCATTGTACACTTTCCACTGTATGACTGTGCATTTTGTTTATCCACTCAGCTATGATTGGGCATCTTAGTTGCTTCCAATTTGGGGCAATTATGAATAAAGCTGCTATAAACATTCCTGTGTAGATTTTTGCATGGATATAACTTTCTAATATTTTGTGCAAATATTAAGGAGTATGATTCCTGGGTCCTGTGGTAAGCCTGTATTCACCTTTGTAAGAAACTGTCAAACTGTGTTCCAACTGACCATACAATTTTGCATCCCTTCCTGCAATGAATGAGAGCTCCTGTTGTGTCACAGCCTCCCCAGCAATGGTTGTTGCCAGTGTTTTGGATTTTAGCCCATCCTACTGGAGCATAGAGAAATCAAACAGCTTTAATTTGCAATTCTCTACTTTTAAATGGTGTTGAACATCTTTTTTTACATATTTACCAACTATATACTTTCTTTGTTGAGGTTTCTGTTTAGTCCTTTGGCCTGTTTTCTAACTGTGCTGTCTTCTCATTATTGAGTTTTAAGGGTTCTTTATATATTTTGGCCTTTATAGCTCTTTATATGCCATTTTTGAAGTATTTCAGCAAACACAATGGTCCCATGTGGCAGCATGTGTCACTGCAATCATGTCATAAGAACTAAAACCTGGGCAATCCTGGGGAGGTACAGCCTGTCCTGAAATTCCCCCTGGATTTCTTGGTTTGGTGCATGAGTTGGCATGCTCTCTGTGGACCATTATCACATCAACCCTGTGCTCTTTACCTTTGTCACATCCTGGTGACAGGCCACAGAGAGAAGAAGCTGAAGCAGGACATCGCATACTGGTACCTATACCAATGAGCAGGTAATTTTTCTCCTTTGATGCTATACTGGGACTGGACAGCAGGAAATGATGACCTTAAGGCCTCCCTGGGAGGTCTGAGATGGCCCAGGTAAAGTGTCCTCATCCTCCTGCTTCCCTGCTATTGTGCTGGAGAGCCCTTCTCCCCATGAGCTCAGGAGGATGAGCTCCCAGGCAGACTGGCTGAGACCCTCCAGGCCATGTGTCCCTCAAGAAATGTTCTACACTCTTCATATTGGGGAGGCTGCCTTGAGGACTTAAATTTAATCTGGCTACAAGGCAGCACTTTCTGTCATTGATGAAGTTTGGAAAATGGCAATACCAGAGATCTTAACTGTCAGGCCAGATTTTCCCCTGAAAGTAAGTGTGGCCTGCCTTTGACAGGGTCCTCATTGCTGTTCCTTCCAAAGTCTCATGGCTGGTGGGAGAGTAGTAAATCTATGGTCCTGGCCACCAACTAGGAATCAGAAGCAGGCACCAACTGAGCCACCTCTCCCCATGGGCCAATGGTCAGACTGGCCTGGGTGTGGGCATGAAGCAGCAGCACAGGTTCTTGCTGATGAGGTGGGCTTACCTGGATAGCTGCTGGCAGAGGGAATCCAGGGTGGGGGATTTATGAGGCTGTTGTCATGAAGATCCCTCAGTGGTGAAGGTTTCCCTTGACAGTGATGAGGCCACAAAAAGTTTTGGAAGACTGGATGAGAGGAAGAGGCAGAACTGGTTAAATGCCTCTCAGCTGCAGGACACCCTGAAGGCTTGAGAAAGGGGGAGGTGGGAGGGGAAGATCAGGGGTGAATGTGAGATTTAGAAATATTAGTGTCCATATGTGTGTTTTTATCTTTGCTTCCCTGCATTTTGGGTGAGTTTTCTCAGCAGTCCCACAGCTACAAGATTAGTTTTGAGGTGACTAGTTTGAGGGGAAGGAGCAAGGAGGTACACATGAAGAGCTAGGTTGGCAGTTTGGTCAAGAGAAAGAAAACCAGCCTCTGTCAGGGTTCTGAGGCCCCCTGCCATGAAGCATGAACACTTTAAGTGCCAGATCATGGGGAGGTCCTGGGTCCCCAAAGAAAAGGCCAGGGAGACTACTGTAGCATTCGGGGGACTCAGGACCATGGCAGTTCACCAGCCAGTACAGCAGGGCCTGAGCAGTGCCACTACCTGCTATTTTACAAGTTCCCACAAAGATTTTTCTTACCTGTGGTAGACTCGGGACATCAACAGCTTACACAGAAGCTCAGGGTAATGAGTAGACTCTCTATGAGCTCCCCAAAAATACATGAGGGGAGATGACATTCCCAGGAGGCCAGCCAGAGTGGGGTGGGGGATTTGGACAGATTTGGTCAAAGGGAAAGACCAGAGCCAGGGAAGTAGCAAATCACCTGACATGCCCCCCCAATTCCTCTAGTCTATGAAAGCCCCTGAGACTTTCTTAAGACCATCAGTGAATGTGCAGGTGTTTGTCAATTTCACAAGCTGCCCAGGCCCCACTAAAAGCAAATATTATGGACTTCCAGTATTGGCTGAACACTTTTTTACACTGAGCTATAATTAACATGCCATAACTTCAGTCTTTTGAAGTTGCTATACTCAGTGCTTTTTTGGTATATTCATAAGGCTGTAAAACCATAACCACTATCTAATCCCAGAATATTTTCACCAATTCCAAATGAAATCCTGGGCTCAATAGCAGTCACGTCTTCCCAACCACCCTCAACCCAGTCCCTAGCAACCACTGATCTATCTTCTGTCTGCATTTGCCCATTGTGGACCCTTCATATAAATGGAATCCTGTAAGTGATATGTAGTCTCTGACTCTGACCACATCAAGGTTGGAGGAACTGAAAAAGATCTCAAATCTCCTTTATTAATGAGAAAACTGGGGTCAGTAAGGGTGTGAGGCTGAGAGTGTCCTTACTGGGAAGAGGAAAGTCCTGCCTAGGAACAACCCTGCCCCTCCAGCCACCCTGCCCACTGGGCCAGACTTGAGGAAAAACTTTCCATGGATTCTCCCAGTTAATCCTTACAATCAACCTTGAAGGTTTTTCCTTTAACTGCTCTCCTTCCCAAGGAGGAAACTGAGGCCAGGAGGATGAATTTCTGAGACACAAGCAAGTTGGGGGAGAGCAGCCATCTCCAGGGATGGGGCTGGCTCTTACCTGTGGAGCAACCTGTTCAGGGCCTCCTCGGTAGTGGTGAAGACCCGGTATGTTCTGAAGAAGATGTTGATATACATGAGGTCACCTGCCTGGTAGGCAGGCACCAGATGCTCCACCAGCTTCTTCCAATTGCCTGCCTTGACAATCCACACTGTGCAGCTCTCCTCTCTTGTGAAGATCAAGCCACTTTCCTCTAGGATGGGACAGAGAAGACACTTGGAGTCAGAGGCAGAACTGCCTCTGGTGACTTGTATGGGAAGTGGCTGCTGAAAGCACCCACCTCCTAATGCTGGGTGAGGACCAGCTCAGATACGGTGCAGAGGGCACAGAGCTCAGTGCAGGACCAGGGTTAGTAGTGACTGTCATTGTTTCATAACCACTGGGTTCTGGGGTTTCCTGTATAAGCAATCTTAGGAGAGGCAGGGACTGTGGGCAGACCTGCTGCATGCAACCCCTCAGTGACTTGAGGCCAAGGGGGGAATGTGTGCCTCTAGCAGAGAAAGGCCCTCAGCTTTGAAATTGAATTGGAGGTGAGGAAATAATTGAAAGATGAGATCCTAGACCCAGAAAAGGGCAGATGCCTGGAGTGTCCCTGGGGGTAGAAACTCCCCTGCAGGCCCAAGGATCTGAACAGATGCCTCAGGGATCAGCAGACCCACTTCATCAGTGAGCAACTTTCAGGGCTCCATTGCTCATGGGGCCAAAGCCACAATGCTAGGCCATTTGCCATCCTGGCCTCAGATCAGGAAAATTAAGGAAAATGAAAAGAACCAGTTCCAGGCAGGGTGCAGGGATGCTCCTGCCCATGCAGGCAGCAGGTGGTAACCGAACTGCTCCAGCCCTCACTCTTGAAAGTGATGTCTGCATGTCTTCTGTTCAGCAGTCCCTTTCCTGGAAGCCTCTACCAGGGGCAGGAGGGATCAGTGCCTTGGGAGGTGTTCAGAGTAGCAGTGCTGATGGCCACAAGGAAAGACTGTACAAGGTCCAGCAACACCAAAGGCTGAATTGCTGCTGTAAGCTGCCTCCCTTTTGGAATATTGGGCAATTGAGTCAGGCCTCAGCTCCTGTCCTGGGAAAGTCAAGGGGACAATTATGGGAGATGGCAAGAACCCTCTTAAATGAGAGGAGCAGTATGGCGTGGAGCAGTTGTGGAAGGACAGTCATAAAGACTGCTGTCTGGAAACCTGGGGTCAGAGAGTAGAAACAGAAATGCCACAGTAAAATGCACACATATCTGAAATGAGCCCACCCTTCAGCCTACCCTGAAGTGAAATCCATGGAAGAGACTCCTCTCTGCTATTCATTTAACCATTTGAAGTGACCTGCCCCCTGGTCTATGGAAAGGCCATGTGGTGGGTGATTGGTGGGGACCCAGGTTCCTCAGGAAGAGGGATATTGGGCCACTCTGGCAAGAAAGTCCTGGGTAAGGGAGTGGGGAAGCATTCAGGTTGGGATGCAGGCCCCAATATGCTCCCCCACTGTTTCAGGACCCCTACTGGAACTTGCTCCCACCTGGAACCAGCACAGGCTCTGGCTGGGGCCATAATGGACCTGCATCTTCTTCAGAGAGATGGTGTAGATGAGACCATCCTCCAGCTCTTTGTTGACCACCTGCATGGAGCTCTGTGAAGACAGTGCCTGGCAATCAGGGAAGCTGCAACTCACTTGGGCTAGGATTCAGCACCTAGCCCAAGAGGTGAGTGACAGCCAAGTGGAAAGGAGGTGACAACTAAGGGCTCAGGGTTAATTAACACTGGTACACATGGGTGCCACACCAAGTAGCACCTTCCCACTCTTCCAGCCAAGACCGGGAAGGTGACAGGGAAGGACCTGTTAGCCTGCTCCTTCTCAGGTGGTCCCAGTGCTCATGTCTCCCCCTCCCTGGGAGGTGGAGGGGATGTGGGGCTGCCCAGGCAGGAGCACAGTAGGGGCAAGCACTGACTTGGCTGTCCCTGGGCCACCCCACGTTACCTTTGGGTACCTCTTGGTTGAAGACCAGGAGCCTCATGGCTGAGGCTGAGCCAATGTTGAAAGCAATGAAAAGGGAACTCATTCCTGCTTGGTCAAGGCTGGATCCTCAGGAATACAGCAGGAGAACATTATTCTCACTTGGGTATTCCTGACAAGTGAACTGGGAAGGGGCTGCCTGTGGAATCTGGGTGCTTGGTTACTAGAGTTCCACGTTCTGTTGGGGCCTCTCACCAAGGAAGTGAGCTCACCTCCTTAGGTCCCCTTACCTGGGTCTCCTCAACTGTAAGAACTCCATAAAAGTTCCTCTGCATGTCTGTCTGTCTATCCTCACCTAGATCACCTTATTAATTGGACACAGTTCTGCCAACATGTCCTTCCCCATAGCAACCTGGGAAGGCCTGTGTGCAGCTCAGGCTCCAGCTATGAGGAGACCAAGCCTGGTTCAGACCTGGCTACTCATTCTTTTCAGTTTTGTGACACTAGCCTAGTCAAGGAGGCCTCCACTGTCTTCTCACCCACACAGTGGGACACATTTCTAGGGTCTGGTTCCTGGGATATTATCAAGTTTGTGGGGAGAACACTGCAAATCCCATAGTCTTATTTCCCATGTAGTTAATACACAGACAGGTATAGAATAAACAGGAAGGAGATGGAAGTAATATCCAATAAAATTCAAAACACGGCTAAGTAAGTCTGTGTGATATTAGGAAACTCACTTTCATTTCTGGATTGCTGCCTCAGTCTGTTCCATAATGAGGTTGAAATGAGATGAAATTCAGCCATTGTTGCTGTGCTACAAATCTTTGAGAGGCTTCCCATTGTATTTAGAGTCAGATGCAAGTGCCTCCTCTCAACCTCTATGGTGGGCTGCCTGTGCCCTGAGTCCCTGCCATCTCTGCTTCCAGGACAAGCAGGCTCAGAAATCCCCCTTGGACTGAATCCCAGCTTAGTGACTTGTTGCTAAACAAAATAATATGGCTAAATGTCAGGACACCCTTCTTAAGACTTTCACTAAATGCTTTTCTGTCTTCACTCTTTCTTGTGAGTGAACTGTCCCTGCAGATCAAAACAACAGATCTGGGAAGCAGCTTTCCCCCAGCTGAGCCTCAGTTGAGGCTCTGCACACAGCAGCTGCCTTCCTAGCCTTCTTTCTGGCCAAACTCCCTCTGGCTCTGACTCTTATCCTGCTGTGCTTTTTCCCAGGTTCCCTCTTCCCACACTGTGGGCAGGGTTGTCTTCCTCTTGTCATTCTGGTTGCAATGTAAGTGTCACCTCAATATGCTATTCCAGGCCCTCCAAACAGGTGGTCCCATAGCCCTCCTCACAGTACACTGCTTAGCTTTCTCTATAGCTTTCTTGGGATATGGGGGCAAGGTGAATATGCTTTTGGGAATATGTCATTTTGGAACCAGGGGCAGATGGTTGGAATTGAATCATGTCTCACATGGGGACACATCCAAGTCTTCATCTGTTTTCCTGGAGTAGTGAACCCATTTGGAAATGGTTCTTTTGAAAGTATTATCATTATATAAGATGTGAACTCATTTTTCAATAGGATCTTGTAAGATCACATTTAGAATAGGCAGATTAGTCATGGTGAGACTTAATCCATATCACTGGAGTCCTTATAAGAAGAAAAAAGCCAGTCAAAGTCAATAGAAAGCAGAATTCAGTGAAAAGTCAAAGAGCATACACAAGGAGGGAGAATTCACCATGTGAAAGAAGCAGAGATACAAGCCCCTTGATTTTGGTTTTCT
Source organism: Dasypus novemcinctus (assembly GCF_030445035.2). Taxonomy (NCBI): domain Eukaryota; kingdom Metazoa; phylum Chordata; class Mammalia; order Cingulata; family Dasypodidae; genus Dasypus; species Dasypus novemcinctus. The sequence goes on from NC_080685.1 coordinate 113,629,935, forward strand.
AGCTTCCAAAATTTGAGGTGATAAATTATGGTTGTAAGTTAAACAGTGTGTGGAGTTTGTCATAGAAGTCCTGGAAAATGGGGTTCTTATCAATGAAAGCAATTTATGTACTTAAAAATTAAATCTAAAGAAATGATAATCTAAGCCAGTGATCGAAAAAAACTAAATTGTAATTCGTTTGAAAGTGAGAAAGAAAAAATAAACATGTTTACAAAAATGAGAACTAAGAAAGTAATAGTGGAAACCTACTTATTTGCAGGGTAAAGGAATTTTCTATTCTTTGGGAGGAACCATCGTGTAACTCCTTTGACTGAGTTTGTTGTTATTTTTAAAATTACAGGTTGAATGATCTATTTTGAGACATTGAAGTCTCAATGCTGGGTACAGTTATATTTCTCATTATTTCCTTCTCACATCTGTTATTTCTCACACATTTTTAAGAAATAAAGGGTTATGTATGACATTATGAAGCTCTGGTCCTTTAATTATGGGCCTAAATTTCAATCCACATCAATATTTAATTTTATTTTAATATAACTTACATATGTTTGTGTGACCTAAAGACTTGTGTAAATATATTTCCCTGCATTGAATTGAAAAGGTCACTCTCCATAAAATTTTTGTTTTTCAACTTGAATACACTTTTACCTAATTAGTTCATAACAATTTTCTTCAAGATATGATCAAGATCCAGTTACTATGCTTATGAGTCTATGTGCCTGAAAGTTCAACTAGGCCTAGAGTTGCAGGGTGCCTAAGAATTACCTCTTGAGAGCCTCCTTGTTGCTCAAGTGTGGTCAATCTTTAAGCCAAATTTAGCATGTTAATGAATTACCTACCCCCAGCATGGGATATGATTCCTGGGGATCTGCCTCCCTGGCACCAAGGGATTATGACCAATCACAAGCTGGTGATGCAGTTAGAAAAAGACCTTGAATAAAAGGGGGAAATTGTAAAGACAAATGAGTTTATATGGCTAAGAGTCTTCAAAAATGAGTTGGGAGGTCATCAGAGGGGTCACACTTACGCATGACTCAGCAGGATCCCAGAGACAGCCAAAGTAGATCCAACCCCAGGTACTGGTGCTCCTGAGGGCAACAGAGACACACAGTGTCTATGGTCATGGTAGATGGCTCTGGAGTTCAGTGTCTTGTCTGTGGGCCCCACTTTGTAACTTGTGTTCCCGAGAGTGATGGAGTTGGACTTAGTTGTGATCTTTCTACACGTTTCTTCTGTCACTTTTACTGAACCTGTGATTGGGGCTGGGGTTGGTGTATACTCAGGAGACTTGACTCTCTGAGCCTCAGCAGAGTTGCAACACCTACTCTCTGGTTCATTGGACTTACCCAGGTTAGCTAACAGGGAGGTAAAGATGGTCAACCACCACACCAGGGAGCTGAGAGTGCCTACAACTACAAGCAGGAGAATCACATCCATCAACCTTGAGGGATCTAAGCCCCTTCTTGATATGGAGGTGGAGTTGACATCACCATCCCAGGGTCCACAGGATGAAGGAATAAAATATGGATTAGAGTGGATTTACTGATATTCTACTATAGAACTACTGTGACTAGTAATGGAAGAAATTGTAGCATTGATGTGGAGAAAATGGCCATGGTAGTTGCTGAGGGCAGGGAGATGGAAGGAGAGATGTGATGTGGGGGCATTTTGGGGACTTGGAGTTGTCCTACATGCAGGGACAGATACTGGACATTATATATACTGCCAAAATCCACTGAATGTACCAGGGGAGAGTATAAACTACAATGTAATCTATAATCCATGTGGTGCAGCAGTGCTCCAAAATGTATTCACCAAATGCAATGAATGTTCCACAATGATGATAAAAGGTGTTGCTGATGTGGGAGGAGTGGGGGAAGGGGGGTGGGGTATATGGGAACCTCTTATATTTTCTAATGTAACATTTTTTGTGATCTATGTATCTTCATAAAAAAAACAAGAAAAAATAAAACAACTTAAGAAGGTTTAAAGAGAGAAGGAAGAAACTCAGACCTTACATTTTCATGCTATTCCATTGCAGATTAATGGAGTATTATAAATCTCCTTGTCCCACTTTCCATCTATTACACTTTTGCTTTTCTTCTGGACTTTCCTTCCCTGTTTTCCTCCTGGCTTTCTAGTATAATCTTTTGGTTAAAATAAATTTTAACCCAACATGGCAAAGCAAATAGGAAGTATGAGGAAAACTCCCCATTCCCAACTGACTTGAGAACAACATATTCATGTGGGTTTTCATTTCTCTTGAGGAGGACAAAGAACTTGTTCCACCTGTAAAATAACTACTTCCCTCAGCTATGTTGGGGGAGTATAGAATAGAGAATTATGCAACAAGAGAAAGTATTGACAAAAACTACAAAGGATTTTAAAACTCTAAGGAAGTTGTAGCATTCCCATTTTCATATCCATTTTTTAGATTTGTTAAGTCAGAATAAATCCTCTTCTTGTTATTCTGATCCTTGGTAGGGTCAAAAAATTGGAAAGGGTACAAGTGTTATTTAATTGCTTTTCATCAGGCTAAAGGAGCCCAAAGGTTTCTGTGAATCTTAAAAGTATTTAATTTTTCATGTGTAAGTTCTGTTTGTTTTTTTTTAAGATTTATTATTTATGTCTTTCCTTTTCCTGACCCCCATTTTCTGCTCTCTGTGTCCATTTGCTATGTGTTCTTCTGTGTCTGCTTGCATTCTTGTCAGTGGCACTGGGAATCTGTGTCTTTTTGTTGCATTATCTTGCTGTGTCAGCTCTCCATGAGTGCAGCGCCACTCCTGAGCAGACTGTACTTTTTTTCACGTGGGGCAGCTCTCCTTGTAGAGTGCACTCCTTGCGTAGGGGTTTCCCTATGCAGGGGACACCACTGCATGGCATGGCACTCCCTGTGTGCATCAGCACTGTGCATGGGCCATCTCACCACACCGGTCAAGAGGCCCTGGGTTTGAACCCTGGACCTCCCATATGGTAGGCAGATGCTCTATCAGTTGAGCCAAATCTGCTTCCCCTTAAAAGTTTTTTAATGGACTGTACAAAGCATGGGACTATATAATAATGGGAATTTACTGGTGGAAGATGGGCCATGGTTAACAGAACAAATATGAGAAATTCTCTCATGAAATATACCAAATATATACTAATACAAGTTGTTAGTCATTGGGTAGGTTGGGAGAAATAATACCAAATGCAAAGTATGGGTTATAGTTAGTAACAATATTTTGACAACAGTCTTTCACAGTTTTTAAAAAATGTGTAAAAAATCAAAGTGTTGATGGTAAGGTGGTATATGGGAATCCTGTATGATGATATGCATATTTGTTTAGTAAGTTCACAATTTTTACTATACACTTATTGTTTATGGATGTACAGGTATGAATGATATACATCAATACAATTTTATTTAAAAATAAAGAAATGTATTTCTAGACTTATCAGGCAATAAAACACTTGACAGTGGAGAAATTTACTGAATGATGGTTAATGGGAGAAAAATTTCTGAGATATTTGAGTTATATATGGTGATCATGCTAATTAACACCTTCCTTGATAAAATGGATTGATTCCAGAGATTAATCCACAGTGGGTTAAAACAAGTCCTATTGCTTTTGTTCAGCAAAGGAGCTTTCAGTTAAGTCTTTCAATGATTTTGGATCCTGGTATTAAACAAATTCTATTTGCTTCTGTTTGGTTAGCACTTTTGATGAAAAGTCATGGTCTAATTTTACAATTTTTAGGAAAGTGCTTAAATATATGGATTTCTTTTCTTTTTAAATAATTTCTTGATTTTCCCTTTTCAGGTGGTGACAGGATGAACTCACAGAGGAAATGTAAATTATTAGATATTCAGTCTATACTACCATCTTGGCTTCAAGTGGCATTTTCAAGGGATTCCACTATGCTTTTTCAAGGCTTTCAGTCTGCTTCTGATACATGAACTGCCATCTGGTGGTTATGCAGAAGCTTTCAAGGCTCTATGAATAGTAAATCTGACAAGAACAATGATTACAATCAAGCAACCTAATGAATGTTTGTGGATGACTTCTTACCCCATCCAGTTCAAATTATCTGAAAGATTCTATGTGCTCTTTTCACAAAATGGGCAACCAATTAGCATTCTCTTTAGACAATTGTATAAGGAACATAAATAAAAAGAGGTGTTACATAGCACACATGCTATGCCTCATTTTGTTCATGAATGTCTTAAATTATATATACAGAGGAGGTTCAAGGTAGAGAACTGTTTTTGATTGGATAATAGTGACAGCATAATTTGCTGAAATTGAAGGACAAAGGAGTCAAATGTTCTGAAATCAGCACCTAAAACTGGTACCCTGAGAATGGAAAATCTTAATGAGCAAACTCTTTTCTTCATAAAAATGTCTGTTTGCTCAGATGAACCTAATGAATGTACAGATATGAGTTATAAGAATTTCCTGAAGCAAACAATGAAGTTATTTATTGGTTTGCAGTCTTAACTTTCTGATCAAGATTTGCAGGAGCACATAGTTTTGCAGAAGATTCAGTTTTCAGTGTAGCCAGCCTGATTTGAAATATAGATAATCTCAGTCTAGGAAAGTGATTAATTCAGATCTGCACCACTGTTTTCTAAGTCTTCATTGAGCATCAAGTTTTCCATTGTGAGTTAAACCACTCTAAGTATCAGGTTTTTATCTGTTCTTTGTTGGATAATTGATTGAATGGGATAGTGGCTATGCAATAACATTGCAAAATTGAGTATCACACTTTAGACTACACAGTAAAATTAAAGAAGTATTGGTATTATAATTCCATATAATCCATGCTCGTATCAGATTAGGGGGAAGACAGATCCCACTTTCAATGCAAAGAAACAGCAGATTTAGATGTGCTGTTATTAGGTAAATTGCCTATTTTTATTCTAAAATCTTATTTCTTAGGTCACTTAGCAATATAGATGGAACAAAAGAAATTCTGCGGACTATAATAAGGCAGACACATATGTACCATTAACTGAAATATTTTCCCACAAGTGATCCTGCCCCCTCTTTCTTCAAAGAAAAATGTTAAAGATACAGATAATGCTAACCCAATTCCCTCTCTGTCTCCACTTCCAGAGGCAACAATTGTATTTTGGTTGGTGTGTCTCATTCCCAAGCAAGGATTTTTTCTCAAATTTTAATTGTGGCTTGCTTTGCATGCAGTAAAATATACAAATCTTAATTGTAGATTCTGATGAGTTGTAACTTATAAATACACCTGGATGATGAAAGTTTTTGTAAATGTATACATCAAAATAAGATACAAATCAAGATATAGAATATATCTAGAAAATAAGAAGTATGTTGGTCTCACAGCATTTTAAAATTAAATTGAGTTAACAACACATAAACATTTCAAAATTGAGAAATGTAATATAAATACAAATTTCTGGCTTCCTTTATAATTCTAAAATCCAAACCACACTAAGCTCACAGTAGCTGCTACCCAATGCAAACAAGCCATAAGTTCCCTGGTTGTCCCACATTGTGCCTGTTGTTATGTGAAGTCCACTTCATTCTTGTCATAACCTGCAACTCATTCCCTAAAGAAGACATCTGTGTAACACTTCAAAAATGTGGCAAATGTAAAAAGGCTGAGAACCATTGCCTAGCCAACTTAGGAAAGCAGAGTTTGAGAAGCAGTGTCCCACTCCCCCACTAGCTAGGTGACTTTGGAGGCTGATGCCAATGCCATGAACCAGAAAAATCAACCAGCTTCTATAGGTATTTGCTGCCCAAAGGGTGGTCCTTGGCCAGAAGCGTGAGCATCATCCATGAGCTTATTGGAAATGCAAAGTCTCATTCCCCATCCAGATTTTCTAAAGCAACATTTACATCACTTGTTTCTTTTTAAATTTACAATAATAAACTTTCTTTTTAGAGAAGTTTTAGGTTTACAGAAAAATTACACTGAAAATATAGGGGTCCCATAGAGCAATCCCCTAACACAAATATATGTTTAACAAGATCCCCGTGTCTTCTGAGAACATCAGTGTTGGAGATGCAGTACCCAGTGCCCTGTGCTTTAGTGGAAAAACCACCCAACAGATCTTACTGCTGGGTTGCAGAGTATCCTAGTTCACCAGGGCTGCTATGAAAATACCACATACTGGTTTGCCATAAATAGCTCATATATTGAGTCACAGTTTTGAAAGCTAGAAGTTTAAAATCAAGGTGTCCACAAGGCCGTATTTTCTCCAAAGTTTGTAGATTTCTGTTGGTGGCAGTCTTCCATCATGTGGAGATTGCTCTCTCTGTAGTTTCCTTTATTTCAGGCCTCTTCTGCTATCTTACTTTCCTGTCTAACTTACTTTGTAAAGAACTTAAGTCATATTGGATCAAGGACTGTCCTCCTGCAGTTTGGCCACATCTTAAGTAATAATATTTTTCAAATGTCCTATTTATGAATAGATACATACCCACAGGAAACAGGATTAATACTTGAACATATCATTTGTGGAGAATATGATTCACAATTGATTCATATAATTCACATGATTAAATTCCTAAGTTACCATTTTTCTAGAATCTTGACCAACTTGCTATACTCTGTTTTTAAATTAATAAGCCATCCTAGTATGTGTGAAGCAGTATCTCAAGTGGCTTTGATTTGTATTTCAATTTATGACTAGTAATTCTGAAGAAGTTTTCATATGCCATTTGATTATTGGTCATTTGTATATCTTCTTTGAAGAAATTTTTTCAAGATCTTTACCTATTTTGCAAAAGGAGTGTTTTTCTTTTCATTGAGTTTTGCTATTTCTTTGTATATTCTGGCTGTTAAACTCTTATCAGATATAGGTTTTGTAAATATTTTGTCCCATTCTGTAGGTGCTTTTAACTGCCTTTATAATGTCTTTTGCCTTGCAAAAGTTTTTAATTTTGAAGAGGTCCACTTTACCCATGATTTTCTTTAGTTGCTTGTGCTTTTCTGTCATATCTAAGTAAGTACTTCCACATCCATGGTCAAGAAGATTTCACTCTAAGTTTTGATATCACTCTTTTTGATCCAGGGAAATAAAAACTTGTAGTGCCCTACACAGCCTAGTATCACCCACAGAATAGGTGCTCAATATATGCTAAATGATGGAAAATAGACTTATGTGGTTATAACATTAAAAGATTAAAAAGGTTGATAAGTAATGCTTATTGTAGAGATTTAACAGAAAAATTAAACCACTTTACAAATGGAAAAACTCTATTCAACCTCCAGAAATGTCAAACATGTTTAAATGAAAATAATTTGAATTTGAAATTAGATATATTCAGATCAATCCTCTTATTTTTCAGAAAGATTTTTTAAAAATCTTAACTCTCTAAAAAGTGTTGTATACTCTGTTAAAAATTGTTTTCAAGAAGAACCAGCAAGATGGTGGCTGAATAAGGTGCTCCTAGAGTCAGATCCTGCACAGGGCAGTTAGTAAATACTCCGAGACCTCTGGAGCTAGCTAAGCACCTGCTTGGGGGTTCCAGGAGGCCAGAAGAGCATACTGCAACATCCTTAGAGGAATGGAAGGAGGAGACTGCCCATCTGCAAGAAAACTCATAAGTAGAGTGCTCCACACCACAGAGGCCAGTGCTCATCCTCCACTGGAGGCACAAGCCACCACAGGAGCTGTTCTGTGGCTGGAATTGAAAGCTCCACTTTCCCAAAACAGGAGAGAAGAGATGGTTGGGCACCAATTTCAGCTATGATGAGGAAACTCAGTGGGCAGCAGTATAATCGCAAAAACAGCTAAAGTTTGAGCCTGTCCAGGTCAGAAAGAGGCCAGGAGCTGCCATCTTAACTCCATGCCTGGCATGAGGATTCCAGTGTGGGGGGGACAGGCTTCTTCCCATTCAGCTCATATTGCAGGTCTAGGCTAGGCCCCAGTGCCACCTTCAGCAGGGAGGAAGATGTGGGGACCTGTGCCAGCCTCTCTGGGAAATTACCTGCCAATCCATGGAACCTGGTGATCATCCTACTCTGGTGGCATGAGTCACCACAGGAGCTGCTCTGTGATGGGAATTGGAAGCTCCATTTCCCAGGAACAGGGGAGGAGGAGATGGTTGGCTGCTGATTTTCAGCTATGGATTGGGATGCTTGGCTGGCTAAGAGATAACCCTGGGAACGGCTGAGGTGAGAACCAGTCCAAGTCAGAAAGAAGCCAGTAGTCACCATTCTGACTCTGCCCCCAGCCTGAGGGGAAGCTGGGCTGACTGAAACTCTCAGTATAGGCAGGAACCAGTTTCTTTCATGCAGATCAGCCTGCAGCCCTAGCCTAGGCTTCAGTCCCACCTCTGGCAGGGAGGAGGCTGAGGAGCCCTGCACCAGCCTATACAGATAACTGCAGAGAACTTGGGCTGACATTTACTGAAAATCAGAAGTCTACCAGGGCAACTGTGTTCATCTTGGACCCACACTGCATAGATTGCTGCTCACACTTGCAGTTCCATCCCTGCCCCAGGTAGTGGAGAAAGGGATGTGAAGCTTCATCAATCTTTCTGGGCAACTACAGTCTAGGCCTGCACATGGATTATCCCACATAACTGTGACTCTGTCCTTACCCCTGGCAAAGGAGAAAGTTGAAAGAAGCATCACTGGCCCCTGGTGCAATGAGAGCAGCTTGAGCCTCCACAGCTCACAGCACCAACTACATGCTTGGCTCCTACTGCACAACCAGCAAGGGAGAAACTATAGGAAGCCCTAAACTAAAGAGAAAAACTCCACCCAGAATAAATACTCTAGTGAGCCAGATATGAAGACACCAAGAAAAAATTACAATCCACACCAAGAAACAGGAAACTATGGCCCAGTTAAAGGAACAAATTAAGCCTCCAGATGACATAAAGGAGTTGAGACAACTAATTATAGATGTTCAAACAAATCTCCTTAATAAATTCAATGAGGTGACTAAAGAGATTAAGGATATTAAGAAGACCATTGGATGAGCACAAAGAACAATTTGAACACATACATAGAAAAATAGCAGATCTTATGGGAACGAAACTAAAAAAACATTGGAATCATATAATAGCATGATTTGAGGAGGCAGAAGAAAGGATTGGTGAGCTTGAGGAAATGGCCTCTGAAAGGGAACATACAAAAGAACAGATGAAGTAGAGAATAGAAAAATTGAACAAGGTCTCAGGGAACTAAATGAAAGCAGAAGGCATGCAAACATACGTGTCATGGGTGTTCCAGAAGGAGAAAAGACGAGAAAAGGGCAGAAGGAATATTTAAAGAAACAATGGTAGAAAATTTCCCAACCCTATTGAAAGACTTAAATATCCCTGTTCAAGAAGCACAACATTCTCCCATCCAAAAAAATCCAAATAGACCAACTCCAAGACACATACTCATCAGAATGTCAAATGCCAAAAACAAAAAGAGAATTTTGAGAGCAGTAAGAGAAAAGCAATGCGTAACATATAAAGGATATCTAACAAGATTAAGTGCTGATTTCTCACCAGAAACTATGGATGCAAGAAGACAGTGGTCTGATATATTTAAAATACTACAAGAGAAAAACTTGCAGCCAAGAATCTTATATTCAGCAAGACTGCCTTTCAAAAATGAGGATGATATTAGAATATTCACGGATAAACAGAAACTGAGAGAATTTCTAAGAAAGAGACCAGAATTTTAGGAAATACTATAGGGTGTGCTAGAGCCTGAAAAAAAAAAAAAAAAAAAAAAAGACAGGAGAGAGAAGCCTGGAAGAGAGTCTAGAAATGAAGATTATACCAATAAAAGTAACTAAAAGTGTCAAAAGAGTGGTGAAAATAAAATATGACAGACAAAACTCAAATAGGAATAAACTTAACCAATGATGTAAAGCACTTTTATTCAGAAAACTGCAACCCAATGTTAAAACAAATTTTAAAAGCCCTAAATAACCGGAAGAACATTCCATGCTCATGGATTGGAAGACTAAATATCATTCATATGTTAATTTTACTTAAATTGATATATATATTTAATGCAGTCCTGATAAAATTTCCACCAGCATTAAAGAAAAAATTGAAAACATGATCATTAAATTTATTTGGAAGGGTAAGGGGTCCTGAATAGCCAGAAAAATCATAAAAAGGAAAAGCAAACCTTCATCTCCAGATTTTAAAGATTATTACCTAGTTATAGTGGTAATAACAGCATGATACTGGCCTAAAGACAGACACAATAGACCAATGGAACCACTGATGGTTCAGAAACAGACCCTCACAGGTATGGTCAAGTCATTTTTGACCAGCCTGTCAAACTCACACAGCTCAGGCAGAACAATCCATTCAACAAATAGCCTGGAAGAATTGGATATCCATAGCCAAAAGAAGGAAAGAGGACCCCTATCTCACACCTTATCTAAATATTAACTCAAAATGGATCAAAAAATAAAAATAAAAGCAAGAACCATAAAACTTCTAAAAGAAATTATTGGAAAATATCTTCAAGACTTGGTAGTAGGTGGTGGATTCTTAAAGGAGATAAGAGAAGGACTGAGTGGACTACTGATGGTTAATGTATGTAGAAGTTTTAGTTAACTTTACTGTAAAAGTGTGGAAAGGTATAGAGTGGATGTTAACACACAATGAGTAACAGCTGGTTTATAAATGGAGAAGTGACTGAAAATGTTAGTCTAGTTATGTAAATGCCAATGACAGAATGGTTGAGAATAATCTAGGAACTGGATAACACAGTAAACCAAGAAGTGGGTGAGAATTGTGGTTGATAGTACAGATGCAAGAGTGTCCTTTGTTAGCTAGAACAAATATAAATCAATCACTACTGCAGGGTGTTGGGAATGTGGAGAGGCATGGGAAAAATACAGCTGGAGTGATCTATGGACTGTGGTTATTAGTAATAGTATAATATTCTTGCATCTATGCAAAAGATGTACTGTGTTGATAATAAGGCAGTATGGAAAATGTGAGCCAAATGTATGCTATGGACATGGCAATAATGAGATGATATTATTTTATCTGTAGCAAATGACGCCACATTGTGGTGTGTTGATGGAGGGGTGTTGCTTGGGAATTCTGCACATGTGCATGATTGTTTTATAAGTTTACAACTTCTGTCATAAAAAATATATTTAAAAAATAATAATAGGGTGGGTTGGGGGAAAACCACACCAAATGTAAGATAAGAGCTATGATTAGTAGTAAGATTTTTACAGTATTCTTTCATAGTTTGTAACAAATGTCTCATGACAATGCAAGGTGTTGGTGGAGGGTTGATGTATGTAACTCCTGTATGATGTTATGCATGTTTGTTTTATAAGATCACAACTTTTACTATACACTTAATTGTTTATGTATGTTCATGTATAAATGATATAAAGGTAAGAATAATAGGATTAACTAGGGGAAAATGCTCTGTTTGGTAATAATATTACAATGCTCTTTAATTATTAGTTAAAAAGGCTTAACAACAATGCAAGTTATTGGTAGGGTGAGATGTTATATATGTTTGATGTTATATGTTTGTTTTGTAAGTTCACAACTATTATACATTTATTGTTTATGTTAAAAAAAGTATTCCATTCAATATTTAGGAAATTTATGTATGCATTTACTCTTTGACCCTCAAATTCTATTTTCAGGAATCTTCCCAAGGACATAACATCAAAAATACAAAAAAGACATATGTAAAATGCCATTCATTGCAGAATTATTTGAAATAGCAAAATATTTGAAAGTATCTAAATGTTAATGAATAGGGGTCTTAGTGAAAAAACTACAGTAGAGCCACACAATGAAGTATCATATAGTATGCAGCTGAAAAAGAAATGCCATATTTCTATATACTACTATAAAAAGTCTCCAAGGTATACTCTTAAGTCAAAAAAGCAAGATGAAGAAAATTGTATATAGCCTAAAAGGGAATATAGATGGGTAAAGGGATAGATAGATACATATATTCATACATAAATAGAAATGAATACATCGAAGAAGAGGGAGAAATAATAGTGGAGGATACTGGGAGAGAAGCAAGACCCTTTGAATGCATCCTATTCTGTAGATATGATTTAAACAATAAAATAAAATTAAAATTAAACACAATCATTTAATTAGAAAGTAAAATTAAACTAAATTTGCATCTAGTAAGTGGTATAACCAAATAGAGAGGAACTACTCCATGTGACCATAAAACATTAATTTGACTGCCTTGTATGATATAATTTAAGGACAAAAACAACTGTCAAAACAAAACCTTCAAATCTTTTAAAAATCATATCGCCACCAGTGTTGATAGTTGGAATTTTTGAATTACTATTCTGAAACTGTTGTATGAGAATTGTGGAATAAAGTAATGAGGTAATGAAAAACATTGTTTAGAAACAGACTAGAAAGAGAAACTAATCAACTGAATAAGCCCATTAGGATAAACAGGTGCCTAGACACCAGTAAAAAATTACAAGCCATATTAATAGGTAGTCATGGAGAGGGGGAGATGCACATCATGGAAGAAATAAAAAATGCCCAAACAAATATCCTTTGTCAAATCAATTAAATGAAGCAAGAGATAAAAAATATCAAGGAGACACTAGGAGAAACTACAGAAGAAATGGCAAACATTCATAAAGAAGATAGCAGATCTTACAGTGATAAAAGACACAAAGCAAGACATAAAAAATTCACTGAAAGCATATTACAGCAGATTTGACCAGTCAAAGGAAAAAATAGCTATGTTAAAAATAGGACATTTGAATTGCACAGAAAGTAGCACAGATAGACAAAAAAGGGGGGGGGGGCATGGAAATCAGCAGAGTTTCAGGGAATTGAATGATAACACAAAATGCACAAACATATACAAAATGGATTTTCCAGAAGAAAAGAAGGGTAAAGTGACAGAAGTAGTATTTGAGGAAATGATGGCTTAAAGGTTCCAACTCTTATGAGGAACATGGATATATATGTCCAGGAATTGCAGATTACTCCAAGCAAGATAAATCCTAGCAGATCTATCCTGAGAGACATGCTTATCATATTGTTAAATGCTTAAGACAAAAACAGAATCTTGAAATCAGTAAGAGAATGAGATTCATCACATATAAGGAAAGCTTGATAGGATTAAGTGCTGAGACCAGAAGGCAGTGATATGACATAGTTAAACTGTTGAAAAACAAAAACATAAAAACCAAAAAGCCAGCCAAGAATTCTGTATGCAGCAAAACTGTCATTTTAAAATGAAGAAGAGTTAAAAATACTCACAGATAAATGGAAATTGAGAGATTTTTGTCAACAAGACTCCGACCCATCAAGAAAAACTAAAGGAAGTTCTCCAAGTTGAAAAGGGAAAGAAAAGGAGAGTGGGAGGAGAGTATAGAAAGGAGGATTATTGGTAAGAACAACTACAAGGATAAAAAGATAAAAAAATAAAATATGACATATATGTTAAAAAATGGCTAATGTAAATGTTACCTTTACAATAGTAATATTGAACTTTAATGGATTAAACTCTCCAATCAAAAGACACAATTTGTCAGAAAGGATAAGGAAATATGACCCATATATGTTGTCAACAAGAAAATCAGGGACAAAAAAAGGTTGCAGGTGAAAGGTTGGAAAATCATTGTACACGCGCCATTAACCAAAAATGCAGGATTAGCTATAATAATATGAGGTAAAATACTTTAAATGCAAAAATGTTGTAAGAGACAAAGAAGGAGAGTATATATTAATAAAACAGTTCATCTACCAAGGAGAAAGAACAATCATAAATATTTATGCATCTAACTAGGGAGCCCCAAATTACATGAGGCAAATACTACAAAACTGAGAGAAGAAATAGACATCTCTACAATTATAGTCGGGGATTCAGTATACCTTTATCACCATTAGAACAAACAGCTCAACATGGGTTAAATAAAGAAACAGAGATGTTGGATAATAAAGGAAGTAGAAATAATGAACTTTTAAAGAAAATTACAACAACAACAAAAAAAAACAGGTGGATATACATTCTTCTTGAGTGCTTGATGGATCTTTCTCCAGGATAAACCACATGCTAGGTCATAGAACAAGTTTAATGATTTTAGTAAGATTGAAATTATACAAAGAACTTTCTCTGACCACAACAGAACAAAGCAGGAAATAAATACAGTACAGAGAACCAGAATAGGCACAAATATATGGAAATTAAACAACACACTCTTAATCAATGAGTCAAGGAGGAAATTGCCAAAGAAATCAGTAACTATTAATACATAGAATCCAACAAATCTCTTAAAAGGATTAATCACCATGACCAAGAAGGATTTATCCCAGGAATGCATGCTTGTTTTAATAGAGAAATTCCATCAATATATACACCCTATTCATAGAATGAAGAAAACAAACAAATGAATATCTCATTTAACAAGGAAAAAGCATTTGAGGAAATCCTCAACTCTTTCAAGATAAAGACTCAAGCAAAACTAGGAAAAGAGGAGAAATTACTCAAATTGATTAAGGGCATTTATGAAAAAACCATTGTTAACATAAAGATGAAGTAGATAATGCTTTCCCTCTAAAAGAGGACAGGACAAGGAAGCATGTATTCACCACTACTCTTCAACATTGTACTAGAAGTTCTAGTATGAGAATTTCAGCAAGAAGAGTAAATAAAATACATCTAAATTTGAAAAGATAAAAATTAACTTAAAATATATACATATATTTGTATATATATCCCATATATAAATCACAAAGGTACCACAAAAAAGCTATTCTTTTTAGAAAATATGAGAACACTCATAACTAAAATGATTGAAAAATGATTAGTTCATAACAAATTCTAAATTAAAAGAGGAAAGAGGGCCAAAGCAACATAAGAGGTGAAACAGAGATATGGGGGCAGAAAATGTGTATGCTATTGCAGCTAATTTGGTATCTATTCAAATTAGTAGGTTACAGAGATAAGTTTTGTAATACAAACCCCCTGGTAGCCACAAAGAAAGTATTTTAAAAATATACAGAAACATTCCTGAGGGCTATAGAGACACCCAGGTCCTACAGTCATGGCAGATGGCTCTGGAGTTCAGTGCCTTGTCAGTCGGCTCTACTTTGGAATTTGTGCTCCTGAGTGAGATGGAGTTGAACTCAGATGTGACCTCTCTACACATGCCTCTTCTGTCACTTTTACTGAACTTGGGGTTGGTGCTGGGGTAGGTGTATGCTCAGGAGACTTGAATCTCTGGACTGTCCATGTACCAGCTGGGCCCTGAGTCTCAGCAGAGTTGCAACACCTACTCTCTGATTCATTGAACTTACCTAGGTCAGCCAACAGGAAGGTGAGGTTGGTCAACCACCACATCAGGAAACCGAGAGAGTCTACAACTGCAAGCAGGAAAATCACATCCATCAGCCACGTTGGATCTAAGCCCCCTATCAATTTAGAGGTGGAGTTGACATCACCATCCCAGGGTCCACAGGATGGAGGAATAAAGTATGAATTAAAACTATTGTGACTCTAACAATGGTAGAAATTATATGTGGAGACAGTGGCCATGGTAGTTCCTGAGGACAAGGAGAGGGAAGAAGAGGTGTGATACAGGGCATTTTGGGGACTTGGAGTTGTCCTGAATGATATTGCAAGGACAGATGCAGGACATTATATATCCTGCCATAACCCACTGAATGAACTGGGGGAGAGTGAAAACTACAATTTAAACTCTAATCCCTGTAGTGTAGCAGTGTTCCAAAATGTATTCATCAAATGCAATGAATGTGCCACACTGATGAAAGAGTTGTTAATGTAGAAGGAGTGGGGGGTGTGGGGAGTGGGGTATATGGGAGCCTTTTATATTTTTTAATGTAATATTTTGTGTGATCCTTGTATCTTTTTAAAAAACAATAAAAATTTTCATTTTCAAAAAAATCATAGATGGAAACAGAAATCAGAACAGGGGTCATTTAGATACATCACAAAAGATCAAGTATACAGAAAAGTAGGGAGAAATATAGAAAAAGAGTGACATATAAAAAACAAAGGACAAAATGGCTTAAGTACTGCCTTTGGGAATATATATATAGCTGGAGTCTACTCTTAGCATTTTATTAAGGATTCTTGCTTCAATATTCATATGAACAATTGGACTGTAATTTTCATGTGTTATCTTTTTTATTGGTTTTAAATTTTTTTTAAAAGGAACATTAGATTATATAAATGTTACCTCAGAAATGTATGGATTCTCATATACTCTACCCCCTCCACCTGCCACGCTTTCCCCCATTAACAACATATTTCATTTGTGTAGGCCATTCACTACAATTGGCAAACATATATTGAAGCATTGCTACTAAGCAAGGTCTATAGTTTAGATTATGTTTTACACTTTGCACCATGCAATTTTATTGGTTTTGACAAGATGTATAATGGCTTATATCTGTCATTGCAATCTGGTTTGGTATCAGGATAATTTTTTCCCCCATTTTAACCACTTCAGGGTAATTTTTGGCATCACAGAATGAAGCATACCCTCTTATTCAATTTTTAAAATATTTTCATAAGAATTGGACATTCTTCTCCAAATGGTCAGTACACCACATCAGTGAAACCATCTGGTCCTAGACTTTTCCATTTAGGATGACTTTGATCATCGACTTAATCTCTTTACATGTTTACATTTGTTTAGATTTTCTATTTCTTCTTAGGTTATTTTTATGCATTTAGAAATGTCAGTTTCATCTTGATCATCTCATTGCTTGGCCTTTAATTATTTATAGTATTATTTTATAATGGTCTTTATTTCTTTATGATCAGTAATGATGTCCCCATTTTTATTTCTGAGATTAGTTATTTGTATCTTCTCTTTTTTCTTCATAAGTCTAGTTTATTTTGTTAATTTTATTGATCTTTTCGAGGAGCCAATATTTGGTTTTATTTATTTATTTATTTTTAAAGATTTATTTATTTATTTCTCTCCTCCCCCCCCCCCCCGGTTGTCTGTTCTCTGTGTCTATTTGCTGTGTCTTTTCTTTTTTTGTCCATTTCTGTTGTCAGGAGCACAGGAATCTGTGTTTCTTTTTGTTGCGTCATCTTGTTGTGTCAGCTCTCCGTGTGTGCAGCACCATTCCTGGGCAGGCTGCACTTTCTTTCATGCTGGGTGGCTCTCTTTAAGGGGTGCACTCCTTGCGTGTGGGGCGCCCCTAAGCGGGGACACCCCTGAGTGGCAGGGCACTCCTTGCACGCATCAGTACTGTGCATGGGCCAGCTCCATATGGGTCAAGGAGGCCCAGGGTTTGGACCTCCCATGTGGTAGACGGATGCCCTAACCACTGGGCCAAGTCCGCCACCTGTATTTGGTTTTATTAATTCAATTACTTTTTTCTCTTTTTAATTCATTTATGTCCACTTAAATCCTTAGTATTTCCGCCTTTCAATCCCTTTAGTTATTTTTTGGCTCTTCCTTTTCTTTTTCCTCAAAATACAAAATTAGATTTTTAATATCTTTCTTCTTTCCTAATGTAGACTGTTTTTGCTGTTGACATTTTTATCAAAATCAAAATGTGGAAACAACATAAATATTTATCAATCCAATATTTGATAAGAAAAAATGGTATATATATCCACTGGAATATTTTTTGGCCATATAAATGCAGGAAGTAGTGATAAATCCTACAGCATAGATGAACCTTGTAAACAACATGTTGCATGAAATAAGGCAGATATAAAATATAAATATAAATATTCCATTTATATGATATGGTTTCTGCCTCTGTCCTCACAAGGCATTCTCCCTTGTGCCTGTTGTCTCAAGTTGGAGAGATTCTCACCCTACCAGATATCAAGTCTTATTACTCAGCAGAAAGGCCTTGAACCAGGGAAAGACAAAAAATCCGTTGAAACTATCAAAAACCCCTGCATGAATTGAAACTTGATATATGACTTAATTTTTATTATCAACAATTAAAATGATGGGCTAATAAATAAATGGTCTTGAGAATATTAACTATTCTTGAAGAGAAAACAAGAATAGTCTTACTTTACAATATGCACCAAAAAAACTATATAGAGGATTAAAAGCTTACAAACAAAAAGTGTAACTTCAGAATATTGAAAAATAAAATAGCTATTACTTGAGATTTCAAAGGAGGAGTGGGGAGTGAGGAGGGGGGTATGTGGGAACCTCATATTTTTTAATGTAACATTTTTTTGTGATCAATGTATCTTAAAAAAAGAATTTAATAAAAAAATAAAAATAATTGAAATATTTTTAAAAAACTATAAAAGTACAAAAGGCCTCATTTGATTTTTTTACCAGTTAGGTAGATAAAACAAATAAATTAAAAAGATAAGCTATAGATTTGGGCTACTTTTTAATGTAACAGGTAAAAGTTTAATTTCTGAAATATATAAGGTGTTTGTAAAAACCAATTAGCTAAAGAACCCTGTCACTACCATGGGCAAAAAAAAATATGAACAGGCAATTACAGAAGTAGAAACTAAAATAACCAACAAAAATTGAAAAAGTTCCTAGTTTTCACTTGTTATCAGTTAAAAAAAAATGTGTACCATTGAACTGGCAGAAAACTTTCAAAGGCTGACAAAACCTTTGATTAAGTGTTGGTGAGGTTGTAGAAGGGCAATTCTTAAACAGTTCTCCATTTAGTCATAAAGTAATCAAGGTCAATGGAGGTTCTAGTGTTTTCTAATATGCCCATTTCAATACATGGCACCAAGAGTTACTGCAGAGAGAGAAGAGAGTACAGATAATTCACTTATTTTTCTATGATAGAGCCAGGAAGTGAGATGTACCACATCTGCTTTCTCCCAATTAGCAGAACTGACCTCATAGTACCAACTGAAAGTGTTTAACTTTGAGGAGGTCCCATTTGTCTATTTTTGTTGTTGTTGTTCATGCTTTGGCTGTAAGGTCCAAAGAAAGCGCCACCTACCACAAGATCTTTAAGAAATTTCCTTTCATTTTCTTCTTGTAATTTTATGGTCCTGGATTTTATATTTAGGTCTTTGGTCCATTTTGAGTTAATTTTTATATAGGGAGTGTGATTTAATTTATTCCTTGCTGGGTCATTACTTCTTGTTTCTTAATATGGCTTACTTTTTTGCTTATGTCTAGGCATCTGATTATCTCGATGAGTTTATTCTGAAGGTCAGCGTCTCTCTCTTGTCCAGGGTTTAGTTGCTGGTTGGCTTTGTGTTAGTCTTCTTCTCTGGTACTTGATTCAACTTATTCTAAGCCTTTGGAATTACCCTTGTTTAACTGTTGAGATTTATTCACCTCTTTTACATCTTATTCTTTCTCTGCATATTCAATTCAATTTTATTATTGCTCTGTTTGTGCATTTGTTTCAACCTCAGGAGAAAATTTCCTTTACTCTCTTCTTTTTGTGAATATCTTAATCAGTTCTGTTTTTTTCTCTTCTGCTACTTTAAAAAAATCTCCTCTTTCATTGTCTCTAGATGGTTTTATGTGGAGGGCAAATTCTGTGAAAAGTCCCCCAGAGAGGACTTTCCCTGTCAGTAATTCTCAGCCAAAACAGGGCCAAGAAACCTGAAAGAAAGGTACAGAACAGTTCTAATGAGCCCTTGGACAAGGGTTGGGAAAGAAGGCCCAAAACACTCTTGTTGGCACTCTGAGACTGGATTTTCCAGCATGCTCAGTTGAATGTGCTCTTTGCTAAGTTCTTCCCACAGCTCTAAGAAGGAGTGCCTCTTTACACCTCCTTTGGCTCTGCCCCTTGTCAGTGGTGGGCTTGAAGGTGATACAATGCCTGTAGCTCCCTCCCCAGGGCAGGCTAAAACAGAGGTTCACAGTGCGGACCCAGAAGTTTAAATTTGCCCACTGAGAACCAGGATCAGTCCTCAGCTGTGCCCCACCCCTTCTTGGGGAGGAGTTCTTCCAAATCCCTCTGTCTGCAGCCGTCATCCAGGGACCAGAGCTGAGGCTGCTTGACTTGAGGATGGGGGTCCAGCCATGGTAGAGTGAGTTACTTACAGTTTTCATTTTACCACAGTTTCTCAGTCTCTTCATCCAGCTCTTCCCTGGATGCTGTAGAGAACACCCCTGGCCTCCAGAGCTCCAGGACAGTTGTTTCATACAGTGTCTGCCTGTGAACTGGCTGTTTTTGGAGGAGGTGTGAGTACTGTAGCTCCCTACTCTACCATCTTCCCCAGAAGTCTTGTTGTAGAATTTGAGAGAGGTTCAATTATTTGCGTATAGAGAGGCCAGGACTCAGGAATGATTTTGAGAAGGAAAAATTGTTTATTGACGGCAGCCGGACTCGGGAGCTTTCTGTTTCAATCCCGAGCCCGGAACAAGATTTTTGAGTCCCTTTTATACAGAGAGGAAAGGCCAAATGGTCCTTTTGTTTCAGTTCTCAATAGGCTTGAATTAGCATATATATCTTCCACATCTTAGGTAAGCTTTTAGCATGGACCTCAGGCATTTTAGACAAGCTTTTAGCATATTTTGTTTGCATTTCCCCTGAATACTTAAAGTTTATAGACCTTGCATTGTTAAACTGTTTCCTGGGACTGGAGTCCTTGCCATGCACCAAGGGCAGGACTACAGCCTTTTATCATCCCACACCCACAAGTCACAGATAGTTTAGGTTATCTCTGAAGAGACAAAGAGCCTCCCACCCATAGCCCACATCAGTCTGACTTGAGTTTTCACATTTTATTACATAATTTCTTCTTGTGATAAACAGAGGCATGTAACAGAAATTTGAAATTTTTACCCACTGTGGTAGAGGAATTTATTTGCTTCAGGTTTCTGTAAAGAATTATTTCAGTCAATGTTTGTATTTGTTAGAAAATCATCAAGGCAGATATTTGATTAAAGGGATCTTATTTATCCATTTGTAATTATTCTTTGTAATATCAAAGAAAAACATGGAAATAATAATTTAGCATAGATTACTTCAATTTTCATCATTTTAATGAGGTTTAGATATGCCTAAGATCAGCTTATGGTTGCAAAAGGAAGCAACTCATCAATATGTTTGGATTTGGCCCAAGCGTCCCTTCCCTGGTATAAGTGGAAGGAGAGTCAGCACCCCCCAGAGACAGTGGAATGATGTGTGTAAGGCAGTTTCTCTGTGGATGATGGGCAAATACGGTCAGAGATGGTAGGGCAGCAGGGGTCATGCCACTGAGTTTCATTTTACATTTGGGAAAATAAACCAATGAATTTCTAGCTTCCCTCATTTCATTTTTTAAAAATTTAAATTGACATTTTAATTTATTGATAATCTTAACTCTCATTTCAAATAGTAAGGCTGTATAAAGAGAATGACCAGACCCAGGTCTCCTTCATCACACTGCACATCATTCCATTGATTTTTCAGTTGTATGATCTTAATTTACAATTCATTTGAGTGCAATAATGAGGTGTATGGAGGGTGTGGATTTGGAACTAGGATACTCTTCTGAAGTCAACTGTGTACTTGGGTTGCATAGTGAGAAGGGGGAAAATGCATCCAATTTAGTAGAAAAGGCCCAAAGTCCCATTCTGCCCAGGTCATTTTGCAGGAACACCCTGGCTAGGTTGTTACCTCTTAAAGATTATTGCAGTCACAAATGAAATGGGTTCTAGTGGTGGTAGAGAAATGACCTAACACCCCTCCAGTCAAGGGAATAGAAATTCTTTTGGCATTGGGCAATCTTAAGAACACAGCAAGGCCAAGCTGGAGTGAGAATGCCCTTTCCCCTCCCTCTGTGCATCCTTCATGTCCTGCTCAGCATTCCTGCCCTGAACTTAACACTTTAACACTTTCCTGTCAAGTCTAGAGTGAGTGCCTGAAGAACAATTAACCAAGAAGCTCCCTGGCTACATCAGCTGACCTAGGTTCAGGAAGGGGGAGTGATAAAATACTTTTTAATTCAATGAGTATGACAGGTAAAAGCAATTCATTCAAAATTGCAAGTTATATTGTTGCCAGAAGAGTGAGTTCATAGTGCAGTGAGCATGAGAGGCCCATTCCATGACAATGTTTTTTTTCAAAAAGAGAAAGAATTTATGCAAGGTGCCAAGTATGGAGGCAGGTCTGTCTCCCAAATCTAAAGAGTTTAGGACTTTCATGGATTTACACAAAAGGAGGGGGGGATAGTGTTGCTGGTCAATATTGTTGGGTTATATTAGAGTGCTGGTCAATAGGAATTGTGTAAGCAACTGCCCCCAGAGCCCCTGAAGACTGACGAAAGCCTGCTGGAAGCGAGCATTTGGCCATGCATCACAATAGCTGTAAATTGCTCAGTTAACATAAGGTAACAAGTAAATGAGTGGAAATAAGCTAATATGACATTTACAGTTACAGTAAAACTGCTGTATTCAGCAGCTACAATCTAATAGGAAGTGGAGGCCCTTTCCAAGGACACGAGGGAGGGATCCTAAGAGGTAATGGGCTAACTAGGGGAGGTTTCTTTATCTAGTCGTATATATTTGAGTGGAAGGGAATTGTGCCATTTTTATAGATGTAACTACTAATCATTTGTTGATTAATGAAGTGATCAGTGTTTGATTAACCGTTAAGGAATTCCACAATATATATGTGTTATAGATTGGTAGATAGATCAGTATATATAAATAGATAGACATAAATAGAGATGTATATATTGATATTGCATGCATTTCTTTTTATATGTCAATAAATAGATATTATATGCCTTCAGTTCTAAATTACTAGCAATTGAAAGAAAATTTTTGATTTACTAAAAGTTTTTCCAGTAAAAATACAAATGATACATCTATATGATATTTTTCCCTTTTAAAAACATAAAAATGTGACAATTCAGTTAGTGGAAGATGAGCATAATTTTATCATTCTCTAGACAATTGATTAGTGCAGTTAGGTAGAATTTTATATCTACTGCAAGCAAGCTAACCTGGGGTACACTTGCCCTATAGCTAATTTGGCCAGGGAGGGTGTGTGACCTGCTTATAGCTTTAGAGAGGTGTTACAAGCACTGGCTGGTTGGGATGCTTTGAAATCATATCATGAAAACATGCATTTTACTGCTTATTTTATTATTCTATTAAATAATAAAAAGGCAACATAAAAATTCACTGTGTTTAAACATTTTATAACGAATATCAAAGATGTGCAGCAAGCAATAGCAGATATTATAAAAACACCTGACTACTAGGACCTTCTTGTATTAAATCCAAACAATTTAAATACTTTCTAAGATTCTTAATGGTTTTAATAAGTGGGAGGACTTATTGGATACATAAAACCAAAGACTGTTCTTCCTACTGAACATTAAAGGTAATTCAAAAAGTAGGATTCGATTCATAACACACAAACGTACTCCAATATTGTCTTTGACATTCAAAATAGGCAATATTGACAATATTAAAGCAAATATGAAGTATCATAAGCCCATAGAAATTTAGATAAAGTAATTAATTTTTTATAACTAGTATTGAATTTTATCACTTATTTTCCCTTTCCTTTTAAGTTTCCTGATGGACATGGTAAGAAATAAATGTTTTCTTCTCAGTGCAAAAAAATGCATTTTATGAAATTTACTTTCTGATTCCCATATTTGATTTGGTTCAAGATTTCTGAACGAATTCCAGGAAGTTCTAAAACACAAATTTTCAGAGCAGTTTATAAACTGCTCTTTCTTTATTAACTTGTTTTAAGTGAACCCCCATGAAGCACGCTATCTTTGTACCTACTCCTTTCCTTTGCAGGGACCACTTTTTCCTAGTGCTACAAATCTTCACATAACTTCAAGTGTTTGGATAAGCAACTTCACATTTATGATGTTGTGCCAGAGATTTATTCATAGAGAATTCCTGTTTTATTTTGTGTGTTTTATTTTAAACCAGGCCGCGTGGGCCAGAGAGCAGCTGCCGGCAGCTTGTCCCGGGTTTAAGCGCAGTGCCGGGCCCCGCCGGGGGCGGCGGTAGTGAGCGCCCCGCTGCGCTCTGGCCCCTTTACCGCCGAGGTTTCTCTGGGCTCCCGGGAGTTCTTGGATCCCTGGCTCTGCCCGCCCGCCGCTGCCGCCCGCCGCTCAGGGCCCCGCGCCAGCAGCCTTGGCAGTCTGCGGCAGTGACCCCCCAGCAATATCAAAGCATCTGGCCATTTTATTTCACTTGAACCTTGTTCCAATGATCTCATGGAAAGTTGACCAAAACACTCCATCACCTCAATGATTTCTTGTTTTATCAATTGCTTAGGCCTTGTCAGTTACTTGATTCTTTTTTTTTCTTTCTTATTTTTCGGGGGGGACTGATGTGGACTCCTTTCTTGATTAAAGTGAGATTCTGTAGGTGGCTGTTATATCTCATTTAAGACTCTTGGAGTGAGGATGCAACAATAAAGGAGAAAATTTATGTAACTTTCACACTAACTGTAGATAAAACAATAAATGTCAAAGCTTATTCAGGCTGAAAACTTTCATCGAATTAAAAGTGAATGGATGGAGTGGATGTGGCTCAGGCAGTTGGGGCTGACCTCCCACGTGGAAGGCCCCAGTTCCGTTCCTGGTGCTTCCTAAGAAAGAAGACGAGGGCACACAGGGAGCAGACAGACAAGGGAGCCACCTCGGGGGGAAATAAGTGAGTGGGGTTTCTTCAATATGATAGGAAGCATCTACTAAAACACACAAACAAAACCATTCTATTTCTGGATGCTGAGTATATTACTACAGGACCAACTCCAATCATTATAAACTCTAGAAAATATGAATGCCTAACTGAAGGCACTATAGAGCAATGATCAAATAAATATATTATTGAAGATGTTGATGTTTGGAGGGATGAGATGTCAATGATTGATTTTCCCAATTTTAAATCTTGCATCCTGATGACAACTTTGAACCTACACCATGTGAAGAAACTTAAAGTAACTGCCCTTAGGGTATAAATATCATCTTCATATTATTATTTACCTATATAAGACCTGAAGCATATACAAGACCTTTCTGTGGATAAGAAAGATTATTTGAAATATATGTAAATTATATACATTGATAGTAAATTTAAAACACTATGGATATAGATATATAGATCTATAGACAGATGATATAGATATAACACAAACACAAAGCTGCTGTGGCTTTACTGCTGCATTTTAGTTTGCTAAGCTGCTCAGGCAGACACCATAAAATGGGGTTGGCCGTTAACAATAGAACGTTATTAGTTCACAAGTTTGCAGTTCTGAGGCTGAGAAAAACGTCCAGATCAAGGCATCATGGGGAGATGTTTCTCCGGGAAGCCTGGCTGCCAGCCATCCTGGACTAGGCCTTGTGACATGGCACATGTCAGTATCTGCTGGTGTCTCCCTTCTTTTCTAGGTGTAATTCCTTCCAGTTTCTTGATTCTGTGTTTTTTCTCCTTTGACTTCATATTCATCCTGAATCATATTCATACTTTATGAAGGACTCCATTAAAAGGATTAAGACTCACATTGGACAAAGCCCAAACTGAAGCAACCTAATCAAAATATCCTTTTTACAATAGGAAGTTGAAAACATCAAAGGCTACTTTCTTATCAAACGTGTACACCTGGAGGCAAGATGTATGGCTCAAGATTAAGATTATTTTGCATCATGGTAGATGAACAATGCTAAATTTATATTTACCTATTATCATGGCTTCCAAGTACATAATGCCCAACACATTGTATCACAAAGACAACTTAAAATATCCCATATTATGCCTGGATATGTAAAAACAATTCAGACAATGTAATCATCATGAGACAACCATCAGGAAAGGTATAAAAGTCTTGAACAGTGTAGTTGACTAACTCTTAATGGTGTAGAAAGTGCATTCAAGTGTATGTTAAGTAGTTTGAAATTAAAAAGTGTATATTGGAGGCGGGGAAGATGGCCTCTGAGTGAGCACACCTCATAATCTCTCCTGCAAAGAAGTGGCTGAGTAGGGTTGGAGTCCTGCTGGACCAGGCTGTTTCAGGTGCTTGCAGGGCAGGAGGTGTCTGGACGTCGATTTAGTGGGACAGTGACAGAGGGGATTCTTGCAAGAGGTTGAATTTTGGGTCTCTTTCACGGAGGTCAGGGTTGTGAGTGGGACCCTTCCCCCTGGGGCTGGCGGTCCTGCGGTGGCGATTCCTGAAGGCTTTGCTGCACTAGGGAGTTCCCAAGCCCTGAGCAGGCTGTTTTGGGGCTTGCAGGGCAGGAGGTATCTGGATGTCGATTTGGTGAGACAATGACAGAAGAGACTCTTGTGAGAGGTGGAATTTTGGGTTTCTGACATGGAGGTCAGAGGGTGTGGGTGGGACCACTCCCCCTAGGGCTGACGCCCAGCTGTGGGGATCCCTGAAGGCTGTGTTGTGCTGCAGCACTCCCAGGCCCCCTGTTAACTGGATGCATGGTTCCCAGGTCTGTGTCCCCTAAACCCTGGTGGCCCACACTCCAGAGACTCACACACCTTGAGTCTTCAGTGTCACAGACTTCCCATCCCTGAATCCACCGCACCCTGAGGTCCATCTGAGGTCCTTGATTACCTTAGCCCTCAGCGTTTGTGGGTTTTTTTTTTTCTTTTTTCTTGTCTTGGTTGCTAATATTGCATTGTCTCCTGGTCTTTTCTCCTGTTTTATCCCCCAAGGTCCTTCATCATTTATTTAGTTTTCTTTTTTTCTCCTTTTCTTTTTCTTGCTTGTTTCCTCCCCTTTTCTTTGCCAACCCCCCTTTCCTCTTCTCTTTTTTTCTTTATTCTCTTTTTCTTCTTATTTTATTTTCTTTATATAATAGCTGCTGCAGGGAGTGCTTCACACTTGCTGTGTTTTCTCATTCTCCATTTCCTCTTTACTGTGTGAATTGATTTTGGCCACCTACACTATCCCCTTTCCCCCACATCTTTCTATCCTCCATCATATACTGTTTCTCTTACATTCCACCACCCTTTCTTTGGCCCCAAATTGTCTGACTTTTAATTTCTAATACCTTTGTTCTGTTTTCTGTCTTTTATCCACTTGATATTATTTTCTTTCTTTTCTCTTTCCCTCTCTCATGAAAACACTGGCTTTTTAATTCATACTATATTCCTCCCCATATTCAGTTGAATGTCTCATTATACATACTCTACTTACCGCTATAACCCTACACAATTTACATGAGTCTAATACCCATTCTCCCAGATCTCACATTATTGCTCTGTTAACATTTATTACCAACACTACTTTATACATTTTCTTTTCTTACTCATTTTGCTTTCCCTGGCCCTAATATTTTCCTTCAAAGTCAACTGACCCAGCAACAAGAAAATAGAGTAAGAAGAACAAAATGACAAAGAGAAGACATAACACTTACACACCAAAAACAACTAATTAATCCCCAAGACTAGAAAAAGAAGCTAAGGAACTGATTAAACCCATCAAGATAAAATGATGACCAGAGAGCAACAAAAAACTACAAACCAAACCAATAATCAGGAATACATGGCAGAATCCAATGAACAAACTAAAAACCAGGAAGGGGAGCTGAACATTGGACAAGTAATTAAAGATCTCAAAACATATATTAGAGACCAACTTAATGAAGTAAAGGAAGAGATTAACAATATGAAGAAAACACTTGGAAAGGAAATTGCAGACATACACAAAAAGATAACAGATATGATGGGGATGAACACCACAGTTCAAGAAATAAAAAATACACTCTCAGCAAATAGCAGCAGATTAGAAGAGGCAGAGGAGAGTTGGTGATGTGGAAGACAGTACATCTGAAATCAAACAGATAGTAGAACTGATCAATAAAAAGATAGAAAAAATGCAGCTAGGACTTAGGGACCTGAATAACAATACAAAATGCACAAATATATATATTATAGGCATCCCAGAAGGAGAAGAGAAGGGAAAGGGGACAGAAGGGGTGTTGGAGGAAATAATGGCTGAAAACTTCCCAAATCTACTGAGAGAGATGGATGCACATGTCCAGGAAGCACAACACACCCCAAACACCATACTTCCCAGCAGACCCATCCCAAGACATATACTTGTCAAATTATCCAATGCTCAAGACAAAGAGAAAATTCTAAAAGCAACAAGAGAAAAGAAAACCATCACATACAAGGGAGGCTCCATAAAATTAAGTGCTGATTTCTCATCTGAAACCATGGAGTAAGAAGGCAGTGGTGTGATTTAGTCAAGGTACTAAAAGAAAAACATTTCCAACCAAGAATACTCTACCCAGCTAAACTAGCATTCAAAAATGATGGAGAGTTCAAAATATTCACAGATAAACAGAAATAGAAAGAGTATGCCAACAAGAAACCTCCCCTTCAAGAAATACTAAAGGGAGTTCTGCAGGAAGAAAGAAAAAAAGAGGAGAGGCAGAGTTAGAGGAGAGTGTAAGAGCAACAAAAAAGACAAAAAGAGAAGGAAAAAACAAACAATATATGACAAACACAAATCCAAACAAAATATGGCTAACATAAATAATTCCTTGAAAGTAATAACACTGAATGTCAATGGATTAAACTCACCCGTCAAAAGATTCAGACTGGGAGACTGGATAAGGAAATATGACCCATCTATATGCTGTCTACAAGAAACACATCTTAAACTCAGGGATTCATGGAGGTTGAAAGTGAATGACTGGAAAACAATCTTACAAGCAAACAATAACCAAAATAAGGCAGAAGTAGCTATATTAATATCAGACAAAATAGACTTTAAATGTGAAACAATTGTGAGAGACAAAGGAAGATACTACATATTAGTGAAAGGGACAATCTTTCAAGAAGAACAAGCAATCATAAATATTTATGCTCCTAACAAGGGCACCTCCAAATACGTGAGGCAAACACAGGAAAAACTAAGTGAAAGAATAGATGCTTCTACAATTATAGTGGGAGACTTTAATACACCACTATCAACTTTGGACAGAAGATCTCAAAAGAGAATCACCAAAGAAACAAAAACTTTGAACAGTATATATACCCTCTAATATAGAGGAGCTGATCTAATAGACATATACAGATCATTACACCCAAATACAGCAGGATATACATTTTTCTCAAGTGCACATGTATCATTCTCCAAGATAGACCTTATGTTAGGTCACAAAGAAGGCCTCAATGAATTCAGAAAGATCAAAATCATACAAAATAATATCTCTGACCACAGTGGAGTGAAGCTCAAAATCGTCAAGGGCCAGAAACCCAGATTTCACACCAATATATGGAAGTTAAACAGCACACTCTTAGAAAAACAGTGGGTCAAAGAGGAAATCTCAAAAGAAATTAATAACTACCTTGAAACTAATGAAAATGATAACACAACATACCAAAACTTAAGGGATGCAGTAAAAGCAGTATTGAGAGGGAAATTTATAGCCATAAATTCATACATGAAAAAAAGAAGAAAGTGCAAAAATTGAGGAACTAACTGCACATTTGGAGGAATTAGTAAAAAAATAACAAAGTAATCCCACAGGAAGAAGAAAGAAAGAAAGAACAGAGATAAGAGCAGAACTAAATGAAATAGAAAATAAGAAAGCACTTGAAAAGATAAACAGGACCAAGAGCTGGTTTTTTGAGAAGATCAATAAAATTGACAAACCCTTAGTGAGACTAACAAAGAAAAAAAGAGAGAAGATGCAAATACACAAAATAAGAAATGAGAAAGGAGATATCACCACTGACCCCACAGAAATAAAGACTATCATAAGAGGATACTTTGAAAAACTATATTCCAACAAAAATGACAATTCAGAGGAAATGGACAAATTCCTAGAAACACATAAGCAGCCTATATTGATGAAAGAAGAAATTGATGATCTCAATAAACCAATCACAAGTAAAGAGATAGAATCAGTCATTTAACATCTACCAACTAAAAGAACCCAGGGCCAGATAGTTTCACAGGTAAATTCTACAAAACATTCTGGAAAGAACTAACACCAATCCTGCTGAAACTCTTCCAAACAATTGAAACAGAAGGAACATTACCGAACGCATTCTATGATGCCAACATTACCCTTGTACCAAAGCCAAACAAAGACACCACAAGAAAGGAAAATTACAGACCAATTTCTCTAATGAACCTAGACACAAAAATCCTCAACAAAATACTTACCGTATTCAACAACACATTAAGCGAATTATACACCATGACCAAGTGGGATTCATTCCAGGTATGCAAGGATGGTTCAACATAAGAAAATCAATCAATGTAATACACCATATAAACAGATTGAAGGAAAAAAATCACATGATTATATCTATAGATGCAGAAAAAGCATTTGACAAAATACAGCACCTTTTCTTGATAAAACACTGCAAAAGACTGGAATACAAGGAAGTTTTATCAACATGATAGAGTATATATGAAAAACCCACAGCCAACATTGTTTACAATGGTGAAATCCTAAGATCCTTCCTGCTAAGATCAGGAACAAGACAAGGATGCCCACTCTCACCTCTTCTATTTAACACTGTCTTAGAAGTACTTGCTGGAGCCCTGAGGCAAGAACCAGATATAAAAGGCATTCAAATTGGAAAGGAAGAAGTCAAAATTTCATTATTTGCAGATGACATAATCTTATACATAGAAAACACTGAGAGGTCTACAACAAAGCTTCTAGAACTCATAAATGAGTTTAGTAAAGTCACAGATTATAAGATCAATGCGCAAAAATCATTAGCATTTCTGTACACCATTAATAAGCAAGCTCAGGAGGAAATCAAGAAACAAATACCATTTACAATAGTTAATAAAAAAAATCATATACCTAGGAATAAATTTAACTAAAGATGTAAAAAACTTATACACATAGAACTACACAAGACTGTTCAAGGAAATCAAAGAAGACCTAAATAAATGGAAGAATATTCCCTGTTCATGGGTAGGAAGACTAAATATTATTAAGATTTCTATCCTACCAAAACTGATCTACACATTCAATGCAATCCCAATAAAAATCAACACAGCATTCTTTAAGGAACTAGAAAAACTAGCTATGAAATTTATTTGGAAAGGAAAGAGGCCCCAAATAGCCAAAGACATATTGAAAAAGAAAAACAAAATTGGAGGAATCACACCACCTGACTTCAAAACACACTACAAAGCTACAGTAGTGAAAACAGCATGGTATTGGCACAAAGAGAAACACACAGACCAATGGAACCAAATTGAGAGTTCTGATATAGATCCTTATATATATAGTCATATAATATTCAATAAAACCACCATACCCTCTCAACTGGGAGAGAATGGCCTATTCAACAAATGGTGCCTGGAGAACTGGATATACATATGTAAAAGAATGAAAGAGGATTACCATCTCACAACTTATACAAAAATCAACTCAAGATGGATCAAAGACCTAAATAGAAGAGCCAAGACCATAAAGACTTTGGAAAGCAGTGTAGGGAAGCATCTACAAGACCTTGTAATAGGAATGGCTTCATGAACATCACACCAAAAGCACGAGCAGCAAAAGAACAAATAGATAAATGGGACTTCCTCAAAATTAAAGCCTTCTGCACCTCAAAGGTGTTTGTCAAGAAAATATTTTGTAACCATATATCAGATAGGAGATTTATAACATGTATATATAAAGAATTCCTATATCTTGAAAATAAAAAGACAAACAACCTATTTAAAAAATGGGAAGAAGATTTAAACAGACATTTCTCCAAAGAAGAAATACAAATGGCTAAAAAAACACATGAAAAAATTTTCCAAATCTTTAGCTATCAGGGAAATGCAAATCAAAACTACAGTGAGATACCATCTTACTCCCATAAGACTGGCAGATGTGAAAAAAACAGAGACCAGAAATGCTGGAGAGAATGTGGAGGAATGGGAACACTCATCCACTGCTGGTGGGAATGCAGATGAATCCAGCCATTCTGGAGGACAGTTTGGCGGCTTCTCAAAAAAACTAGCCATAGATTTGCCATATGACCCAGCAATTCCACTGCTGGGTATGTACCCAGTAGAACTGAAAACAAGGACACAAACTGATATATGCACACCAATGTTCATAGCAGCATTGTTCACTATCGCCAAAAGTTGGAATCAACCCAAATGCCCATCAACAGATGAGTGGATCAATAAAATGTGGTATATACATACAATGGAATACTACTCGGCTTTAAGAACAAATACACTACAAACACATCTGATGACATGGATGAATCTTGAGAACCTTATGTTGAGTGAAGCAACCCAGGCACTGAAGGACAAATACTACGTGACCTCAATGATATGAAATAAGTAAACCAAGCTGCCTCAGAGAGCTAGAGACTGGGTGATAGGCTTACAGGAAATCGGGGTAGAGGAAGGATGTAAGCTGACATCTACATGGGTGAAATCTATGATAAGCTGGAGGTAAGTATGTGTACAAGGAAGGGATAAAATGGGGGCATAGGGTTACCTTTGGGTGGGGCTTTGTGGGCTTGAGGGGGGCTAGGGATGGGCGGATGGGTAATATTGTCCAAGAAATTGGGTGGAGGGTGGGACAACATATGAACATAGGAGATTGTCAGGTGTTGGTTGAGAGTATAATGCTGAGAAAACCTTTTCAAAATATAATTAGGAAAGTTACCTGTTCAAGATACTTAAAGGGGATAATCTGATGTAGGACAGACTCCTAGGGAATATGTGAATGCTCATTTTGCCAGAGTGGGTTATATCATTGGGTAGAGACCCATATAATGAGAGTGAAGGTATACCAAAATCCTGGGGAGGACAAATGCCATCAAATAGAGGGAACTATATCTCTCAAGAGAAATGGTGGCTCCCAGGGCATTAGCATGTTGAGCATGTCATGCCCTCAACACTGTTGCAAATATCTCTGAACATGGCTCCTCAAGAAATGAAGATTGACTGTCACTGTGGGTCCCAAGGGGAGGGGGAAATAGATATTGAATAGATGGAACCAACATAACTGAGAGGGCAATAGAAGTGTTTCACAAGAGTATGCAAGGATGGATATAAAACATGTAATATTACACCAAAAACATATAGGGGCTGACAGACTAATAATGTAAATTATAATGTAAAACATAGGATAACTAAAAATTTAGAAAATTGTATAGCTTAAAATATAAAGCACAATGTAAACACAAATGTTACCTTGTTTGAAAGCTATTGTCTCAAAATCTGTACATCAGTTTCAGTAAATATGGTATGAATATGTTAAAAGATTATTGCTGTGGAAGGGAAAAGGTTTTATATTGGATATGTGGGAGTACTATATTGTATATATGAATTACTGTGATCTATAACTCTTGTGAAGAGAAGTTTTATAATTAAGAAAAAAGAAAAGAAAAAGATAGGATGCAGAATTTTTCCAAATCAATATGTATTCTATATCTAACCTTTAAACTCATCGCTGTATTCCATTTTACTATTAAGGGAACGTGGCATTATATTGGGCTTCACTTTTCAGGAAGTTTTGGATCACAGAGTGGTTCAACAATGGCAGCAGAGGAATACTGGTATGGGATATTATTGACAGGGGACATATGGTTGACAGGGAGTTATACAGGGCATGTGTCCAGGGTGCATGGAAATGTTTGGATATATTCATAGTGGAAACAATTAAAAACAACAGCTGGGGGGGTACTTACTGGGTTCCTGGCAGGGGGGAGGGCTCTGTCATGGTACCTAGGGGAGCAGCAGCAGTCCCCCAGGTGCAACGGCAAGTCCCAAGAAGGAATGAGGGTCCAACAGTGAGCACCTGATACTAATGACTATCCACCTAAAATAAGAACAAGGCCTAGAGCAGCACTGTGCCTAAGAGTTCCCTCCTGACAGCCTCCGTGTTACTCAAATGTGGCCAGTCTTGAAGCCAAACTCAGCATGTAAATGCACTGCCTTCCCCCTAGCGTGGGACATGACACCCGGGGATGAGCCTTCCTGGTGCCGAGGGATCACTACCAAGTACCAGCTGATGACGTAACTAGAAAATGACCTTGAATTAAAGGTTCAAC
This sequence comes from Dasypus novemcinctus, assembly GCF_030445035.2. Lineage (NCBI taxonomy): Eukaryota > Metazoa > Chordata > Mammalia > Cingulata > Dasypodidae > Dasypus > Dasypus novemcinctus. The sequence continues at coordinate 113,663,803 of NC_080685.1, forward strand.
TCGGACCAGCATAATATCCCTGTCTACATATAATAACAGGAGTTAAAAATGCTTTTTGACCTAATGTAAGGGGGAAATGGAAAGGAGAAATGAGTTTATATGGCTATGAGTCTCTAAAAAAGAGCCTGGAGGTTGTCAGAAGGATTGCCCTAATGCACACCTGAGCAGAGTCTCAGAGACAGATAAAGTAGATACCACCCCAGGTATTGGTTCTTTTGAGGGCTAAAGAGACCCACAGGTTTTATGGTCATGGCAGATGGAGTTCACTGCCATGTCAGTTGGCCCTTCTTTGGTGTTGGTGTTTCTGCGTGATGGAGCTGGACTCAAATGTGATCTCTTTTCACAAGCCTTTCCTGTTACTTTACCAGAATTGTAGTTGGTGCTGGGGTTTAAGATATACCTAGGGGATCTGAATCTCTGGACTGACTATATGATAGCCAGGCCCTGAGCCTCAACAGACTTCATCTCCTACACTCCAGTTTATTGGACTTACCCCACTCAGCTAACATGGAGTTGAAGAATGTCAGCCACCACACCATGGAGCCAAGAGTGCTCCATGAAAGCAGGAGGATTGCATCCAGTATCCATGTGGAATCTTAGTCCCCTCTGACATAGATGTGGAATGGACACAACCAATCCAAGGTCCACAGGATGGAGGAATACAGTAAGGATTAGAGTGGACTTACTGATATTCTATTCATGAACTATTGTGGTTAGTAATTGAGAAAATGTGGCATTGGTGTTGCGGGGAATGGGAGGAAGAGATGAGATGTGGAGGCATTTTCGGGACTTGGAGTTGTCCTGGGTGGTGCTGCAGGGACAATTACCGGACATTGTAGATCCTCCCATGGCCCACTGAATGGAACGTGGGAGAGTATGGGGACCATTGAACATGTGGTGCAGCAATGCCCAGAGATGTACTCACCAAATGCAATGAATGTGTCATGATGATGGGGGAGAGTGTTGCTGTGGGGGGAGTGGTGTGGTGGGGGTGCTGGGGGTGAATGGGGACCTCATATTTTTTGAATGTAATATTTTTAGAAAATGAATTAAAAAACATAAAGTTATAAAAATAAATAAATAGTGCACATGACTCCTTATACTTCAGGTGTAATTCTGGGAGTTTCTAATAACATATTGTGAAAACCATGTAAGCATTTTTCATAATTGAGTTCCACAGCTTCCAGACAAATGCCTGCACATAATTCACCCCAAAATATGTTTAAAGGTAGATATTGTAAATGAAGATTACAAGGATTGTCTAAATCAATAAATACACAAATTAATATATTAATTAACAAAATATGTCATCTAAATTTTTTAGGTCTTTGCAGAAAAGGCAAGCAATCATTTACTTTTACAATTTTATGTATAGGAACATCTCTGCAATAACTTAGTTATCCCAGGAGACATTACTTTGTGAGTTATCTTCCTGTAATCTGTATACTATTTAAGAATAGTCATGGTTAACAATCTGTATTTACATGTGCATAGCCTTTATGATGTTGTACTTTTAAAAGAAAATTGCTTTATCAAATTTAGAGTGCTAGCATTCCTTTGCTTCTTTATTTGCTTCTGAAAAAAATAAGAGTAATATGAATTTGAGATGGAAGAAATGTAGTGCTTAAACCCCCTTTTAGAAATTTTAGTACTTATTCATTCATTTTTCATTAACATTGCTACCATTATGAGAAACTCTAATTACTTTTAAAAATATTAAATTCATGAACTAGGCATTTTTACAAATTTTATCAAAAAAGAAACAAAGTCAAAGATATATATGAAGATCTACATACACAGAAATAAATGGCAGAGTCAAGATATAAAATATATCTTCTTCTGTAGTCTGCAAAAATTCACCTCTGTCCTGCTGACATGTTATATATTTAAGCTAGAAATGTATAATTGGTGATTTTGAAATAATAAAGTATGTTCACTTTATGTTCCAACTGTGAGATCCTGTTGTGTTTTTGTAATAAAGTAGAAGAAATCTGATACGGAATTTAGTGAGGAAAAAATTAAGCAATTATTTTTAATAATCTCAATTTTGCATGAGGCTAGTTTAAATAGGTTAGAACTACTTATAAATAGAAGAAGTTAGCAATTTTCAATCAGGGTCATCATACAATACTATCACAAGTTTTCAGTAAACTTGTTGGTATAAAAAAGGAACAACTACTTATTGAAGTAGTTTTTTGAAGAATTCTGAAATAAAGAGGAGTAGAGATAGAAAGCTTTTACTCTTGAGCTCAGAAGGTCAGTCTGAAAGTGACAGGTGTCCTGTCTTCTTACAGTGAGCAGAGTTTCTCCAGAAGTAGTTATATTTGTCAGGAGAAAAAGGGACACAGAGCAGGAAGGTGAAGTGCATTAGCACTGAGGGTTAGAGAGGCTGGATAAAGCAAGTCTGAAAGGTACATTCTGCAGTTTCAAGGCAACAAGGAAAGCCATTCCCATTTCAATGGCATGAGTTAAAATATGACTCAAAGCTGAAGGAACTTCAGAAGAAATCATCCTGCACTTGAGGGTTGAGTAAGGGTTGCTGAGAGTGACTATGAAAAAGAACTTTATGAAGGAATCATGTGTGAATATGACAACAATTAATGACTCACACTCAAGCAATGTCTTTCCATATCAGCTTCTTCAAGTTCTGAAGTATGTTCAGGTGTTATCGAAAATACATAACAGTATTTGACAAAAAAACAGAAGAATAAAGATTTGAAATTTAGTGACCCTGATAGTATCAATATATAAATAGTTTCACCACAGGTAATATCTACATATCAAAAGTTGTAAGTGATTCTTTTGAACAGAGAAAACTAAGCACCTATGTACATTCGAGGAACACATGGAGAAGCATGAGAAATGTATGGTGGCATTTAATGGGAATGATTTAGTGGTCATGGAATGGATTATAATTGATTGTAATATATTGATAAGCTCTGAATAAATAGTACCCTCCAATCTCTACTCAGATTCTACAAGGTTATCACATTATCATAAATATTAACATACATGAAACCTGACTAATGAGATGGGGATGAATAGAAATTACCTATATTAAATCTTTTTAATCTTCTGGGCAAATATTTAACTTCCAGTAGATACATTTTATAACTAGTAAATGATAGAAATAGATGCAAACATATGCACAAGCTAGTAAATATTACATTTTACTGCTATCCCAATTCTGAAGACAAGTGTAAAAAGCAGGGAGCCCAAAGGAGAATGGGAAGTATGTTATAACCTGACCAAACCATTTTAATAGAATATAAATGTATTAATGAGAGGCAATATATGAGCTCAGATTAATTCCTTCCACATGTGAATCTTCCATGTTTCTTAGGGATTATTTACCTGACTCTTCATGGCCAAGGGAAATTTTCCTAAGATGCCCAACTCCACCACAGTGACTAAATTCCTGCTTACAAGGTTTTCTGATGTGTGGGAGCTCAGAGTCTTACATGCCTTGCTGTTATTACTGATGTACTTGGCAACCCTGGTGGGGAATCTTCTCATTGTCATACTAATCACCTTTGATTGGAAACTTCACACCCCCATGTATTTCTTCATTAGGAATCTGTCTGTTTTAGACATGTGCTACATTTCCATCACAGTCCCCAAGGCATGTATCATCTTCCTACTTGACAGCATGGCAATCTCCATGGCTGGATGTGCAGCTCAGCTCTTCCTCATGGTTGCATTTGTGACAGTAGAGCTGCTGTTCATTACAATCATGGCTCATGACCGCTATGTGGCCATCTGCCAGCCCCTGCACTACTCTGTGATCATGAACCCTCGGGTCTGTGTCCAGATGACTCTGGCCTCTGTACTCAGTGGTCTGGTCCACTCTGGATTCCAAATCAGCATCACATTCAGGCTGTCCTTCTGTCAGTCCAACGTGGTCCATCAGTTCTTCTGTGACCTGTCCTCTCTTCTGAAGCTCTCCTGCACTGACACTTTAAACAATGAAATTTTAATTTTCATCACTTCAGTGGTGATTGCTGGTGGCTGCTTTGCCTTCATCATCATGTCTTATATTCACATATTTTCTACTGTGCTCAAGTTTCCAACCAGTGGTGAGTGAGGAAAGGCTTTTTCCACCTGTGTACCTCACATCGTTGTGTTAACAATTTTTGTCAGCTCAGGTGTTGCTGTGTATGTGAAGCAGTCTCCAGCTCACCCACATTTCAGGATACACTCTCTTCTGTATTCTATTCTCTAGTCCCTCCTTTCTTGAATCCAATCATCTATAGTCTTAGAAACAAGCAGATAAAGGAAGCTGTAAAGAGAGTTATGAGGAGAAAGCTTTACTCAGGAAAAAAATAGCATAATTGTTTGAAGCTGAAATTTTCAATCATAAAAAAAAAATCAACTCTCAGACTAGCATTTCAGGGAATTTCTGTTTACCTGGGATTCATTAGCACTCCCCCTTGATCACAAAGTAGGTCTTTCCCTCTCAGTGTTTATGTCTGTTTATCTTTGTTTTTTTTTAAGATTTATTTCTCTCCCCTTCCCCCCCACTCCAGTTGTCTGCTCTCTGTGTTTATTTGCTGCATCTTCTCTGTCCACTTCTGTTGTCATCAGCGGCATGGGAATCTGTGTTTCTTTTTGTTGCATCATCTTGCTGTGTCAGCTCTCCATCTGTGCAGGGCCATTCCTGGGCAGGCTGCACTTTCTTTCATGCTGGGCAGCTCTCCTTGGGCGCACTCCTTGTGTGTGGGGCTCCCCTATGCAGGGGACATCCTTGCGTGGCATGGCACTCCTTGCATGCATCAGCACTGCACATGGGCCAGCTCCACACGGGTCAAGGAGGCCCTGGGTTTGAACTGCAGACCTCCCATGTGATAGACGGATGCCCTAACCACTGAGTCAAGTCCGCCAACTCTTTGATCTTTTTAAAAACACTTTTTATAAAGCAATCTGAACTCTAACCTAATCAGAGTATGTACCACTGTTGGTGAATTATCACAAAGGGACTTATAGATAATCAGTCAGTAGCCAAGTAAAGAAAATTGTGTCATTTTTTAAAGTCTTTTCTTTTGTGTGATGTTTTGAAATGGAATCAGTCACTGAAGAATTGTGTGAGCTGTGTGACAACCAGAGGAACAAAACACATATAGTGGGTGACCTAGGAGACACTTATCTCCAGATGTTGCTTTGTATGCACATTTTCACATTTGTTGTGTGGGTTGGATATATATTGGGCTTCAGTGTGAGGCTTTTAATATGTATCATAAATCAAAAATATTATCAATGAGGTTAAATCATGCGAGACTTGGCAAGTGTGTGCAAATCAAGTCTGTTTGAATTTCATCCTCTTCTTTCAAGGCAACTTTTATATGAAATAAAATAACAGACAGTTCTCAATAAAAACCTTCTTCTTAAGTTTCAAGAATAATTTCAATATTGTTGTACCTGAATTTTTGTTCACATATGAAAATGTTTCTAAAATAAATAATTTGATAAAAACTGAAAATAGATTTTACATATTTGTAAATATCACCAATTAACTTTATCAAAATGATGGCAAATTTACACTTCTGCCAACAAAATTCTATTCACATACCTACTTACCTGTATATGATATGGTTATTTACTAATTCTTATTAAAATTATGGGCAAACCATCTCATTGTTGATGCAATTTGTAGGTCCATTATTTCTAGAGATGTAGAGAATTAGTTCACCACATATGGAATTGAAATATTTTTGACAATATCAGGATGTAGGAACAAAACTGCATTAGAATAAAAAAATGGCAATAAATGGAGACAAAAATTCATAACAACAAATACAGGTAATCAGAAATGTTAAATAAGAAGGTTAATAAAATAAACACCACAAATATATATATATGTGTGTATATATATATATATCTTTTTGGGGTAATGGAAACATTGTCTGAAAGGATGATAGCACAAGTCTGATGAAACTGAGAGCCACTGAGTGTGTGTGTGTGTGTGTGTGTATATAGTTTGTTTGTTTGTTTGAAATATACATTTTTCTTTACAAAGAAGAATGAAAAGATCTGGTTAATATCAGAGTAGGCAGGGCTATGCGCTTTTCTACAAAAACTTTATGTCTGCCCTAAGGAGCTTGATAAATTACACTCACAAATTATTCTACTCATGCTACAAATTTCCCCTGATTATACATTTCTTTCTTTTTTCCTTCTTTATTTTCTTTTAAATGTTACATTCAAAAAATATGAGGACACATATAGCCCCCACCCCCCCACCCCACTCCTCCCATATCAACAACCTCTTCCATCATTGTGGCACATTCACTGCACCTGGTGAATACATTCTGGAGCACTGCTGCACCACATGGACAGTGGTCTATGTTGTAGTCTACACTCTTCCCCAGTCCACCCAGTGGACCATGGCAGGACACACAATGTCCAGCATCTCTCTCTGCAGCTCCACCCAGGACAACTCCAAATCCTGGAAATGCACCCATATCATATCTCTTCTTCCCTCTTCCTACCCTCAGCAGTTACCGTGGCCACTTTCTCCACATGATATTACAATTTCTTCCCTTATGAATCACAATAGTTCCCCAGCAGAACACCAGTAAGTCCACTCTAATCTATATTCTATTCCTCCATCCTGTGGACCCTGGGATGGTTAAGACCGGTCCCCCTCTACATCAAGAGGGGGCTTAGATTCCAAATGGGTGATGGATGCAATTCTCCTGCTTGTGGTTGTAGGCACTCTTGGCTCCCTGGTATGGTGGCTGATCTTCTTCATCTCGTTATCTGGCCAGGGCAAGTCCAATGAACCAGAGGATAAGAGTTGCAAGTTTGCTGAGACTCAGAGCCTGACTGTCACATGGATAGTCTAGAAATTCAGGCCTCCTGAGTATACACCAACCCAAACACCAACCATAGGTCTGGTAAAAGTAACAGAAGAGTTATGTGTAGAAAGGTCATATCTGAGTCCAACTCCATCACACTCAGGAACACAAATTCCACCAAGTATATATTTTGATGAATTGTACAAGGCATGGAACTGTATCACAGAGTGAACCATGTGGTCAGTGACAGACTACGGTTACTAGTACAAATATAAGTGAGTTCTTTCCTGAAATACAACAAATGTATAATACTAATAACATGGTGTTAATAATAGGGAAGTTTATGGAAAAAATACACCAAATGTAACCTGTGGACCATAGTTAGAAGTAATATTTTGATGATGTTCTTTCAAAATCTGCAACAAATTTTCCAGAACATTGCAAGGTGAATGTGAAGGGGTGTTGTATGGGAGTGCTGCACAATATGCATGATTGTTCTGTGAGTTCACAACTTCTTTAATTAAAAAAAATTAAAAATGTCTACAATTCCACACAATAGAACGAAGTACCAAATTAAAATGTGGGCAAAGGACTTTAACAGACATTTCTCCAGAGAACATATACAAATGGTCAGTAAAGACATGCAAATATGCCATTTAAGAACTGCAAATCAAAATCACAGTGAGATACCCCTTTTCAATGACTCAGATGGCTATTACTTTCAAAATGCAAATTGACAAGTTTTGATGATGCTGCTGAGAAGCTGAAATACATTACACTGTTGGTTGAAAGATGAAATGATATAACAACTGAGGAAAATGGTTCAGCATTTTCTCAATGAGCTAAACAAAGAATTACCACATGACCTGGCACTTCCACTCCTAGATATATATCCCCAAATTTAAAAACAAGAATCATATATTTGGGTATCAAAGTTTATAGAAGCATTACTTGCAATAACTAAAAGTTAAAGATAACTCATATCCATCAACAAATAAATGGATAAACAATGGAATATTATTCCTCAGTAAAAGGAGTGAAATTTGATAAATGGTCAGCATGAATGGATCTTGAAAACTGCTCACTAAGCAAAATAATACAGACAAAAAGCATAATTATTGTATTATTCTATTTATATTAAATATATAGAGTAAAATCATTCATAGAGACAGAAAGTAGATTTGAGATAACCTGGGCATGGCAGGAGGGGGACAATGGATATTTTTGCTTAAAGGGGACAGGTATCTATTTAAAATGATGAAAACATTTTGTTAATATATGCTGGTGATGGTAGCACACAATGATGATGTAATGTCCTTAACTGTAATGCAAAAATGTATAAATAACAAATAAAAAATAAGTTAAAATAATGAGTTCCCTTTATAATAGCATTAAAAACAATTGGTAGTTCAGATATAGTTCCATAAATTAACACAATTATTCTGCACAAGGGGCCCAAGACAAATCAGCTGGTAAAATAATAAACAAATGGTGCTGGAAAAACTGGATACCTAAAGGCTAGCAAAATAATTTGGTCTCTGTTATCACATCCAACACAAAAATCAACTGAAAATGGATCATAACACTCTGTATATGGGATAAAACTAGAAATAATAGAAATGTTGTAAGAGTGATATCTAATGACTGCATATTAACCATGGGATTCTTAGATATAACACTATAAACAGAAGAAACAAAAACAAAAATATAACTTTTAGAATCAAACCAAAATAAAACTTTCATGGTCAAATGACATTACCAAGAATGTGACAAAGCTCTTTTTTAAAAGGTAGAACATATTGCAGGTCATATCTCGAATACAATTCAATCTAAAATACACAAATACACTGGCATTGACTTACTGATATAATATATAAAAGTCTCTTACACTCAATGATCATCTTTTAACATAGCTATTGTTTTCTTCTCTCTAGTTTATACACATAATTGTAAAAAGTCTTATATATGCAATATCACCCACATTCATATTTTACATGAGTTTTCACAGTGTTATACAATCCCAAGTAACTTTTTAGTTAGCTTTCCTTCCAGTAATACATATGTACTTAAGCTTTCCCTTTCAACCATTCTAATAACCATACAATATCTCTGCTAGTCACAAACAGCATGATATGCTCTCACCATTTCCATGCATTTTCAAAGATTTGCAAACTACCTTTTAACCAGTTCTGCACAGATTCACCATTAGTTTCCATTCTCTAACCTCATTCAATTTGCTGGTGACCTATATTCTAATTATTAACTCCATGAGTTTACATAATATATTTATTCCATAATAGTGCAATCATACAGTATCTGCCCTTTCGTGTCTGGCTTGCTTCATTCAACATATTGACCTTCAGGTTACTCCATGTTGTGAAATGCTTCATGATGCCATTTCTTCTGACAGCTAAATAATATTCCATCATGTGTATACACCACAATTTATTTACCCATTCATCAGTTGATGGACAATCTGGGTTGTTTCCAACTTTTGGCTATCATAAATAACACCACTATGAACATTGTTGTGCAGATGTCTATTCATGTCACTGCTCTCAGTTCTCTGAATATATACCTAGTTATGGTATTTCTGGGTCATATGACAAGTCTATATTTAACTTCTTTAGGAATAGTCAGTTTTCCACAGTGGCTGTACCATTTTACATTCCCAAGAGCAATGAATAAACATTTCCATCTTTCCTATCCTCTCCAACATTTACAGTTTTCCAACTTTTTAATAGTGGCCAGCCTAATAGGTGTGAAATGATGTCTTATTGTAGTTTTGATTTGCATTTGCCTAATTACTAGTGATGTTGCACATTTTTTTCATGTGTTTCTTTGCCATTTGTTCTTTTTCCTTGGGCAACTGTCTTTTCAAGTCTTTGGCCCATTTTTTAATTAGGTAGTTTGTCTTTTTATTTTTGAATTGTATGATCTCCTTATATGTCATCAATACTAATCCCATATGGAATATGTGGTTCCCAAATATTTTCTACAATTGAGTCAGCAGCCTTTTAATCCTTTTGACAAAGTCCTTTGAGGTACAAAAGAACTTAATTTTCAGAAGGTCCAATTTACCTTTTTTTTTTACTTTGTTGTTCATGCTTTTAGTGCAAGGTTTTAGAACACCTTGAAGATGTTTTCCGACATTTTATTCCAAGAGTTTTATGGCTGTCACTTGTATATTTAGGTCCTTTATCCATTTTGAGTTATTTTTAAAATAATGTGTGAGATATTGGTCCTCTTTCTTGTAGATATGGCTACCCATCACTCCCAGCACCATTTGTTGAATAGACTCTTCTGGCCCTCTTGGGAGGACTTGACAGCCTTGTCAAAAATCCCTTGACTTTGATGTTAGAGTCTACTTCTGAGTTCTCAGTTTGGTTCCATTGGTCAATGTGTCTGTCTTTATGCCAGTACCAAGCTGCTTTTAACTCTGTAGGTAAGTAATATGCTTTAAAGTCTGGAAATGAGAATCTTCCACCTTTGTTCTTTTTTAAGGGCATTTTGGCTATTCAGGGCCTTTACCCTTCAAAACAAGTTTGACGATTGGTTTTTCCATTTCTACAAAAATGCCGTTAGGATTTTTATTGGGATTGTGTTGAATCTCTAGATCAGTTTGGATAGAATTGATGTCTTAAATATATTTAATTTTCCAATCCGTGAACACAGAATATCCCTTCCTTTATTTATGTTTTCTTTTGTTTCTTTTAGCCATGGTTTGTAGTTTTCTAATATAAGGCCTTTATGCCTTGGGTAAGTTTATTCCTAAATATTTAATTTTTTTAGTTGCTATTATAAATGGAATTATTTTTCTTATCCATTCTCAGAAAGCACATCAGTGCTACCAAATGTCATCAAATTTTGGGTATTAATCTTGTGTCCTGCCACATTGCTAAATTCATCTATTAGTTCCAGTGGTCTTTCTGTGGATTTTTCAGGATTTCCTAGATATAGGATCATATCATCAGCAAACAGTGCAATTTTTTTTTCTTCCTTTCCTACTTGGGCGCCTTTTTGATTTTTATCTGGTCTAATTGCTCTAGCTAGAATTTCTAGCACAATATTAATTAACAGTGTGGACAGTGGGCATTTTGGTCTTGTTCCTGATCTCAGCAGGAAAGTTTTCAACTTTCACCATTGAGTACAATGCTAGCTGTAGTTTTTTCATATATGTACTTTACCATGTTGAGAAAATCTCCTTCTATACCTATCTTTTGAAATTTTTTAATTTAAGGGAGGGTGCTGTATTTTGTCAAATGCTTTTTCTGCATCAGTCAAGAGGATAATGTGATTTTTCTTCTTCAATTTATCATTGTCGTTTATTACACTAATTGATTTCCTTGTGTTGACCTATCCTTGCATACCCAGGTAAAATCCACTTGAACATGGCGTTTAATTCTTTTAATGTTCTTTTGGATTCAGTTTGCAAGTATTTCATTGAGGATTTTTGCATCTATATTCATTAGGGATATTGTCTGTAATGTTCTTCTTTTGTAGTATCTATATCTGGTTTTGATATTGGGGTGATGTTGGCTACATAGAATGAGTTTGGTACCATAGTTACTTGTTCATTGTTTTGGAAAAGCTTGAGAATGATCTCTGAATGATGAGTAGAATTCACTTGTGAAGCCATCTTGGTCCCAGATTTTTTAACTGTAGGAGGTTTTTGATGACTATTTCAATCTCTTCATTTGTTATTGTTTTGTTGAGGACTTCTAGGGTCAATGGTTCTTGTGTTTCCAGGAATTTGTCCATCTCATCTACATAGTCTGTTCTTTTGGCTTAGAGTTATTCATAGTGTCTTTCTTATTTCTGCTGGATCTGTAGTAATGTCCCCCTATCATTTCTGATTTTATTTATTTATATCTTCTCTCTCTTTTTCTTTGTCAGTATAGCTAAGTGCTTGTAGAATTTGATGATGTTCTCAAAGAGCCAACTTTTGGTTTGATGATTCACTCTGTTTCTTGTTTGTCCTACATTTCATTTATTTCTATTCTGATCTTTACTATTTCTTTCCTTCATCTTCATTTGTAATTAGTTTGCTGTTCTTTTTCTAGTACCTCCAGGTGTGCAATTAGATCTTCAAATTTAGCTCTTTTTCCTTTTATATTGTAAAAATAGAGGTCTACAATTTTCCATCTCAATAAACGCCTTTGTGGTGTCCCATAGGATTTGATATGTAGTGCTGTCATTTTCATTCATCTCAAAATATTTCCTGAATTCACTTGGAATTTCTTCTTTGGCCTACTGATTAAGAGTGTGTGGTTTATAATTACCAATTTATCAATTTTCTCTTTTTCCATTCACTTTTGATCAGGGAAAGATTTTTGTATAATTTTAATCTTTTTATATTTATTGAAATTTGCCTTGTGACACAAATATGCTATATCTCAGAGAAGTATCCATAAGAACTTGAAAAGAATATATATCCTGCTGTTTTGGGAGGCAATGCTCTATAGATAACATTTAGGTCTAGTTCACTTATATTATTTAAGCTTTCAGTGTCTTTATTTATCTTCTGTCCAGATGCTCCATCCAATAGAAGGCATGGTGTATTGAAGACTCCAACTATTATTGTACAGACATCTATTTCTCCCTTCAGCTTTAAAGTGTGTGTCTCATATATTTTGAGGCACACAGGTTGGGTGCATAAATATTTAGTATAATTATTCCTTCTTGGTGAATTGCCTCTTTTATTAATATATAATGGCCTTCTTCATCCTTCATAACAGTTTTGTATTTAAAAACTATTTTGTCTGATAGTAGTATCATTACTCCAGCTCTTTTTTGGTTATTATTTCATGGAATATCTTTTTCTAGTCTTTCACTTTTAATCTGGTTGTGTCCGTACATCTGAGGTGAGTCTCTTATAGACAACATAGAGATGGTTCATATTTTCTCATCCATTCTATTAGTCATGTCTTTTGATTGGAGAGTTTAAGCCATTAACATTCAATGTTTTTATTTAGGTTGGTGCAAAAGGAATTGTGGTTTTGCATGTTGAAATTTGCCATTTGATTTTGGGATATATTTTTGGATAAATGTGGTTATGTTAAACATAATTTTAATGTGCATTTCTTGCTTTATGTTTTTTTGTTAATGATTTATTACTTGCTGTTTATTTTATATTTATTTTAGACTATGGAAATGATGATAGACAAAAAGCGAATTTAAGTGATTTTCTTATTTTAGTTCAAAATGGGTCATAAAGCAACAGAGACAACTCATAACATTATCTGGCCCAGGAACTGTTAATGAATGTACAGTGCAGGAGTTGTTCAATAAGTTTTCCAAAGGAGATGAGAGCCTTGAAGATGAGGAGCATAGAGGCTGGCCATTGGAAGTTGACAACAACTAATTGACAGCAATCACTGAAGCTGATACTCCTGTAAATACATGAGAAGTTGCTGAAAAGCTCAACATTGACCATTCTATGGTCATTCCACATTTGAAGCAAATTGGAAAGGTGATAAAGCTCAAGAAGTGGGTGTCTTATGTGCTGACTGAAAATTTTAAAAAATCATAACTTGGAAGTGTTGTCTTCTTTTCTACACAGCAACAATGAACCATTTCTTGATCAGATTGTGATGGGCCATGAAAGGTGGATTTTGTACAACTGGTGACAACCAGCTCAATGGGTGGACAGAGTGGGAGCTCTAAAGTACTTTCCAAAGCCAAACTTGCACACACAAAAAGTTCATGGACACTGTTTGGTGGTCTGCTGCCATTCTGATCTACTATAACTTTCTGAATCCTGGTGTAACCATTACATCTGAGAACTATGCTCAGCAAACCAATGAGATACACTGAAAACTGCAACACCGGCAGCCAGCAATGGTCAAAAGAAAGGGCCCAATTCTTCTCCATGACAATGCCTGACTTCACATCACACATCCAATGCTTCAAAAGTTGAATGAATTGAGCTTAAAAGTTTTGTCTGACCCACCATATTCACCTGACCTCTTGTCAACTGACTACCACTTCTTCAAGCATCTCAACTATTTTTTCTGTTTTTACTATTCATTTTTTATTGTATTTTTTGTTTAAAGATACATAGATTACAAAAAATGTTACATTAAAAAATATAGGGAGACAAGATGGTCGCTGAGTAAACTTGCCTTTGTGGTCTGTCCCGGGAAGAGACGGCTGGGCGCTGCGGCAGGTTCTCCAAGGCGAGGCTTTTTCGGGATTTTTGCGGGACATCGATTGGGTGAAAAGGTAACGGAGAGGATTGGTCTAGTAGATATAATTTGGGTTCTATTGCCCGCAGGTGAGACCCGCGCACGGGCTCCTCCCTGTTGGGGGTGGGGGGAACCGCGGTCCAGCCCTGCGGCACCGCTTTTAGATGACTCTGAAGGGCTAAGGAGTTCGGGAGCTCTGGGTGAGCTGTTGACAGGTTGATTTGTTTTTTTTTTGTTTTTTTTTTTTTTTTGAAAAAATATTTTAAAAGTTTATTTTTTAAGTTTTGCCTTTCATCACTGCAATAGATGTTGCCCTGTATGTACAGTGCCAAGGCAATATCTTTCATTTCTTCCTCAGTGTCTTCATCCTTTCTTTTTTTTTTAATTTTGCCTTCACAAAAGTTTTAGATCACAGTAATTCACATATACAATATACAGTACTCCCACATATCCAATATCAAACCCTTTGTCTCTTCCCAATGATCTTTTTTTTTTTTTATTAATTTTTTTATTTTTTATTGACTTTGTAATAATATTACATTAAAAATATATATGTGAGGTCCCATTCAACCCCACCCCCCCACCCCCCGTCTCCCCCCCCCCCCAACAACACTCGTTCCCATCATCATGACACATCCATTGGATTTGGTAAGTACATCTTTGGGCACCTCTGCACCTCATATACATTGGTTCACATCATGGCCCATACTCTCCTCTATTCCATCAAGTGGGCCCTGTGAGGATTTACAATGTCCGGTGATTACCTCTGAAGCACCGTCCAGGGCAGCTCCATGTCCCGAAGACGCCTCCACCTCTCATCTCTTCCTGCCTTTCCCCATACCCTTTGTCCATTATTTGACAGGTTGATTTGACAGATCGCCTTTGTGGATCGATTTCGGAAGATAGACGGTGTTTTGTTGTGAAGCGGGGGAAAACTTTTGAGTACGAATATAAACAATAGCGCTTCCGCCTGAAGCCCCACCCCCTAAAGCCCGGTAACCGTTCTCCAACCCAAATAGGCTGTAGGCAATAAAGAGAAGTAATTGGAAAATTGATCTAGGCTGCGGCAAGGCAGGGGGACACGTCTGGAAGCAGATTAGGGAATATTTTGCGAAGTTTGAGAATTCTGGTATTGGAATCTGTTTTCCGCGTCACTGGCCGGGCTTCGGATCTATACTAGTAAAGTGGCTGAGGTGTAGAGGCGCCCTCTAGTGGCAGTGGTTTGGAATCACAGGACGGGAGCTGTCCAAAAGCTCAAATGAAAGATAACTACTAATGAGCCCAGCAAAGTGAATTGCAGGGTTCAGTCACAATATAGAGTTTGCGGATCTGACTTCCCCCATAGGATTGGCACCCAGCTGTGGGGATCCCTGAGGGCTGTGTTACACTGCGGGGCTCCCAGGCTTCCTGTTGACGAGATTGGAGGCTGCCAGGTCTGAATTCCCTAAATTCTGGTGGCCCACACTACAGAGACTCACACCTCTTGAGTCCTCAATATCTCAGACTTTCCATCCCTGAATCCATCACGCACTGAGGTCCATCTGAGGTCCTTAAATGCCCTAGCCTTCAACGTTGGCGTTTTTTCTTTATCGTTTCATTTTGTTTTGTTTTTATTTTCATTTTGACTTATTCTTTACTTTTTTCAATTTCCTGATTGCTAACACCGCATTATCCCCTAGTCTTCTCTCACAGCGTATCCCCCAAAGTCTTTTTATACGCAGTTATTAAAGGGTTTTTTTTTTTTTTTTTTTTTGTGGTAGGTGCTGTGTAGTGGGAGTTTTAATTCTGGTTCGTGTATATCTGTTTTTTTTTTTTTTTTTTTTTTCTTTCCCCTACCTGTTTCCCACCCCTGGCCACACTCTTTTCCTTTCTTCCTCTCGTCCCTTCCACCCCCCCCTTTTTTTTTCTTTTCTTTTTTTTTTCCCTTTTTATTCTGTTGTCTCTCTCCCTCTTGTCCCTCATATTCTACTTAGTTTATTTTAACTCAATTATACAATAGGTGCGGCAGGAAACACCTCACATTCGCTGGGTTTTCTCATCCTTCACTGTCTCATTTCTGTGTGAACTGATTTAGGCTATCTACACTATCCTCTTTCCCCTACATCTTGATATCCACCACCATCTACTGGCTCTCCTAAATTCCACCTCCCACCTCCCTTTCTTCGATCCACAAAGGGTCTAAGTCTTAATTTCTAATACCTATGTTTTGTTTTCTGTCTGTTATCCACTCTTGAAACTATTACCTTTCTTTTCTCTTTCCCTCTCTCACGAAATCAATAGCTTTTTAGCTCATACCATATTCCTCCTATATTCAATCATCTACCTCATAATAGGTACTCTACCTACTGCTATAATTCTACACAATTTACATGAATCTAACCTCCATCCTCCCAGATCTCATATTCTTGCTTTGTTAACATATATCACCAATACTACTTTTTACTATTCCCTTGCTTACACAATTGCCTTTCCCCAACACTAATACTTTCCTTTAAAGTGAACCTAACCAACAACAAGTAACTAGAATAAGAAGAAAAAAGTGACAAAGAGAAGATATAACACCTATGCAAAAATAATAGCTAATTAACCTCCAAGAGCAGACAAAGAAGCTAAGGAACTGATTAAATCTGTCAAAATAAAGAAATGACCAGAAAGCAACAAAAATCTACAAACCAAACCAGTAATCAGGAAAACATGGCTGAATCCAATCAACAAACCAATAATCACGAAGGAGAGCAAAACTTGGCACAAGCAATGAAAGATCTCAGAACATTTATCACCGACAAATTTGACGAAGTAATGAAAGAGGTTAACAACATGAAGACATCACTTGGAGGGGAAATTGCAGACATACGCAGAAACATAACAGATATGATGGGAATGAACACCACAGTTCAAGAAATCAAAAATACACTTGCAGCAAATATCAGCAGACTAGAAGAGACAGAGCAGAGAATTAGTGATGTGGAAGACAGTACATCAGAAATCAAACAGATAGTAGAAGGGGTCAATAAGAAGATAGAAAAAATCCAGTTAGGATTTAGGGACCTGAATGACAATGCAAAGCGCTCAGACATACGTATTATAGGCATTCCAGAAGGTGAAGAGAAGGGAAAGGGGTCAGAAGGAGTGCTGCAGGAAATAATGGCTGAAAACTTCCCAAATCTACTGAAAGAGACAGATGTACATATCCAAGAAGCACAGCGCACTCCACTAGTCATAAACCCCAACAGGCCCACCCCAAGACATATACTTGTCAAATTATCCAATGCTCAAGACAAAGAGAAAATCCTAAAAGCAGCAAGAGAAAAGAAAACCATCACATACAAGGGAAGCTCAATTAGATTAAGTGCTGATTTCTCTTCTGAAACCATGGAGGCAAGAAGGCAGTGGTATGATATAGTCAAGGTACTAAAGGAAAAACATTTCCAACCAAGAATACTCTATCCAGCTAAACTAGCATTCAAACATGATGGAGAGTTCAAAATATTCACAGACAAACAGAAACTGAAAGAGTATACCAACAAGAAACCTCCCCTTCAAGAAATTCTAAAGGGAGTTCTGCAGGAAGAAAGGAAAAAACAGGAAAGGCAGAGTTGGAGGAGAGTATAAGACCAACAACAACAACAAAAAAGACAAAAAAAAAATATACAAACAAAATATGACAAACACAAATCCAATCAAAATATGGCTAACACAAATAATTCCTTGATAGTAATAACACTGAATGTCAACGGATTAAACTCACCTATCAAAAGATTCAGACTGGGACATTGGATAAGGAAATATGACCCATCCATATGCTGTCTACAAGAGACACATCTTAGACCCAGAGACGCATGGAGATTGAAAGTGAATGGCTGGAAAACAATCATACAAGCTAACAATAACCAAAAAAAGGCAGGAGTAGCTATATTAATATCAGACAAAATAGACTTTAAATGTGAAACAATTGTGAGAGACAAAGAAGGATACTACATTTTAGTGAAAGGGAAAATCTGTCAAGAAGATCGAACAATCATAAATATCTATGCCCCTAACAAGGGTGCCTCTAAATACGTCAGGCAAACGCTGGAAAAACTAAGTGAAAGAATAGATACATCTACAATTATAGTGGGGGATTTTAATACACCACTATCAACTCTGGACAGAACATCTCAAAAGAGAATCACCAAAGAAACAAAACATCTGAATAGTATATTAGAGGAGCTGGATCTAATAGATATATATAGATCGCTACACCCAAACACAGCAGGATATACATTTTTCTCAAGTGCACATGGATCATTCTCCAAGATAGATCATATGCTAGGCCACAAAGAAAGGCTGAACGAATTCAGAAAGATTGAAATCATACAAAACATTATCTCTGACCACAGTGGAGTCAAGCTGGAGATTTGCAAGGGACAGAAGCCCAGATTTCACACCAGGATTTGGAAATTAAACAGCACACTCTTAGAAAAACAGTGGGTCAAAGAGGAAATCTCAAAAGAAATCAATGACTACCTTGAAACAAATGATAATGATAACACAACGTACCAAAATTTATGGGATGCAGCAAAAGCAGTACTGAGAGGGAAGTTTATAGCCATAAATTCATATATCAAAAAAGAAGAAAGAGCAAAAATTGAAGAACTAACTGCACATTTGAAGGAATTAGAAAAACAACAACAAAGTAACCCAACAGGAAGAAGAAGGAAGGAAATAACAAAGATAAGAGCAGAACTAAATGAAATAGAAAATAAGAAAGCACTTGAACAGATAAACAAGACCAAGAGCTGGTTTTTTGAGAAGATTAACAAAATTGACAAACCTTTAGCAACACTAACAAAGAAAAAAAGAGAGAAGATGCAAATACAGAAAATAAGAAACGAGAAAGGCGATATCACCACTGACCCCACAGAAATAAAGACTATCATAAGAGGATATTTTGAAAAACTATATTCCAACAAAAATGACAATCTAGAGGAAATGGACAAATTCCTAGAAACACATAAGCAGCCCATATTGACGAAAGAAGAAATTGATGATCTTAACAAACCAATCACAAGCAGAGAGATAGAATCAGTTATTAAAAATCTCCCAACTAAGAAGAGCCCAGGGCCAGATGGCTTCACAGGTGAATTCTACAAAACATTCCAGAAAGAACTGACACCAATCCTGCTGAAACTATTCCAAAATATCGAAACAGAAAGAACATTACCCAACTCCTTCTATGATGCCAACATTACCCTAGTACCAAAGCCAAACAAAGACATCACAAGAAAGGAAAATTACAGACCAATTTCTCTAATGAACCTAGACGCAAAAATACTTAACAAAATACTTGCTAATCGTATTCAACAACACATAAAACGTATTATACACCACGACCAAGTGGGATTCATCCCAGGTATGCAAGGATGGTTCAACATAAGAAAATCAATCAACGTAATACACCATATAAACAGATTGAAGGAAAAAAATCACATGATTATATCTATTGATGCAGAAAAAGCATTTGACAAAATACAGCACCCTTTCTTGATAAAAACACTCCAAAAGATTGGAATACAAGGAAATTTTTTGAACATGATAAAGAGTATATATGAAAAACCTAAAGCCAATATTGTTTACAATGGAGAAATCCTAGACTCCTTCCCTCTAAACTCAGGAACAAGACAAGGATGCCCACTGTCTCCGCTCCTATTTAACATTGTCTTAGAAGTACTTGCTCGAGCACTGAGGCAAGAACCAGAAATAAAAGGCATTCAGATTGGAAAGGAAGAAGTCAAAATTTCATTATTTGCAGATGACATGATCCTATACATAGAAAACCCTGAGAGATCTACAACGAAGATTCTAGAACTCATAAATGAGTTTAGTAAAGTCGCAGGTTATAAGATCAATGCGCAAAAATCAGTAGCATTTCTGTACACCAATAAGGAGCAAGATCAGGAGGAAATCAAGAAACAAATACCATTCACAATAGTAAATAAAAAAATCAAATACTTAGGAATAAATTTAACTAAAGAGGTAAAGAACTTATACACTGAGAACTATACAAGATTGTTCAAGGAAATCAAAGAAGACCTGAATAAATGGAAGACTATTCCTTGTTCATGGATAGGAAGACTGAACATTATTAAGATGTCTATCCTACCAAAACTGATCTACACATTCAATGCAATCCCAATAAAAATCAATGCAGCCTTCTTTAAGGAACTAGAAAAACTAACTATGAAATTTATTTGGAAAGGAAAGAGACCCCGAATAGCCAAAGACATACTGAAAAAGAAAAACGAAATTGGAGGAATCACACTACCTGACTTCAAAACATACTACAAAGCTACGGTGGTGAAAACAGCATGGTATTGGCATAAGGAGAGACACATAGACCAATGGAATCGAATTGAAAGCTCTGATATAGAACCTCACATATACAGCCACATAATATTCGATAAAGCCACCAAACCCTCTCAACTGGGAGAGAGTGGCCTATTCAACAAATGGTGTCTGGAGAACTGGATAGCCATATGTAGAAGAATGAAAGAGGATTACCATCTCACACCTTATACAAGGATCAACTCAAGATGGATCAAAGACCTAAATATAAGAGCCAAGACCATAAAAACCTTAGAAAGCAGTGTAGGGAAACATCTACAGGACCTTGTAATAGGAAATGGATTTATGAATATCTCACCAAAAGCACGAGCAGCAAAAGAACTAATAGATAAATGGGACTTCCTCAAAATTAAAGCCTTCTGCACCTCAAAGGAGTTTGTCAAGAAAGTAAAAAGGGAGCCCACACAGTGGGAGAACATATTTGGCAATCATATATCTGATAAGAAACTTATAACTTGCATATATAAAGAACTTCTATATCTTGAAAATAAAAAGATAAACAACCCATTTAAAAAATGGGAAAAAGACTTAAACAGACACTTCTCCGAAGAAGAAATACAAATGGCAAAAAACCACATGAAAAAATGTTCCAAATCTCTAGCTATCAGGGAAATGCAAATCAAAACTACAATGAGATACCATCTTACACCCATAAGATTGGCAGCTATGAAAAAAACAGAAGAATACAAGTGCTGGAGAGGATGTGAAGGAAGGGGAACACTCATCCACTGCTGGTGGGAATGCAGAAGGATCCAACCATTCTGGAGGACAGTATGGCGGTTTCTCAAAAAACTAGCCATAGATTTGCCATATGACCCAGCAATACCACTGCTGGGTATATACCCAGCAGAACTGAAAACAAGGACACAAACCGATATATGTACACCAATGTTCATAGCAGCATTGTTCACTATTGCCAAAAGTTGGAATCAACCCAAATGCCCATCAACAGATGAGTGGATCAATAAAATGTGGTATATACACACAATGGAATACTACTCGGCTGTAAGAACAAACACACTACAAACACATGTGATAACATGGATGAATCTTGAGAACCTTATGTTGAGTGAAGCAACCCAGACATTGAAGGACAAATACTACATGACCTCAATGATATGAAATAAACAAGCTGCCCTAGATAGCAAGAGACTGAACGATAGGCTTACAGGAAATCGGAGGGTGGAGGAAGGATATGAGCCAATGTCTGCAGGGTTGGAATTTAAGACGAGATGGTGGTAAGTATGAACACAAAGAAGAGATAAAAGGGGGGCAAGGGGTTGCCTTCTGTTGGGGCTTTGCGGGTTTGAGGGTGGCTGGGGAGGGACGGATAGGTAACATTGCCCAAAAGTGGGGGGAGGGAGGGGTAGCATACGAACACAGGAGAGGGTCAGGTGTTGGTGGAGAGTAAAATGCCGAGAAAATCATATCAAAATATGATAAAGAGGGTTACCTGTTTAGATTGCTCGGAGGGGAGGGTCTGATGCAGGAAGGGCTCCTGGGGAATGTCTAAATTCTCATTCTGCCAGAGTGGGTGACACCATGGGGTAGAAACCCAAGTAGTGAGAGTGGGGGTGGACCCACATCCTGGGGAGGACTAATGCCATCAAATAGAGGGAACTGTATCCCTCAAGAGAAAGGGTGGCTCCCAGGGCATTGGGGCAGTTGAGCAAGTTAGGCCCTGAACACTATTCCATCTATCTCTGGAAGTGGCTCCTCAGGAAACGGAGGTTGGCTGTCACTGTGGGCACCAAGGTGGAAGGGAAAATGGACGTTAAATGTGTGGAACCAAGGTAAATGGGGGGTAAGAGAGGAGTTTCTTGCGAGTACACAAGGATGGATATAAAACATGTAATATTACACCATAACATATAGGAGATGACAGACTGATAATGTAAACCATAATGTAAAACATGGGATAACTAAGAATGTAAAGAACTGTGTATCCTAAAGTATGCACCATAATGTAAGCACAGATGTCACCTTGTTAGAAAGCTAATGTCTCAGACTCTGTACATCACGTTAAGTAAATATGATGTGAATAGGGTGTAAGAGTATCGCTGTGGAAGGAAAAAGGTTTTGTGGTGGATGTATGGGAGTGCTGTATATTATATATATGCATTGCTGTGGTCTAGGACTCCTGTGAAGAGAAGCTGAATAATTAGGGGGGAAAAAAAAAAAAAGAAAAAGATAGGATGTAGAATTTTTTCAAGTCAACATTCTTTATCTAAGTTCTTTATCTAACTTTATCCAAGTTCTTTATCTAACCTTTAAACCCATCGCTATATGCCATTCCCTAGTAAGGGACCATGACATTATATTGGGCTTCAAATTTTGGGGAGTTCTGGATCACAGAGTGTTTCTTCAACAATGGCAATGGAGGGATACTGGTATGGGATGCCAATGACAGGTGATATATGGCTGACAGGGAGCTGTACAGAACATATGTCCAGGGTGCATGGTAATGTTTGGATATACTCATAGTGGCAACAATTAAAAACCACAGCAGGGGGGGTACTGGGTTCCTGGCCAGTGGTGCCCTGTCGTGGTCCCTAGGGGAGCAGCGACAGTCTCCCAGGTACAGCAGCGGGGACCGGGAGGGAGTGAGGGTTCAACAGTGAGCCCCTGATGCTAATGACTATGCTTGTGAGCTGATAAGCCTAAAATAAGAACAAGGCCTAGAGCAACATTGTGCCTGGGAATTTCCTCCTGTCAGCCTTAATGGTACTCAAATGTGGCCAGTCTCGAAGCCAAACTCACCATGTAAATGCAATGCCTTCCCCCCAGCGTGGGACATGACACCCGGGGATGAGCCTCCCTGGCACCGAGGGACCACTATCAACTACCAACTGATGATGCAACTGGAAAAGGACCTTAAATGGAAGGTTCAATGCGGATCAGCAGAATATCCCTGTCTACATAAAATAACATGACTTTAAAATGCTGTTTGACCTAAAGTAAGGGGGAAATGGAAAGGAGAAATGAGTTTATATGGCTACGAGTTTCTAAAAAAGAGTCTGGAGGCTGGCAGAAGGATTGCCCTCATGCACAACTGAGCAGAATCAGAGAGACAGATAAAGCAGATGCAACCCCCAGATATTGATTCCTTTGAGGGCTAAAGAGACCCATGGGAGTTATGGTCATGGCCGATGGGGTTAACTACCAGGTCAGATGGCCCCTCTTTGGAAATGGTGTTTATGTGTGATGAATCTGGACTCAGATGGGATCTTCCTTCATAAGACTTTCACGCTAATGTGCTGGAGGTGCAGTTAATGTTGGGGTTTAAGATATATTTAGGGGATTTGAATCTCTGGACTGACAATGTGATAGCCAGGTCCTGAGCCTCAACAGACTCAAGCACCTACAATCTGATTTATTGGACTTACCACACTCAGCTAAGATGGAGTTGAAGAAGGACAACCACCACACCATGGAGTCTAGAGTGATTACAACTGAAAGTGGGAGGATTGCATCCAGCATCCATGTGGAATCTGAGCGTCCTCTTGACATAGAGGTGCAATGGACACAACCAATCCAATGTCCACATAGAAGAGGTGGCATTGGATTGGGAAAAGTGGACATGGTGGCTGATGGGTTTGGGGAAAGGCAGGAAGAGATGAGAGGTGGAGGCGTCTTTGGGACATGGAGCTGCCCTGGATGGTGCTTCAGAGGCAATCACCGGACATTGTAAATCCTCACAGGGCCTACTGGATGGAATGGAGGAGAGTATGGGCCATGATGTGGACCATTGACTATGAGGTGCAGGGTGCCCAAAGATGTACTTACCAAATCCAATGGATGTGTCATGATGATGGGAATGAGTGTTGCTGGGGGGGGGGGAGAGGCGGGGTGGGGGGGTGGGGTTGAATGGGACCTCACATATATATTTTTAATGTAATATTATTACAAAGTCAATAAAAAAAATACAAAAAAAAAAACTCAAAAAAAAAAATATAAGATGTTCCCATATACCCCACACCCCACCTCCCCACTCCTCCCACATCAACAACTTCTTTCATCATTGTGGCATATTAATTGCATTTGGTGAATACATTTTGGAGCATTGCTGCACCATATGGATTGGAGTTTACATTGAGGTTTACACTCTCCCCCAGTCCATTCAGTGGGTTATGGCAGGATATATAATGCCAAAGACCTGTCCCTGCAATATCATTTAGGACTACTCCAAGTCTCAGAAATGCCCCCACATCACATCTTTTCTTCCCTCTCCCTGCCCTCAGCAACTACTGTGGCCAGTCTCCTTATCAATGATACAATTTCTTCCATTGCTAGAGTCACTATATTTGTATAGTAGAACACCAGTAAGTTCACTCTAAGTCATATTTTATTCTTCCATTCTGTGGACCCTGGGATGGTTATGTTCACTGCACCTCTAAATCAGAGGGGGCTTAGATCCCACATGGCTGATGGGTGCGATTTTCCTGCTTGAAGTTGTAGGCACTCTTGGTAATCTGGTGTGGTGTTTGGACATCTTCCCCTCCATATTACCTGACTTGGGTAAGTCTAATGAACCACAGAGTAGGAGCTGGAATTCTGCTGAGACTCATTGCCCAGCTGGCTCATGGCTTGTCAAGAGATTCAAGTCTCCTGAGTCTACACAAACCCCAGCACCAACCACAGGTTCAATATAAGTGACAGAAAAGGCATGTTCAGAAAGGTTACATCTGAGTCCAACCGAATCACACTCAGTAGCACAAACTCCAAAGTAGGGCCCACTGACAAGGCAGTGAATTTCAGAGCCAACTGCCATGACCATAGAACCTGTGTGTCTCCTTAGCCCTCAGGAATACCAGTACCTGGGGTTGGATCTACTTTGGCCGTCTCTGGGATCCTGCTGAGATATGTGTAAGCATGACTCCTCCAGTGACCTCCTGACTAATTTTGAAGTCCCTTAGCCATATATACTCATTTGTATTTACCATTTCCCCCTTTTATTCAACATCAAACCCTTTTCCCCCTTCTCCAGCAATGATCTTTACATGTTCATGTTATATTTGCTGCAGTTGATGAACAGATATTGAAACATAGCTACTAATAATGGTTTCATTTTGGTTTGCATTATGGTTTATATTTTAGACAGTTCACTTTTCTAAATTTTAGTTGCATTATGGTTTACATTATCATTTACATTTTATACTATAAACTTTTATACATTTTTGGTGAAATTTAACATGTTCTATATCTATCATTGCATGATCTTGTGCAACACTTCCATTGCCCCCCAGTTATGCCTGCTTCCATCTGTTCTATTCCTCTCTACCTCTTCCCTCTGGGCCCACCGTGAAAACCAAGCTTCACTGCTTGAAGGACCAGATTCACAGATACTTGCAACAATGCTGAGGGCTGGACATACTAGACTGTCCTCCCCCATTGAGAACCACCAGTTCTCTCTCGGGACACTCTTCCTTATGTTTGAGAATATCAGGCCTCTTCAGGAAGGGGGTACACTTTCCCACTCATTGTATGGGTCTCCACCCAATGATATAACACACTATGACAAGATGAGCACTCACACACTTCCTAGAAGCCTGTCCCTGTGCCAGATGCCCCACATTAAGCACCTTAAAAACGTCACTCTTCCTTATTATATTTTCTAAAGCATTTTCTCAATATTATAGTTTCAACCACATACTGACATTCTCCCATGCTCATCTGCTTCCCCCCACACTCCCCCCAATTCCTTGGCCAATCTGACCCATCCTCCCAACCCTAGCTCCCATCAAGCAAAGCCCCACCCAATAGTATCCCTATGCCAATGTCTTACCCTTCCCTGTACAACTGTTTATCTCCACTTTATCATAGATTTCACCCATTTAGGCATCAGCTCACAACCTTCCTCCCCCCCCCCACCCAATTTCCTATAAGCCTCGATCCAGTCTCTAGCTCTCTGATACAGCTTGGTTTGCTTATTTCATATCAAAGAAGTCATGGTGTATTTTTCCTTCAATGCCTGGCTTGCTTCACTCAGCATAACGTTCTCAAGATTCACCCATGTTATCCTACGTGTTTGCACTACATATATTCCTTCTGCTGAGTAGCAGTCCATTACATACTTCCACAACCAACAGGATGCAGAAAATGCTTTTCAAGTGTTTGTCAAATCCCAAAGCATGGATTTTGACTTATAGGAATAAAAAACTTATCTCTTGTTGGCAAAAAAATGTGTTGATTGTAAATGGTTCCTATTTTGGTTAATAAAGATGTGTTTGAGCCTATTTAAAATGATTTAAAATTCATTGCCTGAAACTGCAGTTCCTTTTACACCAACCTAATACTATAAAGGCATTACATACTTCATCCATTTGTCCTTTGGCTTTCTGTTTACATATCATACTATTGTCTGTTGTTGTTTTTTTTTTACCATTTAATTTACCTTTCCTAATAATCTTCATTTCTACACACTTCTCCGACTCCCTCACCCTTGTTTTTCCTTTCAGACTGTAGCACTCCCTTTTATATTTCTTGTAAATCTGTATTTTGACAAGCTACTCTCAATTTTTGTTTGTTGGTGAAGACTTTTAACTCACCTCATTTTTGAAGTATATATTTACTGGATACAGAATTCTTGGCTGGCAGCTTTTCTCTTTCATTACCTTAAATACATCATACAATTTTCTTCTCTTCTCCATGGTTTCTGATGAGAGGCTGGCACTTAATCTTGTTGAGTTTTCCCTTTATGTGATTCTTTGCTTTTATTTGCTCCTTTCAGCATCCTATCTTTATCTATGATATTTGTAATACTTAATAGAAGGTGTCTTGGGGTAGTTCTGTTTGGATTTATTCTGTTTGAGGTGAGATGCCCTTCTTGGATTTGATATTTATGTTCTTCATAGGGCCTGGGTAGTTCTCAGTCATTATTTCCAAAAATAGTCTTTCTACCCCTTCTGGAACATCAATAATGCATATGGTTGTGCATTTTGCTTTGTCATTCAAATCTCTTCCATTGTTTCCTTTCGCTTCTTTTTCTGTTCTCCTGTATTTTCCAGTTTAGATGTTCTGCCTTCAAAATCACTAATTCTGTCTTTACACATTTCCAATCTGTACTTATGTGCCTCTAATATGTTATTAATCTCATCCAACTTGACTTTCATTCCCTTAACATCTGTTACTTTTCTTCTCAGGCTTTCAAATTGTTCTTTATGACCACATGTGTCTTGTTAATACCCTTCATCTCTTTAAAGATATTTTCTCTTAATTCTTTGAACTGATTTAGGAGATCTGTGTTATTAACATTGATTAATTGTCTTCAATTCTGATTGTCTTCAGGAAATTTCTTTTTTCTTTGTTTGGATGGCCTATCTCTTCCTGTGTCCTAGTATGGTCTATAAATTCTGCTGATGTCTAGGCATTTGAGTATGTTGGTGACTTTCCACTGATTCTTCCCTCTTGCCAACTTTTTTTTACAGCTCTTCTTTGATATTTAGTTTGACTTATTCTAACTTTTTAAAAGTACCCAGCTTATCAAAACCATACCAGGGACTCACTAATGAGGTACAGATTTTCTCCCAGAGATTAAAGTACAGAGTACCAACAGCCATTTTTGTACATGGTATTTCTGTAATGGCCAGTAGATAATACTTGTTGGTGAACCTTTACACAACAGTATATCGCTCTCTCTTTTCCTTTCTTTTGGTATGACCAGAACTGTGATTCAAAGTGGGCTATGCTGGCAATATTCACAGAATTAAAACTTGCCAACTCCCCCACCCCTTTCCCTGGTAATAGTTAACAGGAGTAAGATATCTGTTCCTCTCTCAGTCAGCTGCAGTGAGCCAGAGGTTTTACCCAAGCTTAATATCTTAGGAGTGGAGGAGGGGATGCTTTCCTGGCTGCCAAGGAGGTTTCATAACTCATGTTTGTTCTTTTGGGTTTTTTGACTCTCAGTCCCTCACCTTTCTGGGAGTTGTGAAGCACTATCCTGGTCTGCTGACCCCCAAACCAGGTCCCACTGCCAGCTTTTGGCTCTATCTCTGTTCTTTTTGTGAGAGTTGAGTACTGCACATCTAATCGGCTGTTATTGTCCCACAATTCCTGATAAAATTTTAATTACCAAAATTAAATTGGGCCAAAAATTGAATATCAAAAGAATAACCAACAAGAATATAAAAAAATTCTCAACATCATTATTCATTAGGGAAATACAAATCAAACGCACAAGAAGGTATACATCACAGCTGCCAAAATGGCTTTAATAAAAAGAATATCAAGTGTCAGTGAGAATATGGAGAAATTAGATCCTCATTCACAGATGAGAGGGGTGTAACATGATCAGCAACTTTTAAAATAGTTTTGCATTAACTCAGTATGTTAAACATAGAGTTACAGTATGATCCAGCAATTCATTTCTGGGTACATGCAAAAAATGATAACGATATAAGTCCAACCATAAAGGATAAATTATATTCAAAGTAATTTTCTTAATAAATAGAAAATGGGGAAAACTCCTATGTCCATTGACTTATGAATAGTGAATACAATTTGAAATATCTATACAATGGAATATTATTTGGCAATAAAAATAAAATTCTAGTACATGCTACAACACATTGAACATTGAAAACATTATGCTAAGTGAAAGAAACCAGTCTAAAAATATTGCAACACTCAATTTTCTTGAAATATCCAGAATAGGCAAGTGATAGAAATTAGAGTACTGGAGTTTCAGTACTCAGGTAGTGGGGTTTCAGTTGGAGGAGGTGGGGAGTGACTGCTAACAATCATGGAATTTCCTTTTGGAGTGAGGAGGAAGTTCTAAACTTAGATACTGACAATGGTTGCAGCAAACTGTGACTAAATAAACATTGTCAAGCAGTACACTTTAAATTGATGAATTATATGGGAATTATATCTTAACAAATATGATAAGAAATTGGTAGAGTAAAAGCAGAGGGAAAAAATTAAAGGATATAGAAAACATATACAGAATAAAATAAGGAAGAATATTTGAAATGGCTGCAATTCTCTTTTCTGCAAATGGCCATTTGCCCATGTTCTTTATAACACTTTCTTCAACTCTTCCTTTTGTCCTCACACAAACAGGCATCACTTATTGGGGGAAACTTTATTAGTAGAAAAACACAAGCCATCATTATAAGGTGCCTTAAACTTTAATAGTATTTTCTTTGCAGGGTTTTTACGGCTTTCTATTAATTATTTCATATTTTGTGCTACATGAGGATAATGGGAGGTGCTTCAGAAGATCTCCCTAAGATATGCATATACCTGACTTCATGCGCCACCAATACTTCTATTTTCACTTGATATTTGGAAGCAGTCATTAAAAACAGCATAAGTTAAAACTTTATTTTGGTTCAGAAGTATGGCACTCAGACCGAGAAAATGGCAATCTTAATTAATACTTCAATTGTACTGTACATATTCTCTTTGTGGGAGAATTCTTATAAGTATGAAAGCTCTATTAAAGCAATGTGAAAGGTTACAAATTTGAGAGGCATGAACTAATTTCTGAATTTGCCAAATGAAAAGCATAATCAACTACCTACATAAACTTGAATTGATATAATTCTACATCATGGCTAGATGAAAAATAGACAGATATATACTTTAAGTTCCATACATTGACTTTTCCTTGTTTAGTGTGGCAATAAACATTGGAAAATACATAAAATAAGACAGACATACTCCAAGTCCTGAAAACGCCCTCACATTGTGGATCATTGACCATGAGGTGGAGCAGTGCTCAGAGATATATTCACCAAATGCCATGAATGTGTCATGAAGATGGAGGAGGTTGTTGTTATGGGGGGAGGAGTGGGGTGTATATGGGAGCCTCATATTTTTCAATGTAATATTAAAAAAATAAAGACAAAAAAAGACAGACATAACTTAAAGATACACAATATGAGTGAAGATATTGAGGAAATATTAAGAGCAAAAAAGACTAACAAAAATGTTGAGGAAAACAGTAATTGCATTTAAATATGAGGTAAAAGCAACAATTTCACATTTATAAAATCACCAGTTTCTTATATGCTTCAACTTAACATCAATTTCATTTGTGCTTATATTTCATTTGAGCTTAAATTTCATTTGAGAAATAAAAAAATATATATGACTTACATAAAGTTAAAGAAAATATGGCTAGTATAACTAATTCCTCGACAGGAATGTTAATGGATTAAACTCTCCAATCAAGAGACACAAATTGGAAGAATGGATAAGGAAATATGACCCATCTATATGTGTTCTACAAGAAGTTCACCTGAGATCCAGGGATGCGAGGAGGCTGAAGTGAATGGTTGAAAACAACAAAAAACAAAAAAGGGAATGAGTAGCTATACTAATATCAGAAAAAATAGATTTTAAATGCAAAACTATTATAAGAGACAGATAAGGTCACTATGTATTAATAAAAGGGGAAATACATTAAGAAGAAAGAAAAATCATAAACATTTATGCATCTAAACAGGGCAACTCAACAATACATAAGGCAACACTGCAAAAACTAAGCGGAGAAATAGATGTCTCTACAATAATAATGGGGAATTTAAAACAACATTATCACCATGAGACAGAATATATCAACAGAGAATAAATGAAGAAGCAAAGACCTTAAATAACACATTAGAGGACCTGGACCTAATAGATATATACAGAACATTATACCCAAATACAGTGGAATATACATTTTTTCTCAAGGGCACATGGATCACTCTCTAGGATAGACCACATACTAGGCCATAGAACAACTCTTAATGAATTTAGAAATATTGAAATTATACAAAGTAATTTCACTGGCCACAATTAAATAAAGCTGGAAAATAGTAAGGGGCAGCAAAGAAGATGAGCAACAAAGATATGGAAGTTAAACAACACACACTTAAACAATTAGTAGGCCAAGGAGGAAATCACAAAAGAAATCAATAACTGCCTTGAAACAAATGAAAATGACAACACAATGTATCAAATCCAATAGGATGTCAAAATATTACTACTAAACAAAGTATTTCCCCCTAGCCCACCCTATTGTTATTATCTTTATATCATTTATATATGAACATAAAGAATTAGTGTCTAGTAAAATTGTGAACTTAAAAAGCAAACATGCATAGCATCATACAGGGGTCCCATACATCAACCCTCCACCAACACCTTGCATTGGACAATGCTTTTTAATCATTAGTTTAAAATGTTTAAAAACAATGCAAGGTATAGGTGGTAGGGAAACTTATGAGAGTCCCATATGATGTTACATACTATTGTTTTGTAAGTTCACAGCTATTGCTATACACTTATTGTTTTTGTATGTATGTGATATATTTCAATAAATTTTTTTAAAACCTGCACAAAAAAACCCCTTATGGGATGCAGCAAAAGCTGTACTAATAATATAGCCTGTGCATGAATTCAAAATTATCTAATTTTGTATTCAAGTGTGCCTAGTCTCTAGAAATCCAGTTAAGTGATATAGGCCTATAGGCTTTGAATGTTCAGAAAGGATTAAGATTGAAGGTGTATTCAAAGTTTCATCCAAACAGAATGTGGGCAAGATGTTAATTCAAACTTACCTGGAATGTGGGGGATATGTTAATTCAGGACCTATCTGGTACTCAATCACTTGACTAACAAAGAAAAGTCATTTTCTTTCATAAAAGCACCATTTGACTCCCCACTTTTATATTGTCTGCACAAAAAAGATCCAAAACTCTATTCCAGTCTTGGTTTTTATCACAACAGGAGTTGGCGGAGTCTGGCCAGTTGAAATAAATCATCTTCCTTCTCTGAGTTCTCGTGTCCTGGCCTTCAAGACCAAGTACACCTGACTTCTCTGCAACTACACTAACAGGGAAATTTATAGCGATAAATGCCTTTATTAAAAAAGAAGAAAGAACTACAATCAAAGACCTAACTGCACACCTGGAGAAACTGGAAAATGACAGCAGATTAACCCCCAAGGAAGTAGAAAGAGAGAAATGACAAAGGTTAGAGCAGAGCTAAATGAAATTGAAATTCAGAAAGTGCTAGAAAAAATAAACAAAACCAAAAGCTGGATCTTTGAGAAGATTAATAAAAGTGAGAAGCCATTAGCTGGGTTAACAAAGGAAAAAAGAGAGAAGGTGCAAATACATAAAGTAAAAAATGAGGAAGGGGATATCAACCCTGGCCCAACTGAAATAAGAGCACCCTAAGAGGATATTTTGAAAAACTGTATGCCAACAAGATGGATAATTTAGTGATGGACAAATTCCTAGAAACACACAAGCAGTCTATGTTGACAAAAGAAGAATTTGATGAATTAAACAGACCAATCACAAGTAATGAGCCTGAATTAGTCATCAAAAATCTTCCAACTAAGAAGGGCCCAAGACCAGATGGCTGCACAGATGAATTCTACCACATTCCAGAAGGAACTAACACCAATCCTGCTTAAACTCTTCCAAAAAATAGAAATGGAGGTGACATTGCCTAACACATTCTATGATGCCAGCATCACCCTAATAGCAAAGACAAATAAAGATGCTACAAGAAAAGAAAACTATAAAACAACCTAGAACCTAGATGCTAAAATCCTCAACAAAATACTTGCAAATTGTATTCAACAACACATCAAATGACATACACCATGACCAAGTAGGCTTCATCCCTCATATGTAAGGATGGTTCAACATAAGAAAATCGATCAATGTAATACACCGTATAAACATAAGAAAAGAAAAAAAATGACATAATCCCCATGGTTACTGAAAAAGCATTTGACAAAATTTCCTGATAAAAACACTTCAAAAGTTAGGAATAGAAGGAAACTTTCTCAACATGATAAAGGATATACATGAAAAACACACAACTAACATAATATTCAATGGTGAAATGCTAAAAGCTTTCCCTTTAAGATCTGGAACAAGACAAGGATGCCCACTGTTACCACTCTTATTTAACATTGTGTTAGAAGTACTTGCTTGAGCACTTAGGCAGGAAAAAGATATAAAAGGCATTCAAATTGGAAAGGAAGAAGTCAAAATTTCACTATTTGATGACACAATCCTATACCTTGAAAGCCCTGAGAAATCTACAACAAAGCTTCTAGAGCTTATAAATGAGTCCAATAAAGTGGCAGGTTATAAGATTATTGTGCAAAAATCAGTAGCATTTCTGTACACCAATAATAAGCAATCTGAGGAGGAAATAAAGAAAAAATCATATTTACAATAGCAACTAAAAAATCAAATACATAGGAATAAATTTAAAGATGTAAAAGACTTATAAACAGGAAATTACACAACACTGTTAAAGGAAATCAAAGAAGACCTAAATAAATGGAATAACATTCCCTGTTCGTTGATAGGAAAACAAAACATCATTAAAATGTCTATCCTACTCAAATTGACTTATAGATTTAATGCAATCCCAATAAAAATTACCCCAGCATATTTTTACAGAATTGGAAAAGCTAACTATGAAATTTCTTGGAAGGGCAAAAGGACCAAATAGCCATAAACATATTGAAAAAGAAAAATGAAATGGAAGACATGACACTATGTGACTTTAAAACACACTAGAAAGTTACAGTGGTCAAAACTGCATGGTAATGGCACAAGGACAGATGTATTGACCAATAGAACTGAATTGAGTGTTCTGAAATAGATCATCACATATACAGTCAACTGATATTTGACAAGGTCACTAAGTCCATTCAACTGAGAGAGAATGGCCTCTTCAACAAATGGTTCTTGGAGAACTAGATACACATATCCAAAAGAATGAGAGAAAAATATCATCTCACACCTTCTAAAAAAATTAACTCAAGATGGATTGAAGATCTAAATATAAGAGCCAAAACCATTATCTTGGAAGAGAAGAAAGGGAAGCATCTACAGAATCTTGTATTAGGAAATGTTTTCTTGAAATTTACACCCAAAACATAAGCAACAAAAGTTAAAATAGATAAATGGGACTTCCTCAAAATGAAAAGCTTTTGCAGTTGAAAGGAGTTCATCAAGAAAGTGAAGGGGCAGCCTAGTCAATGGAAGAAAATATTTGGTAAACATTTATCTGATAGGGACCTAATATCCAGCATATATACAGAAATCCTACACCTTGAAAATAAAAAGACAAAGAACTAAATTTTAAAATGTACAAATGATTTGAATGGACACTTCTCCAAAAAATAAATACAAATGACTAAAAAA
The DNA here is from genome assembly GCF_030445035.2 of Dasypus novemcinctus. Classification (NCBI taxonomy): domain Eukaryota; kingdom Metazoa; phylum Chordata; class Mammalia; order Cingulata; family Dasypodidae; genus Dasypus; species Dasypus novemcinctus. The sequence continues at coordinate 113,698,336 of NC_080685.1, forward strand.
GCTCATGAAAAGTAGATCAACATCACTAGCTGTTAGGTAAATGCAAATCAAAACTACAATTACATATCTTCTTGCACCCCTTAGTATGACAGTTATTTTAAAAAAAGAGGACTACACATGTTGGGGAGGATGTGGAGGAATGGGAAGACTTACCCACTGCTGGTGGAAATGTAGAATATTGCAGCCATTGTGGAGGACAGTTTGGCAATTCCTCAGGAAGCTAACTATAGAACTGCCATATGATCCAGCAATCCTACTGCTGGGTAAATACCAAGAAGAATTGAAAGCAAGGACCAGAACATATGCACACCAATGTTCATAGCAGCATTATTCTCTGTTGCCAAAAGTTTGAAACAACTCAAATGTCCATCAACAGATGAATGGATAAACTAACTGCAATATATACAAGCAATGGAATAGTACTCAGCTGTAAGAAGGAATGCAGTATTAACACACAGGATAGCATGGATGAATCTTGAAGACCTTATGTTGAGTGAAGTAAGTCAGACACTGAAGGACATATATTACATGATCTCTCTGGTATGAATTAAGCAAATTTAGCAGATTCACAGAGCTAAAGTCTGGAAGATAAGTTTACAGGAGACAGAAAGGGAGAAGGTTGTGCCCCAATGCCCTTAAGGGCAAAATCTAGGATAATGCTGAAGTGTGTACTTGTGCAATGATTGGGCATGAAAGTGGTGCAGTGATACTATTGCATTGGGCAGTGCTGGTTTTTGAGGGGGGTAGCCTGGGGCAGTTGGGTTGGACTGTCCATCAACCTGGGGTTAGGGTTGGGGGAGGGACCAGTTGAACACTCAGGATTTATGGGTATGTGGTTGGAAACTACAATGTTGGGAATGGTCTTTTGGCAATATGGCAGGAGAAGGTTACTGGTTTAGGGTGTTGGATATGGGATCATTTGGGACAGGGTGCATTGGGGCAGGTTTGTAGGGAGTGTGTGTATTCATCTTTTCATATAAGGTGTTATCAGTGCATGGAGGCCCACATAATGAGTGGGAAGGTGTTGGACTCCCATCCTGGGGAGTCCTGCTATGGTCTCAAAATAGAGGGGCAGGAGTCTCTCAAGAGCATAGGCACTGCCTAATAGAGGAGGATAGACCAGTATGACAAGCCCCCAATGTTTTTTTTAAGTAACTATGAATTTGTTCTCAAGGGGTAAAGCTTGGTGGTTGACATGGGTCCTGAGGGAAGGGGAGGGAGTTATAGAATAGATGGAACATAGGGCATTTTGGGGGTGATGCAAGTTTTCTACATGATCTTGCAATGGTGGTACAGGCCATGTTAAATTTCACCAAAACTTATAAAAGTTTATGGTCCAAAATGGAAACCATGATGTAACTCATTGAACATAGTTAGTAGATGTTTCAATATTTATAGTAAGTGTGTCATTTACATGAAAAAAAGTTATTAATAGGGGTAAGGGAAAAGGGGGAGGATATTTGGTTTATGAGAATCCCCTATAGTGTACATGTGATGTTTTTGTAACCTAAAGCTTCTTTGAAGACAAAATGAAAAAAATAAGACATTACGGTAATAAACAGAAGAAAATTACACTGTACACACAAGATAGCAAGTCTTACAGTGATGAAAGACAATATAAAAAAATTAATTTATACTTTTAATTATTTTTTACTATTACAAGTATTTTTAATTTTTGGTATTTTATTTATTTTTAAAACTATCATTATTATTTCATTTTCTTATTAATACTGTTGGTAATTTTCTTTGCTTCATTTTTGAAGAAGTTTTGGATCACAGAAGGGTTACAACTGTGGCAGGGGAGGATCAATGCTGCAGATTTCAGTAATGGGTGATGTATGGGAGGAGGTTCACCTGGGCATATGTGCAAGGCATATAAATGTGTTCAAGTGTTCATGGGGTATAGTCATGGTGGGCAGAGATTCACACAATAACTGAAAGAATATTGAATTCCCACCCCAGGGAGCTCTATCACATTCTCTAATTGGACAGCAAGAATCTCCCATGTACAGGGGTAGTGACTAGTGAAGGATAGACTATTGACAGGTCCTTAATATTGATGAATGTACCTATGAATCTTTACTTTTCTAAAATTTATTTTTAAAAGATACATAAATCACACAAAATGTTACATTAAAAAATATAGGAGGAGGGGGGCAAGATGGCGGCTGAGTGAACATCCCTGTTAGAGTCTTCTGCAGGGAATCGGCTGGGCGGCGTTGGAGACTCTTTGGGACGGGATTGTTTCGGGATTTTTGCTGGTCCGGAGGTGTCTGGACATCGATTTGGAGGGAAGGTAACAGAGAGGATTCGTCTGTGAAATATACACGGAGATCCCAGCTACCTGTAGAGGATTCCCTCCTTGGGTAGGCGGAGACGAGGCATCTAGCCCCGCTCGGTGGGGCTGAGCCAGGCCGGGCCGCAGCGGCGGACGCCGGAGCCGGGCCGCGCTGCGCCGGCGGTGAGCGGGGCCGGGCGGGGCCGAGCCAGGCCGAGCCGGGCCGCGGTAGCGTTTGGAGCCGGGCGGGGCCGGTGCAGGCCCCGGCTGCGGGCCGCGGTAGCGTTTGGAGCCGGGCGGGGCCGGTGCAGGCCCCGGCTGCGGGCCGCGGTAGCGTTTGGAGCCGGGCGGGGCCGGTGCAGGCCCCGGCTGCGGGCCGCGGTAGCGTTTGGAGCCGGGCGGGGCCGGTGCAGGCCCCGGCTGCGGGCCGCGGTAGCGCTTGGAGCCGGGCGGGGCCGGTGCAGGCCCCGGCTGCGGGCCGCGGTAGCGCTTGGAGCCGGGCGGGGCCGGTGCAGGCCCCCGCTGCGGGCCGCGGTAGCGTTTGGAGCCGGGCGAGCCCGGGTCAGGCCGCGGCGGGTACGGAGCCGGGCAGGGCCGGTCCAGGCCGCGGGGGCGGGAGGTGGACGCCGGAGCCGGCTGGGCCGCTGTAGCGAGCGGAGCTGGGCGGAGCCAGGCCAGGCCAAGGCGACGTGAGGAGCCGGGCAGAGCCGGTCCAAGCCTCCGCGGCGGGCGGAGCCGGGCCTGCGGAGGGGTTTCTGTTTTTTTTGTTTGTTTGTTTGTTTGTTTGTTTGTTTTTTGTTTTTTTTTTTTAATTTATTTTACTTAATTTTTTTTTTTTTTTTTTTTTTTGAGCATCTGCAGTACTGGGGAGTTCGTGGGCCCTGGGCGGCCTATTGGGGGTTTGTGGGAAGGGAGGTGCTTGCAGACCCATTTGGGCAGACAGACGGGGGGTTTTAGGGCAAAGCGGGGGGAAGTTGTTGTTTTAGATAGTGTTGCAATTGTGACACGTGTGTACCTGTATCTCTCTTCTCCCTATCCGTTCCCCACCGTTTGCCCATCCTCTTTTTCTTTCTTCCTTTCTTCTTGCCTTTCTTTTTTCTTTATTATAATTAGTTTTTTTTTTTTTCGGTTTTCTCTTTCCCTCTTGTCCCTCATCTTCCACTTATTTTTACTTTAATTCAAGTATACAATAGGTGCTACAGGGAACACCTCACATTTGCTGGGTTTTCCCATCCTCCACTGCCTCATTTCTGTGTGAACTGATTTAGGCTACCTACACTATCCCCCTTCCCCTGCATCTTGATATCCACTATCATCTACTGTCTCTCCTATATTCCACCCCCCACCTCCCGTTCTTTGATCCACAAAGTGTCTAACTCTTAATTTCTAATACCTTTGTTCTGTTTTCTGTCTATTATCCACTCTTGAAACTATTACCTTTCTTTTCTCTTTCCCTCTCTCATGAAAACAATAGCTGTGTAGTTCATACCATATTCCTCCCAAATTCAGTCATCAACTTCATAAAAGGTACTCTACCTACAGCTATAACTCTATACAATCTACATGAATCTAACCTCCATCCTTCCAGATCTCATATTCCTGCTTTTTTAACATACATCACCAATACAACTTTACACTTATCCCTTGCTTACACAATTGCCTTTCCCCAACACTAATACTTTCCTCTAAAGTGAACTTAACCAACAACAAGTAACTAGAATAAGAAGAAAAAAGTGACAAAGAGAAGATATAACACCTGTGCAAAAATAACAACTAATTAACCTCCAAGAGCAGACAAAGAAGCTAAGGAACTGATTAAATTCGTCAAAATAAAGAGATGACCAGAAAGCAACAAAAATCTACGAACCAAACCAATAATCAGGAAAACATGGCTGAATCCAATCAACAAACCAATAATCACGAAGGGGAGCAAAACTTGGCACAAACAATGAAAGATCTCAGAACATTTATCACCGAAAAATTTGATGCAGTAATGAAAGAGGTTAACAACATGAAGACATCACTTGGAGGGGAAATTGCAGACATACGCAAAAACATAACAGATATGATGGGAATGAACACCACAGTTCAAGAAATCAAAAATACACCTGCAGCAAATATCAGCAGACTAGAAGAGACAGAGCAGAGAATTAGTGATGTGGAAGACAGTACATCAGAAATCAAACAGATAGTAGAAGGGGTCAATAAGAAGATAGAAAAAATCCACTTAGGATTTAGGGAACTGAATGACAATGCAAAACGCTCAAACATACGTATTATAGGCATTCCAGAAGGTGAAGAGAAGGGAAAGGGGTCAGAAAGAGTGTTGCAGGAAATAATGGCTGAAAACTTCCCAAATCTACTGAAAGAGACAGATGTACATATCCAAGAAGCACAGCGCACTCCACAAGTCATAAACCCCAACAGGCCCACCCCAAGACATATACTTGTCAAATTATCCAATGCTCAAGACAAAGAGAAAATCCTAAAAGCAGCAAGAGAAAAGAAAACCATCACATACAAGGGAAGCTCAATTAGATTAAGTGCTGATTTCTCTTCTGAAACCATGGAGGCAAGAAAACAGTGGTATGATATAGTCAAGGTACTAAAGGAAAGAAATTTCCAACCAAGAATACTTTATCCAGCTAAACTAGCATTCAAATATGATGGAGAGTTCAAAATATTTGCAGACAAACAGAAACTGAAAGAGTATACCAACAAGAAACCTCCCCTTCAAGAAATTCTAAAGGGAGTGCTGCAGGAAGAAAGGAAAAAACAGGAAAGGCAAAGTTGGAGGAGAGTATAAGACCAACAACAACAACAAAAAAGACAAAAAAATATATACAAACAAAATATGACAAACACAAATCCAATCAAAGTATGGCTAACACAAATAATTCCTTGATAGTAATAACACTGAATGTCAACGGATTAAACTCACCTATCAAAAGATTCAGACTGGGACATTGGATAAGGAAATATGACCCATCCATATGCTGTCTACAAGAGACACATCTTAGACCCAGAGACGCATGGAGATTGAAAGTGAATGGCTGGAAAACAATCATACAAGCTAACAATAACCAAAAAAAGGCAGGAGTAGCTATATTAATATCAGACAAAATAGACTTTAAATGTGAAACAATTGTGAGAGACAAAGAAGGATACTACATTTTAGTGAAAGGGAAAATCTGTCAAGAAGATCGAACAATCATAAATATCTATGCCCCTAACAAGGGTGCCTCTAAATACGTCAGGCAAACGCTGGAAAAACTAAGTGAAAGAATAGATACATCTACAATTATAGTGGGGGATTTTAATACACCACTATCAACTCTGGACAGAACATCTCAAAAGAGAATCACCAAAGAAACAAAACATCTGAATAGTATATTAGAGGAGCTCGATCTAATAGACATATATAGATCGCTACACCCAAACACAGCAGGATATACATTTTTCTCAAGCGCACATGGATCATTCTCCAAGATAGATCATATGCTAGGCCACAAAGAAAGGCTGAACGAATTCAGAAAGATTGAAATTATACAAAACATTATCTCTGACCACAGTGGAGTCAAGCTGGAGATTTGCAAGGGAAAGAAGCCCAGATTTCACACCACGATTTGGAAATTAAACAACACACTCTTAGAAAAACAGTGGGTCAAAGAGGAAATCTCAAAAGAAATCAATGACTACCTTGAAACAAATGATAATGATAACACAACATACCAAAATTTATGGGATGCAGCAAAAGCAGTACTGAGAGGGAAGTTTATAGCCATAAATTCATATATCAAAAAAGAAGAAAGAGCAAAAATTGAAGAACTAACTGCACATTTGAAGGAATTAGAAAAACAACAACAAAGTAACCCAACAGGAAGAAGAAGGAAGGAAATAACAAAGATAAGAGCAGAACTAAATGAAATAGAAAATAAGAAAGCACTTGAACAGATAAACAAGACCAAGAGCTGGTTTTTTGAGAAGATTAACAAAATTGACAAACCTTTAGCAACACTAACAAAGAAAAAAAGAGAGAAGATGCAAATACACAAAATAAGAAATGAGAAAGGCGATATCACCACTGACCCCACAGAAATAAAGACTATCATAAGAGGATATTTTGAAAAACTATATTCCAACAAAAATGACAATCTAGAGGAAATGGACAAATTCCTAGAAACACATAAACAGCCCATATTGACAAAAGAAGAAATTGATGATCTTAACAAACCAATCACAAGCAGAGAGATAGAATCAGTTATTAAAAATCTCCCATCTAAGAAGAGCCCAGGGCCAGATGGCTTCACAGGTGAATTCTATAAAACATTCCGGAAAGAACTGACACCAATCCTGCTGAAACTATTCCAAACCATCGAAACAGAAAGAACATTACCCAACTCCTTCTATGATGCCAACATTACCCTAGTACCAAAGCCAAACAAAGACATCACAAGAAAGGAAAATTACAGACCAATTTCTCTAATGAACCTAGACGCAAAAATACTTAACAAAATACTTGCTAATCGTATTCAACAACACATTAAACGAATTATACACCACGACCAAGTGGGATTCATCCCAGGTATGCAAGGATGGTTCAACATAAGAAAATCAATCAACGTAATACACCATATAAACAGATTGAAGGAAAAAAATCACATGATTATATCTATTGATGCAGAAAAAGCATTTGACAAAATACAGCACCCTTTCTTGATAAAAACACTCCAAATGATTGGAATACAAGGAAATTTTTTGAACATGATAAAGAGTATATATGAAAAACCTAAAGCCAATATTGTTTACAATGGAGAAATCCTAGACTCCTTCCCTCTAAACTCAGGAACAAGACAAGGATGCCCACTGTCGCCGCTCCTATTTAACATTGTCTTAGAAGTACTTGCTCGAGCACTGAGGCAAGAACCAGAAATAAAAGGCATTCAAATTGGAAAGGAAGAAGTCAAAATTTCATTATTTGCAAATGACATGATCCTATACATAGAAAACCCTGAGAGATCTACAACAAAGATTCTAGAACTCATAAATGAGTTTAGTAAAGTCGCAGGTTATAAGATCAATGCGCAAAAATCAGTAGCATTTCTGTACACCAATAATGAGCAAGATCAGGAGGAAATCAAGAAACAAATACCATTCACAATAGTAAATAAAAAAATCAAATACTTAGGAATAAATTTAACTAAAGAGGTAAAGAACTTATACACTGAGAACTATACAAGATTGTTCAAGGAAATCAAAGAAGACCTAAATAAATGGAAGACTATTCCTTGTTCATGGATAGGAAGACTGAACATTATTAAGATGTCTATCCTACCAAAACTGATCTACACATTCAATGCAATCCCAATAAAAATCAATGCAGCCTTCTTTAAGGAACTAGAAAAACTAACTATGAAATTTATTTGGAAAGGAAAGAGACCCCGAATAGCCAAAGACATACTGAAAAAGAAAAACGAAATTGGAGGAATCACACTACCTGACTTCAAAACATACCAGAAAGCTACGGTGGTGAAAACAGCATGGTATTGGCATAAGGAGAGACATATAGACCAATGGAATCGAATTGAAAGCTCTGATATAGAACCTCACATATACAACCACATAATATTCGATAAAGCCACCAAACCCTCTCAACTGGGAGAGAGTGGCCTATTCAACAAATGGTGTCTGGAGAACTGGATAGCCATATGTAGAAGAATGAAAGAGGATTACCATCTCACACCTTATACAAAGATCAACTCAAGATGGATCAAAGACCTAAATATAAGAGCCAAGACCATAAAAACCTTAGAAAGCAGTGTAGGGAAACATCTACAGGACCTTGTAATAGGTAATGGATTTATGAATATCTCACCAAAAGCACGAGCAGCAAAAGAACTAATAGATAAATGGGACTTCCTCAAAATTAAAGCCTTCTGCACCTCAAAGGAGTTTGTCAAGAAAGTAAAAAGGGAGCCCACACAGTGGGAGAAAATATTTGGCAATCATATATCTGATAAGAAACTTATAACTTGCATATATAAAGAACTCCTACATCTTGAAAATAAAAAGACAAACAATCCATTCAAAAAAATGGGAAAAAGACTTAAACAGACACTTCTCCGAAGAAGAAATACAAATGGCAAGAAAGCACATGAAAAAATGTTCCAAATCTCTAGCTATCAGGGAAATGCAAATCAAAACCACAATGAGATACCATCTTACACCCATAAGATTGGCAGCTATGAAAAAAACAGAAGAATACAAGTGCTGGAGAGGATGTGAAGGAAGGGGAACACTCATCCACTGCTGGTGGGAATGCAGAAGGATCCAACCATTCTGGAGAACAGTATGGCGGTTTCTCAAAAAACTAGCCATAGATTTGCCATATGACCCAGCAATACCACTGCTGGGAATATACCCAGCAGAACTGAAAACAAGAACACAAACCAATATATGTACACCAATGTTCATAGCAGCATTGTTCACTATTGCCAAAAGTTGGAATCAACCCAAATGCCCATCAACAGACGAGTGGATCAATAAAATATGGTATATACACACAATGGAATACTACTCGGCTGTAAGAACAAACACACTACAAATACATGTGATAACATGGATGAATCTTGAGAACCTTATGTTGAGTGAAGCAACCCAGACATTGAAGGACAAATACTACATGACTTCAATGATATGAAATAAACAAGCTGCCCTAGATAGCAAGAGACTGAACGATAGGCTTGCAGGAAATCGGAGGGTGGAGGAAGGATATGAGCCGATGTCTGCAGGGGTGGAATTTAAGACGAGATGGTGGTAAGTATGAACACAAAGAAGAGATAAAAGGGGGGCAAGGGGTTGCCTTTGCTTGGGGCTTTGCGGGTTTGAGGGTGGCTGGGGAGGGACGGGTGGGTAACGTTGCCCAAAAGTGGGGGGAGGGAGGGGTAGCATACGAACCAGGAGAGGGTCAGGTGTTGGTGGAGAGTAAAATGCCGAGAAAATCATATCAAAATATAATAAAGAGGGTTACCTGTTTAGAATGCTCGGAGGGGAGGGTCTGATGCAGGACGGGCTCCTGGGGAATGTCTAAATGCTCATTCTGCCAGAGTGGGTGACACCATGGGGTAGAAACCCAAGTAGTGAGAGTGGGGGTGGACCCACATCCTGGGGAGGACTAATGCCATCCAATAGAGGGAACTGTATCCCTCGAGAGAAAGGGTGGCTCCCAGGGCATTGGGGCAGTTGAGCAAGTTAGGCCCTGAACACTATTCCATCTATCTCTGGAAGTGGCTCCTCAGGAAACGGAGGTTGGCTATCACTGAGGGCACCAAGGTGGAAGGGAAAATGGACGTTAAATGTGTGGAACCAAAGTAAATGGGGGGTAAGAGAGGAGCTTCTTGAGAGTACACAAGGATGGATATAAAACATGTAATATTACACCATAACATATAGGAGATGACAGACTGATAATGTAAACCATAATGTAAAACATAGGATAACTAAAAATGTAAAGAACTGTGTATCCTAAAGTATGCACCATAATGTAAGCACAGATGTCACCTTGTTAGAAAGCTAATGTCTCAGACTCTGTACATCACTTTAAGTAAATATGATATGAATAGGGCGTAAGAGAATCACTGTGGAAGGGAAAAGGTTTTCTGGTGGATGTGTGGGAGTGCTGTATATTATATATATACATTGCTGTGGTCTAGGACTCCTGTGAAGAAAAGCTGAATAATTGGGGGGGGGGGGGGAAAGAAAAAGATAGGATGTGGAATTTTTTCAAGTCAACATTCTTTATCTAAGTTCTTTATCTAACTGTATCCAAGTTCTTTATCTATCCTTTAAACCCATCGCTATATGCCATTCCCTAGTAAGGGACCATGACATTATATTGGGCTTCAAATTTCGGGGAGTTCTGGATCACAGAGTGTTTCAACAATGGCAATGGAGGGATACTGGTATGGGATACCAATGACAGGTGATATATGACTGACAGGTAGCTGTACAGATCATATGTCCAGGGTGCATGGTAATGTTTGGATATACTCATAGTGGCAACAATTAAAAACCACAGTAGGGGGGGTACTGAGTTCCTGGCCAGTGGTGCTCTGTCGTGGTCCCTAGGGGAGCAGCGACAGTCTCCCAGGTACAGTGGTGGGGACCGGGAGGGAGTGAGGGTTCAACAGTGAGCCCCTGATACTAATGACTATGCTTGTGAGCTGATAAACCCAAAATAAGAACAAGGCCTAGAGCAACTTTGTGCCTGGGAATTTCCTTCTGTCAGCCTTCATGTTACTCAAATGTGGCCAGTCTCGAAGCCAAACTCAGCATGTAAATGCAATGCCTTCCCCCCAGCGTGGGACATGACACCCGGGGATGAGCCTCCCTGGCAACGAGGGACCACTATCAACTACCAACTGATGATGCAACTGGAAAATGACCTTATACGGAAGGTTCAATGCGGATCAGCAGAATATCCATGTCTACATAAAATACCATGACTTTAAAATGCTGTTTGACCTAAAGTAAGGGGGAAATGGAAAGGAGAAATGAGTTTATATGGCTACGAGTTTCTAAAAAAGAGTCTGGAGGCTGGCAGAAGGTTTGCCCTCATGCACAACTGAGCAGAGTCAGAGAGACAGATAAAGCAGATACAACCCCCAGATATTGGTTCCTTTGAGGGCTAAAGAGACCCATGGGAGTTATGGTCATGGCCGATGGGGTTAACTACCAGGGCAGATGGCCCCTCTTTGGAAATGGTGTTTATGTGTGATGAATCTGGACTCAGATGGGATCTCCCTTCATAAGACTTCCATGCTAATGTGCTGGAGGTGCAGTTAATGTTGGGGTTTAAGATATATTTAGGGGATTTGAATCTCTGGACTGACAATGTGATAGCCAGATCCTGAGCCTCAACAGACTCCAGCACCTACAATCTGATTTATTGGACTTACCACACTCAGCTAAGATGGAGGTGAAGAAGGACAACCACCACACCATGGAGCCTAGAGTGATTACAACTGAAAATGGGAGGATTGCATCCAGCATCCAGGTGGAATCTGAGCCTCCTCTTGACATAAAGGTGCAATGGACACAACCAATCCAGTGTCCACATAGAAGAGGTGGCATTGGATTGGGAAAAGGGGACATAATGGACAAAGGGTATGGGGAAAGGCAGGAAGAGATGAGAGGTGGAGGCGTCTTCGGGACATGGAGCTGCCCTGGATGGTGCTTCAGAGGTAATCACCGGACATTGTAAATCCTCACAGGGCCCACTGGATGGAATGGAGGAGAGTATGGGCCATGATGTGAACCAATGTATATGAGGTACAGAGGTGCCCAAAGATGTACTTACCAAATCCAATGGATATGTCATGATGATGGGAACGAGTGTTGTTGGGGGCGGGGAGAGGGGGGGTGGGGGGGGTGGGGTTGAATGGGACCTCACATATATATTTTTAATGTAATATTATTACAAAGTCAATAAAAAATAAAAAAATTAAAAAAAAAATATAGGAGGTTCCCATATGCCCCACTTCACACACCCCCACCCTGTTCGCACATCAGCAACTTCTTTCATTAGTGTTTCATCTTTATTGTAATTGATGAATACATTTTGGAGTACTGCTACACAGCATGGATTATAGTTTACCTTGTAGTTTACACTCTCTCCCAGTCCATTCAGTGGGTTATGTCGGTATATATATATATGCCAGCATCTATCCCTGCAATATCATTGAGGACAACTCCAAGTCCCCAAAAATGCCCCTGCCCCCATATCACACCTCCTTTTCCTTTTCAATGCCTTCAGCAACTCCTGTGGTCACTATCTCCACATCAATGATATAATTTCTTCCATGCTAGAGTCACAATAATTCTATAGTAGAATACCAGTAAGTCCACTCTAATCCATATTTTATTCCTCCATCCTGAGGTCCCTGGGGTGGTGATGCCCACTCAACCTCTCAACTGAGAGAGGGCTTCAATCCCACATGGCTGGTGGATGGGACTCTCATGCCCACAGCTGGAGATTCTCTCAGTTCCTTGTTGTGATGGTTGACCATCCTCACCTCCCTGTCAGCTGACCTGGGTAAATCCAAAGAACTGGAGAGTAGGTGCTGCAATGCCGCTGAGACTCAGAGCCCAGCTGGCACATGGACAGTCCAGAGATTCAAGTCTCCTGAGGCATGCATCAACCCCAGCACCAAACACAGTGAACATTTACTTTTGAAATGAAAACTAGGCCTAGTACTATAGGGTGCCTAAGAGCTACCTCCTTAGAGCCTACTAGTTCTTCAATTGTGACCTCTCTCTAAGTCAAACTTAGAATGTAAATGCATCACTTTCCCCTAATACGGGACATGACTCCTGGGGATGTGCCTCCTTAGCACCAAGGGATTACTACCAAGCACCAACTAGCAATGCAACTGAAAAACAACATTGACCAAAAGGGGAGAAATTATAAAAGTAAATGAGTTTATATGGCTAAGATACTTGAAAGTTAATCAGGTCATTCCAGAGGTTAGTTTATGCATATCTCAACAGGATTTTATTGACGGCCAAAGTAAATACTGTATCAAATAGTTGAGACAATCAGACACTATAGTCAGAGCAAACAGCTCAGGACTTTGATGATCTCCCAGTGGGCCCTACTTGGGAATTTATGCTCCCCAGTGTGACAGAGTTAGACTCAGTTGTAGTTTCCCCATACCTGGCCCTTTTGCCCCTTATATTTCAACATATACTTGGTGCTAGAGTTGATAGGTGTATGTCCAAGTCTTCAATATTTGTGCTGTCCATGTGCCAACTGGGCTCTGAATTTCATCAGAGTTGCAACACCTACTCTCCAGTTCTTTGGACTCACCCAGGACAACAAACAACAAGATGATGATCGACAATGACCATCCCAATGACCAGAGAGAGTCTTCATCTGCAAGCAAGATAGTCCCATCCATCTAACCCATGGGATCTAAGCTCTCTCTCAATTAGAAGTAGTGTTGGCAACATCATTCCAGAATCTTCAAAATTGTGGAATGAATGTTGAACTAGATTAGACTTACTGATATCCTAGTATAGAATAATTGTGATTCTAGCAATGGAAGAACTTTTATCATTGATGTGGAGGCAGTGGTCACTGGAGGTTCTGAGGGGAGAGAGAGGGAAATATGAGTATAATATGGGGGCATTTTCAGCACTTGGGAATTATCCAGAATGACATTGTAATGACAGATATAGGTCATTTTATATCTTGTCATAACTTACAAAATTGAGTGAAAGAAAATGTAAACTACAGCATAAACTATAATCTATACTTAGTGGCAGTGCTCCAAAATGTGCTCATCAATTCTAACAAATGTACCACACTAATGAAGGATGTTATTAATGTGGGAAAATATGGAAGCGGTAGGGAGCATGGCATACAGGAATCCCTATATTTTTAAAATAACAATTATGTAATCTGAGTATCTTAAAAACAAACAAAAAATAATGAAGATGAGAAAAAACCAGACATAATGGATAATTTTGAATTGCATCATACAATGAGAAATATATATTTCAGACTAGATAGAGCTAGAGTACTAGGTACTATTAAATATGTCTATACAAAAAATTTCTAATATTAAAATTTCATTTTGTATGTTTTAAGAAATCTTGAAGATTATTCCTCATTATATATATTTATAATTAAAATATGTTGAAAATATGGAAAGAGTAAATGATCATCCTAATCCTGAGATGAAAATTAAATTGGTGATTAAATATAATGAAAATCAAATCCAAAGGAAAATTCCTGAAAGGAATTAAAAATTTAATATTCTGATTAATATGGTGAACTACTTGCTGGGCACAAAAAAATTAAATAACACACTCAAAAATATTGAAAAGTGAACATAATACAGTATTAAATTATATGAAGAAAATGAAATAGAAAGTATTCAATTTTTGTGAGTTTCCCCTGATAATTAGAAGATAATTGATCCAAATATTCAATATCTAGAGGGAAATAATTTGGACAGATATTCTACATGTGAATATTATTTAAATGTGCATTACAGATATAAAATATAATGATATTCACACATGCAATGATTCAGAAAGGTAAAATCTAATATTTTTTAAGGTTGTTACTTGAATATTAAGTCATTTAGTGGTGCCTTTATCCAGGAAACAACTATGAAGAAACAGAAACAAGTAAGTCTTAAAAAGAGATATGATGAATTTTTCAATTGCCAAAACATTGTAATATAAATATTATAATATAAATATATCTTTCAGGCATTGCATGAATATGAGCAAAGACCAGATTTTTACTAAGATTATTAGTTTTGATTTTAGGATGGTTGTGTTCATCATTAACTCCTTTCCACCAATGTAATAAAACTGATCCATAATGAGACTCTTTTCAAATATAAATGAGCATAAGTGCCTAAGAAGAAAATATTTTCTAGATGGGACACTGGAGCTAAACAGGAAGTCTTCAAAGAATTAAATTCTAAGACATAAAAAGTCTAACATATCCTTAGGCTATAAGAAGACTGACTAATCCTTTAAGAATCAGAAAAATTAAGTGCAATCTGTGGGTGATAACTTTTCTATCTCACTTTTGGGAAAAGTGAATCATGGGAAGCAGGTGAGACTCAAGCAGCTGGGGGTCAGCCTACCACACAGGAGGTCACAGGTTCAGTTCCTGATGCCTCCTGAAAAAAAAAAAGATGAGCACACAATGAACAGACACATAGAGCAGAGAGCAAGCACAAAACAATGAGGGGAGGAGAAAAAAATAAAATAAAAAATAAATCCTAAAAAAACAGTGAATCACATAGAATTAGCAAGACTGTTGCTCTACAGGCCAATGCTTCACTCCATTCTATACTAAGGAATCTTGTTCCTAATCATGCAGAAGTGTGTATGTAACAAGGACAGCACACATCTTTCAGAGACAGCTGAGGAAAGAGCTAAAACTTCCAAACTATATTCTGTGTAGGTCAGGATTTTTTATAGCCCCCCTTATGAACAACACCTCAAGAGTTCCAACATTAGTAAAATTTTAAGTGCTATAGCCATATAGAATCCTCAATTCCATAGTTGTCTTAGTTCTAATCACTTTATTATTAGACCAGGCACATGTACATGAGTGAATGCAAGAACAGGAATTTTAAAAGAATGCTGATCTAACCCAAAAAACTCAATATTTACTTCCAGGGTAGATGTATCTTTTACCATGAAATTATGTAAAAACATAGGCATCAGTTTAGCTACTGATATACAAGGCACGGTCTTATATAACGCCATACATTATTTTTACTTTTAAACCATCATAATAATTTTACAAAACATTTTGACAATATAGAAAGCCTTTTAAGGAAGAATACATGAGTTACACAAATATAGAATAGAGTATGGAAAACTATGACACAGAGATATATAGCTGACTGCCATGTGTAAAAAGCAAAACATAACTAGACAGGAGAACTCTAGATATTTCACCAGGAAAGATTCAAACCTAAGAATGTACATCAAATACAAATGACACGTCTTTCAAAATTTTTTTAACGTATTTTTTAAATCACAGATAACCCTGGTTGGGTACTCAAAACACCTGTTGAACGCTCTGCCGAGCGCAGTGTTAATCTCTCTGTTCCGGAGACAATAGATGAGGGGGTTGATGAACGGGGGCACCATGGTGTAGAACATGCCTGTGAGCAGACTGCTAAGAGATGCTTTATCTGCAATGGGACCTAAGACAGCAATAATTCCAGAAATCATAAATACAAGTAGAACGGCCAACTGTGGAGTGCAGGTGGATAAGGCTTTATTCCGGGCTTCCATGGAATGCATGCTAAGCACCATTGAAAATATACGAACGTATGATAGAAACAACAAAGCAGAACATATGAAGCCCATGCATACATTCATAGCTAGGAAAACATGCTCGGAAAAACGAACATCTAAAGATGAGATCCTCAAAATTTGAGGCACATCACAGAAATACTGAAAGATTACATTCGACCCTTTGAAGGGAAGCTTGAATAAGATGCCTGTATGAATGGTAGAATTGACCAACCCACTTGCCCACGAGCCACCAGCTGCCTGTGTGCACACATGTGGGGTGAGGGTGAGTCCGTAGTGCAGAGGGTGGCAAATGGCAACATAACGATCATAGGACATCACCACAAGGAAGGAAAGCTCTGTGGATGCAAAGAGGATAAACAGGAAAATTTGAGCAGCACATGCTGTGAGAGAAATTGATTTATTGCCTGACAGAGAATTCACAACCAATTTGGGAACCGTAACTGAAATGTAGCAAAGATCTATCAGAGATAAATTGCCTATAAAGAAATACATTGGAGAATGTAGACGCGTGCTGGTCACTATGACGGTAATAGTCAGAAGATTCCCAGTCAATGCTCCCAGATAAATCACTAAGAACAGCAGACCTTGCACAACTTGAAGCTCCCGGGAGCTTGAGATACTCATGAGGGTGAGTTGTGTGATGATGGTGAGGTTGCTCATGTCTTGTTACATGCTACAGTCCCTGGAAGACAAAGTATAAAATTTTAAGGTAATACAAAAATAAAGAAGATCCACAATATTGCCAAATAATATGCAAATCTTGACATCAAGGAAAGGCTTCTAATCTGGAAATTAGGATAAAGGAAATCAACAAATGGCATTCTGTAAAAATCAATCAAGGCACATATCATTTTCATCTTGGGCCTCTATACTTCAGCATTCACAGGATAAAAGAATCTAAGCAAATAAATGTTTTTAATATGAGATCAAGGTCCAGCAACCTTTCAATCATTCAGCCACATTTCTTAGTATTCAGTTGATCCTTTCATTTAAACTATTTACTAGACTGGTTTCACAATGCCAACAATTTAAATGTTAAAACCCTCAAATAAAATATACAGTTAAAATCTTAAATATCATATGGTATTTGAATATCAAAATGAGTTGCCACTACATACTACTTTTAAAATGGACAAGATAATGTGAAGTACTCTTATCTATAGGGTAATCACCACAATTTACAATTATATATTTACGCTTGTTTTATCATCTAGGAACTAATTATGTTTGTTCACTAGCTGTGCAGTCTTTTCTGCCTGCCCCCTTCAAATCTACTTTCCACATTGCCTTCTGGCTTATATTTGGGTTCAACCAATAGGAGCACCAGCAAGTGATCAGAGGATAGAAAAGAATGAGTGTATTCCCCCAGCATCTTAATTTACAAAAGGTATGGAGGAAAATTACATACTGATTGTATCTTGTCATAAAGTCAAGTTTAATATATTTACTACTAAAATATATTCATGTAAAGTTGATAGTAATACTCTTGCTATCACTCAAATTAAGTAACTCTCATAGGGCTCCACCTTATTTTTAGGTAACATTATTTGCAGAAAATTTCCTTCTCATTAAAAACAAAAACAAAAACAAAAAAGCCAACAATGCATAATTAAGCAAAAAGACAGATTTAGTTCCCCACATCCTCAAAGTTAGCTTGCTTTCTCAGCACAGAAATGGTAGTAAACTTGACAAAAACTGTATACACCAAAAAGGTATTTCTCTCTAAGCTTAACCAAATAAAACAATTAAAATTTTTTCGTGTCTTATTGGGAATAATCTAGTTTTTTTTCTGTCAAATAAAGTAGGTCTTTTTCACTTTTTTCTTAAAGGACTCCTTGTAAAAGTACTTGACAGGGTCATTCCAAATTAACAGGAGGCTTTAACCCTGTTCATAACTGATAAACTACTGGATAATATTTGCAGTTTCAACTCAGGAGAAACTATTCTATTGAGAACCTACTATAAAACAAACAAAAATATTAACAATGACAACAAAATCACTGCCTACTGGTTTAGAAGATGACTATTACCTTTTACCAAGTACCCAACTCTCCAGGGAGTAGAACTCAGGGAATGAGAATCAATTTTAGACCCCATTCCACAGTATTTCAATTTCTGAACTACCAAAAAGAACTTATTTCACCTATAGGGAGTTTCCAAAGAATGGAAAATAACAAAATGCATCTTCAGTGCAGTTGACGTAAAAGGTGTATATACAGATTCATCATAAAATAAAATTTTAGTTTAAAGCATGACCACCTAAGTATGGGATTTTTCTGAGATTTCCTAATAGTTACACTTGGCTCTTTACCGTGTTAATATCATGCATACATACAGGAAACTAGTAAAAGTTTAATTTGCTGATCAATAGACAACATAGTCCCACATTAATGTTCATTAAAAACTGACATAAATTTAAAAAACCTATACCAAAAAAATTGCCCAGATCACTTATCACTGAAACGCTAATCTCGAGAGACATTGTCATCTAGGAGGCCCTCTTTACCACGGCCACGTCCTCTTCCTCTCGCTCAGCCTCTTCCTCCTCCTGCAACAGCTTCCCTTTTCCTGGGTTTCCCTTTAGGTCCAGCGTCCACAAGGAGCGTACCCAGAGGCACGCTGTCTGGCGGCCTGAAATAGCGAATAGTGTTTCCTCTAATGCTCCGTTTCCAGCGGCGCAGGCTCTGCTCTTCAGGGTCCTCTCCACAGCTTTAGGATGTGTATTCATGCTGACGTCCACACCCGGGGCCGCTCCATGGACCTGTGTTCCATTCTTCAACTCAGTGGTTACGGCTTCACGGCTCAATCTCATGGAAAATCTCACTAGCTTAATCCTGGCGGTCCTTCCGCTCCGACTGTGCACAAAATTGACCAACCAAGGACAGCTGGACTGGGAGTGTGAATGGCCGGAAACACTTAGTCCCGGGGTCCAGACATTAAACAATACATTTTAAAACTCTGCCTGAACATGTGCAGTTATTATTTTCTCATTTTCTGTAATATCGAAAGCTAAATAGGACAGGCTCTCTAAGAAAGCTCCTGTATCAGCTTATGCGTTTGAACACTGCACAGCAGGTAACGATTCTCCTCACGTACCAGGGACCTAGGGTGACTTCTGATATCTCCCCATTGGTGGCAGAAAGACCTAGACATTTTTTGTGTTTTAAAGTTAATGACTAGTTCCAGGATCTTCTGAGAATGGTTTTATTCCAAATGAGACCACATATAATTCCTCACCTTTCTTTAATTGTACTTGCTTAATAAGTATGCATATGAGTCCTTTCTCTCCTCCTTTATAGCAATTGCCGAAAAAGTTACATTTAAGAATCTAATCATTTCATTTTCTTAATGGCCGTGTGAATAAAGAGTTCCTTTGCTGTCATTCTAGTTAACCTTCTCTCAAACGCACAGTATCTAAGAAAAGCATTCCACCTGTCATTTCTCCTTCACAAAGCATTCTTTCAGCATCAGGCATAAATTCCAATATTTAGTGAAGGGTTAACATACCTCCTGGTTCTTCCACATAAACGCTTTTCTAGGTTGTAGTAATCTCCTCATTCATAAATAATTGTGCTAACGTTATTTAATTGTGCTTTCCTGAAGCATTTCAGAGATTAAAGATATCTCATTTCATATTATTATTTTAATGATAAAATTAGTTATGTCAAAGTGGATTTTTAGTACTATTTAATTTTCATTTCTGGGAAGTCTAGAATTAAAGACTATAAGTACAAAAATATAGAATTTGTATTTTATTAATATTTTATTTATGTATAATCCCTTTGTCTTCACAAAGATATTTTAAAATTTTAACAACAATTTTAATAAATAATAATAATGTTGATTTGCTTATGTTGGCTATATCCAGATGAATTTCTATTGTATTGAAAAACATTTTGTCCAAATTGATGTTTATAATATCCTTCCTATTATATGTGTTTTCTTGTAATATCCACATTTTTTCATTACATTAGGCAGATTATTTTATTAACTACTGAAACTTTACTCTGGTTAATCTGATAAACATCACCAATGGTGCATATTACTGAATTGACAAACACTGAAAACAATTGTTTTCTAATATTTGCTTTACCAGAATCATGCATTAACACTGGATCATTAAAGTATCCTTCCTATCTTCCATCTCTTCAGATTCCATCTTCCTCTTCAGTCTACAGAAATTCACAACTTTCACTATGCTAAATTTACCATGGCATATTCTTCAACATATGTCATTAGGGCTTAATGAATATATTTGGCCACAAGAGAAATCTCAGGGTTTTTCCCCTATTTTTTTTACAAACTCTTGGATATTTAGAAAGTATTCACTTTACAATTTTAAAATGTGGACACTAACAGAGAGTGGTGTTGGTAATTCTTCGTCTATGGTTAAAAAGCTATAAACGGTATCACATTAAAATGATCAGCATAGAGCAATGCTGCATCAGAAAATCAAGCAAATAAATATCAGAAATTGTTCATTGTAAACGTACATTGAAAATCTTTATATTCATTGGATGTTTAAATGACTATTTTATTTACAGTGATAGATTCCCAAGAACTTATATCATAACTTTCATTTGTCTGTAAATTTCATAGGTCTCATTTAGAAGCTAGCTCTAGAAATTTTCTTTTTTCTTCCAACACTCCAATTTCAAGGAATTTTGGTATCAGTGTATTTCCAGTCTTTTCAGTCAAGCTGTGGATTCACAGACAGATCTTTAGGTACCATTTTAAAACATGAATAACATTTAAATCAGAAAAAACCCAACCTACCTTATGAGCTAAAATATGTCATATGGGGAAGTTATAATTAAGAATGCAAATGATCTTGAGGCATATCAGTGCTGTTTCAGAGAATTATTCATTGGTAATATCAAAGAAACAAATCAAATATAATGTACAAATATACCTGAAAGGTGAGATAAGTGATCTTCCCGAGCATGACTATACCTTTTGAAATATTTAAATGATTAACAAAATTCATGATCCTGCCACTTCCTTCACCAATAAAACTCTTGGAGTCTCTTCTCAGTGAGATATAATCTTAATAACCAGTCTACTTCTGGATTCTTTATAAACATGTTTTTTTCCTTTGGAATGGACATATATGGATCTTACCTCTCATGAGCCCTGGTTAACTGTCAAGGTCAACCTCAAGAGGCCAGCTTTCCTGCAACTGTGCTTGGTAAGAATCCTTCCCTGTACACTTGAGATTAATTAAATTTGTAGTGGTGTTTCTTTAAAGAAAAAAGTGGGATTTTTGCTTGTTAAATTTAACAAAGAAATATTCACTAATGTTTACCAATTCACAGGAGATTCAATACATTCTTGGCTTTGTAACAGATTGTAAATGGAATTTATTTACATATAGAAAATCCATAATATTGAGTTACCCCTAATAAAATACATTTTCTGAAGATTTTGGACTAAACTTACGGCATTGAGGAAATTCATATGCAGTTTAAATTTAACTAAAAAATTAAAAACTAATAATTGACCAGCAGCTACTAAGCTAAAAATAAATGAATAAGTAAAGCCAGCATTCAAGAATAGATTTTAAAAGGTAAAGAAATTTTTTAAAAAAGAGCTTTAGCACAGAGTGAGACTTATTTAAAGAAACCTGACTGAATAGATTTTCACACAGGGAATGTAAGCAATAAAGTTTGGTTGCATTTACACTCAATTTTTACCCCTCAAAAGAAATTCTTAGTAAAGAAGACAATTGAAAGTTATTCTGAAATTTTCATTAATGACTGCTCATCTGGAAAAAAAGCATAATTTGGGTGAGGTTAAGAAGCTCCAAGAAAATCCTAGAAATGAAGCCTCAAAATTAGAAGACTCTACTTACCACTACAGGATTTTAACATAGTTATAAAATTCAGCTGGGAAGTTTGGTGAGTGGAGATAACCAGTCAAACATTTTGAAGCAGGAATCCTCTTTTACATTTTGAAAATCTCTTTAATGTCTGGATTAATAGAATACATCTGAATTCTCAAATCATTTTTTGTCTTTCAAACTTTTGCAACACGATTTGTTAGCTGAAGTATATGGACAAAATACGGCTTCACACAAAAGGAATCTCTACAAAAAATGGTTGCCAGAGGAAAGGAGCACATGAATCACACTTTCAGGTAACCAATGTAATTCTTTTGGGATTCTAAACCAAAATTCAACAAATGGTGGTTTCTTTTTTTTTTTCAATGAAAAGTAATAGATAACAGGAATGTTACATTTAAAAAAACATTAAAAAAACCCAAAAAAACCTAAGAGGTTCCCATATATCCCACTCCCCACCCTCATCACATCATTTTTGTTAATTGTACTTTTTAGAAGACATATACATTACAAAAAAAATATGAGGTCCCTGTATACCAGCCCCCTCCCCCCTCCTCCCACACCAACAACCTCCCCCCTCATTGTGGCACACTCATCACATTCGGTGAACACATTTTGGGGTCCTGCTGCTCTACACAGATAACAGTTTAGCCTGTAGTTCACACTCTCCCCCAGTACATTCAGTGGGTTTTGGCAAGATGTAGAAAGTCCAGCATCTGACCCTGCAATATCATTAAGGACAACTCAAAATCCCCAAAATGCCCCACATCACATCTCTTCTACCCTCTCCCTGCCTTCAGCAACTAGTGTGGTCACTTTCTCCACCCCGATGTTACAATTTCTTCTATTACTTGTCACAATAGTTTTGTAGTAGAATACCAGTACATCCACTCTAGTCCACATTTTATTACTCCATTCTGTGGACCCTGGGATGATGATGCCCTCTCCACTTCTAGATTAAGAGGGGGCTTAGATTCCACATGGATGATGGATGCAATTCCTCTGCTTACAGTTGTAGGCACTTTTGATACCCTGGTGTGGTGGTTGACTATCTTCACCTTCCTGTTAGCTGACCTGGGTAAGACCAATGAACCAGAGAGTAGGAGTCGCCACCCTGCTGCGGCTCAGGGTCCAGCTGGCACATGGGCAGTACAGAGATTCAAGTCTCCTGAGTATGGACTAACCCTAGCACCAACCACAGATTCAGTAAAAGTGACAGAAGAAACATGTGTAGAAAAGTCACATCTCAGTCCAGCTCCGTCACACTCAGGAGCACAAATTCCAAAGTAGGGCCCTCTGACATGGCACAGAGCTCCAAATCCATCTGCCATGACTGTATACCCTGTGGATCTCTGTAGTCTTCAGGAGAACCAATATCTAGGGTTGTATCCACTTTGGCTTTTTCTTGGGTCCTGCTGAGGTGTGCATAAACGCAACCCCTCGGATGACCTCCCAACTCTTTTTAGAAGACTCTTAGCTATATCAACTCATTTACTTTGTCATTTCCCCTTTTTATTCAAGGTCAAAGAGCAGTTTTTAACACTTGATCCAACATGTAGGCTGAGATATTCTGCTGGTCTGGGTTGACCCTTTTATTCAAGGTCTCTTTCTACTTGCTTCTCCAGTTAGTGATTGGTAGTAATCCCTTGGGGCTAGGAAGGCTCATCCCCAGGGGTCATGTCCCATGTTGAGGGAAGGTAATGCATTTACATACTGAGTTTGGCTTAGAGACTGGCCACATTTGAGCAACATTGAGGCTCTCAGGAGGTAACTCTTAGGCACCCTACAGCTTTAGACCTAGTTCATATTTCAGGCACACAGGCTCCTAAGCATAGTCATCAGTATCAAAGGCTCATTATTGGACCATCCTTCCTTGTTGATCTTTGCCATTGCACTTGGGGGATTATTGTTGTTCCATTGGAGAATGTGACAGAGCTCCCCTGGGTGGGAACTCAGCACTCCCTCAGTTGATGTTTGTGACTGTAACTACTATAAAAATACTCAACATATATCCTACCATATTTATGTTTCCTACATACATGCCCTGGAGAACTACCCACCACCCATGTGCCCCCCATCAATAAGACCCCACACCAGAGTTCCTCCCCTGCCATAGTTGAACCTCGCTGTAGTCCAAAACTTCTTCAACAGTGAATCATATTATATTGCCAAATTCAATTAATAGGAAATTGAAATACAGTGATGGGTTTAAAGTTAAGAAATAGAATACATAGTAATTAGAAATACTAAAAGTAAAAATAAATTGGTGTATTAATAAAATGAAAAATATTATAAAGATTTGTTTCTAGCATTTTGCCTTTCATCACTGTAATAAGTGTTGCCCTGTATGTAAAATGGCAAGAAACTTTCATTTCTTCCCCAGTGTCTACATCCTTTCTTTTATTTTTAATTTTTAATTTTGTCTTCAAAAAAGTTTTAGATCACAGTAATTCACTTGCACAATACAGGGGACTCCCAAATATCTAACATCAAACTCTTTACACCTTTGCTGGCAATGATCTCTTTACATGTTCATGTTATATTTGCCGCAACTGATGTACAAATTTTGAAACATAGCTATCAAACATGGTTTCATTTTGGTCTACATTATTGTTTATATTTTAGACTGTACAGATTTCTAAATTTTTACTTCCCTTATGTTTTACATTATAGTTTACATTTTAGTTTATAGACTTTTAAACACTTTAGATGTAAGTTGACATGTCCATCATTGCATGAACTTGTGGAGCACTTCCATTGCTCCCCAGTTGCCCTGCTTCCATTCATGCTATACCTCTCTCCCCCTCCCCTCAGGGCACACCGTGACACCCAATCTTCACTCCTTGAGGAATGCAATTTACAGATACTGCAATAATGCTGAGAGCTTGCCATACTAGATGGTCCTAACTAACTGGGAGCCAGCGATCCTCTCAAGAGACACAATTCCCTTTCTTTGAAAACATCAGGTCTCCCCAGGATGTGGGTACACCTTCACACTCATTGCATGGGTCTCCATCCAATGATATAACCCACTATAATGAAATGAGCACTCACATACTCCCTAGAAGCTTGCCCCTGTACCAGATCCCCCCTCTTAAGCACCTTAAACAACGTGATCCTTCCTTATTATGTTTTCTAAAGAGTTTTCCCAACACTGTAGTTTCAACCATATACCTGACATTCTCCCATATTCAATGGTTCTCCCAAGCCCAATGACCCATCCTTCCACCCTTAGACCCCTCAAGCCCACAAAGCCCCACCCAAAGGTATCCCTATGCCCCCACCTTATCCTTTCCCTGTACAAATACTTACCTCTGGCTTATCATAGACTTCACCCATGTAGGAGTCAGCTCACAACCTTCCTCTCCCCCACAGATCCCTTTAAGCCTATCTTCCAGTCTTTAGCTCTCTGAGACAGCTCTGTTTGCTTGCTTTATATTAGAGAGTTCGTGCAGTATTTGTCCTTCAATGCCTGGCTTGCATCACTCAACATAAGTCCTCAAGATTCATCCATGTTATCACATATGCTTGTACTGTATTCCTTCTTATAGCTGAGTAGTATTGCATTGTATGTATATACCAAATTTTATTTATTCATTCATCCATTAATGGGCATTTGGGTTGATTCCAACTATTGACAATTGTATATAATGCTGCTATGAACATTGGTATACATATATTGGTTTGTGTTCTTATTTTCAGATCTTCTGGATATATACCCAGCAGTGGAATTGCAGTGGAATCATATGGCAAATCTATAGCTAACTTTTTGAGAAACTGCCAAAAAGTCCTCCAGAATGGCTGGATCCTTCTGCATTCTCTCCAGCACTGGATGAGGATTCCCATTCCTCCACATCCTCTCCAGCATTTGTAGTCTTCTGGTTTTTTTTGTTTTTGTTTTTTTTTTTTTTGTTTTTGATAGCTGCCAGTCTTATGGGAGTGAGATGGTATCTCATTGTAGTTTTGATTTGCATTTCCCTAATAACTAGTGATTTTGAGCATTTTTTCATATGCTTTTTAGCCATTTGTATTTCTTCTTTGGAGAAGCATCTGTTCAAATTTTTTTTTCCATTTTTTAAATGGGTTGTCTTTTTATTTTCAAGATATAGGAGTTCTTTATATATCCAGACTATAAGTCTCCTGTCAGATATATGATTACCAAATATTTTCTCCCATTGGGTAGGCTCTCTTTTCACTTTCATGACAAACTCCTTTGAGGTGCGAAAGGCTTTAATTTTGAGGAAGTCCCATGTATCTATTTGTCTTTTACTGCTTGTGTTTTGGGTGTGAAGTTCATGATGCCATTTCCTGTTACAAGGTCCTGTAGATGCTTCCCTACATTGTTTTCCATGGTCTTTATGATCTTGGCTTTAACATTTAGATCATTGATCCACCTTGAGTTGATTTTTGTATAAGATGTGAGATGGTAATCCTCTTTCCTTCTTTTGCCTATGGATATCCAATTCTCTAGACACCATTTATTGAAGAGGCCATTCTCTCCCAGTTGAGTGGGCTTGGTGGCATTGTTGAATATCATATGACAGTATATATGAGGATCTATATCAGAACTATCAATTCAGTTCCATTGGTCAGTGTGTCTCTCCTTGTGCCAATACCACGCTGCTTTCACTACTGTAGCTTTGTAGTATGTTTTGAAGTCTGGTAGTGTGGTTCCTCCAGTTTCATTTTTCTTTTTCAATATGTCTTTGGCTATTCAGGGCCACTTTCCTTTCCAAATAAATTTCATAGATAGTTTCTCTAGTTCCTTAAAGAATGCTGTGTTGATTTTTATTGGGATTGCATAGAATGTGTAGATCAGTTTTGGTAGGATAGACATCTTAATAATATTTACTCTTCCTATCCATGAACAGGGAATATTCTTCCACTTGTTTCGGTCTTCTTTAATTTCCTTGAACGGTTTTGTGTAGTTTTTTGTGTATAAGTCTTTTACATCTTTGGTGAAATTTATTCCTATGTAATTGATTTTTTTATTTACTGTTGTAAATTATGTTTCTTGATTTCCTCCTCAGATTCCTCATCATCAGTGTACAGAAATGCTACTGATTTTTGTGCATTGATCTTATAACCTGTGAATTTACTGAACTCATTTATAAATTCTAGACTTTGTTGTAGATGTCTCAGGGCTTTCCATGTATAGGATCATGTCATCTGTAAATAGTGAAATTTTGACTTCTTCCTTTCCTATTTGGATTCCTTTTATATCTGGTTCTTGCATCAGTGCTCGAGCAAGTTCTTCTAACACAATGTTAAATAGAAGGGATGATAGTGGGCATCCTTGTCTTGTTTCTGATCTTAGAGGGAAAGATTTTAGGATTTCACCATTGTAAACTATGTTAGCTGTGGGTTTTTCATATGTATCCTTATTATATTCACAAAGTTGCATTCTATTTCTATCTTTTGCATTGTTTTTAGCAAGAAAGCATGCTGTATTTTGTCAAATGCTTTTTCTGCATCTATAGATATGATCATGTGATTTTTTTCCCTTCAATCTGTTTATGTGGTGTATTACATTAATTGATTTTCTTATGTTGAACCATACTTGAATACCAGAAATGAAGCCCGTTTTGTCATGGTGTATAATTTGTTTAATGTGTTGTTGAATACTATTAGCAAGTATTTTTTGAGGATTTTCACATCTAGGTTCATTAGAGAGATTGGTCTGTAATTTTCCTTTTTTGTGGCATCTTTGTTTGGCTTTGGTATTAGGGTAATGTTGGCATCATAGAATGAGTTAGGCAATGTTCCTTCTATTTTGATATTTTGGAAGAGTTTAAGCAAGACTGGTGTTAGTTCTTTCCAGAATGTTTGGTAGAATTCACCTGTGGAGCCATCTGGCCCAGGACTCTTCTTAGTTGGGGGGTTTGTAATGATTGATTCTATCTCTTTGGTTGTAACTGGTTTGTTGTGATCATCAATTTCTTCTTTTGTCAGTGTAGGCTGCTTACGTGTTTCTAGGAATTTGTCTATTTCCTTTAAATTGTCTTTCTTGTTGGAATACAGTTTTTAAAATATACTCTTATGATAGTCTTTATTTCAGGGGGGTCAGTGATAATATCAACCTTCTCATTTCTTATTTTAAGTATTTGCATCTTCTATTTTTCTGTGTAAGTCTAGCTAAAGGTTTGTCAATTTAATTGATCTTCTCAAAGAACCAGCTCTTTGTTTTATTTTTGAGTGCTTTCCTATTTTCTATTTCATTTAGTTCTGCTCTGATCTTAGTTATTTCTTTCTTTCTTCTTTCTTTGGGTTTAGTTTTTTTTTTCCACTAATTCCTCCAATTGCTCAGTTAGTTCTTCAATTTTAGCTCTTTCTTCTTATTTGATGTATGCATTTATGACTATGAATTTCCCTCTAAGTACAGATTTTGCTGCATCCCATAAGTTTTGATACCTTGTTATCATTTTCATTAGTTTCAAAGTAGTTATTGATTTCTGTTGGGATTTCCTCCTTGACCCATTGTTTTTCTAAGAGCGTGTTGTTTAACTTGCATATCTTGTTGCCAAATCTGGGCCTCTGCCCCCTTGCAGATTTCCAGCTTCACTCCACTGTGTCAGAGAAAATATTTTGTATGATTTTGATCTTTCTGTATTCACTGAGGCTTTCTTTGTGGCCTAGCATGTGTTCTAACTTGGAGAATGATCCATGTGCATTTAAGAAGAATGTATATCCTGCTGAATATGGGTGTAATGTTTTGTATGTGTCTATTAGGTCCAGATCCTCTAATCTATTGTTCAAGGTCTTCATTTCTTTATTGATTCTCTTTTGAGATGTTCTGTCCAATGGTGATAGTGGTGTGTTAAACTCCCCCACTGTAATTGTAGAGGCAGCTATTCCTTCACTTAATTTCTCCAGTGTTTGTCTCATGTATTTTGAGGCACCCCTGTTAGGGGCATAGATGTTTATGATTGCTCCTTCTTCTTGAAAGATTATACCTTTCACTAATATATAGTGTCCATCTTTGTCTTTCACAACAGTTTTGCATTTAAAGTCTATTTTGTCTGATATTAATAGAGCTACACCTGCCCTTTTTTGGTTATTGTTTGCCTGTAAGATTGTTTTCCAGCCATTCACTTCAATCTCCTTGAATCCCTGGGTTAAGATGTGTTTCTTATGGACAGCATATAGATGGGTTCTATTTCCTTATCCAATCTTCCAATCTATTTCTCTTAACAGGTGAGTTTAATCCATTGAAGTTCAGTGTTATTACATTCAAGGAATTACTTATATTAGCCATATTTTCTTTGGATTTGTGTTTGTCAGCTTAAAGCAGTGATTTTGGTCTTTGGTGCTGCTGGACCTTGAATGATTCTTCCCTGTGGCCCTGTCAGCACTGTTGCCCTGAACACCTTCCTGTACCCCAAGGCACTGATCCCTCCTGCCCTTGGTAGAGGCTCCCAGGAAAGGGATGGCTGAACAGAGGTCACACAGACATCACTTTCAATAGTAAGGTTCAGATGGTTCAGATACCTAAGGCTGGAGTAGTTCAGTTATTACCAGCTGGCTGTTTGGGTGGGAGTGTCCCTGCACCCTGCCTGGACCTGGCTTTTCATTTTCCTTCATTTTCCTGAACTGGAGTTAGGGTGGCAAATGGCATAGCCTTGTGGTTCTGGCCTCATGAGCAATGGAGTCCTGAAAGTTGTTTACTGACCAGGTAGGTCTGCTGTTCCTTGAGGATTCTGTTCAAATCCTAGGGCCTGCAAGGATCTTTCTCCCCCCAGGGACACTCCAGGTATCTGCACTTTACTGGGTCTAGGATCTCATCTTTCAATTATTTCCTCACCTCAAGTTCAATTTTAAGGCTGAGGACCTTTCTCTGCTAGAGGCACACACACACCCCGTGGCCTCAAGTAACCTCAGGACTTGGGTGCAGCAGGTCTGCCAACAGCCCAAGCCTCACCTGGGGGCTACAGTTCTGCCTCCAACCACATGTGCCTCCTCTGTCCCACTCTAGAGGAAGAACAACTCAACCCTCAGAGGGAGGAGAGCTGCACAGTGTGGATGGTTAAGGCAGGCAATTGCGAGAATCTGGTGGAGTACCTGGTGCCTGCCGTCCAGGAGAGCAACCTCATGTATATCAACATCTTCTTTGGAACATACTGGGTCTTCACCACCACTGAGCAGGTCCTGGACTGGTTGTTCCACAGGTGAGAGCCAGCCCCATGCCTGGGCTTGACTAATCTGCCCCTAACTTTCTTATGTCTCAGAAATATCATTTCACTCATTGGCCTCAGTTTCCTCCTTGGGAAGGGGAGCATTTAAAGGAAAAATCTTCAAGGGTGATTGTAAGGACTAACTAGGAGAATCCATGGAAATTACTTCCCAAGCCTGACTCAGTGGACAGGGTGGCTGGAGGGGCAGGGTTGTTCCTAGGCAGGACTTTCGGCTTCCCAGTGAAGAAGCTCTCAGTCTCACCTGCTTACTGATCCCAATTTTCTCATTTTTAAGGGAGGTTTGAGATCCTTTTCAGTGCCCCCAACCTTGGTATGGTCAGAGTAAGGATCAATGTAGGTTTCCAGAGGGATCAAGACTCACCCTAGGTCTGAGAAGGTGCTGCTTAGGACTCATTTCTTCATCAAGTATTCATCAAGTGTCTTCTAGGTGCAAACATTTTCTGAAGTATGCAGTATCATGCAGTGAACAAAGCAGACAAGTGTCCCTGTTCTTCTGGGTTTCATTTGAGTTGGGATTGCAGGCAGTAACATGAGTCATCTTAAGCAGGGTGTACACTTAGTAAGTTAGCTGTGACACATTCATGGTCTTTCCTAGATATGGACGTAAACACCGTGACAGTGGCAGGCCTGACATATGCCTTGAAATGAAAAAGTGAGTGCACTTTGGGAGAGGGTCTGGGGCTCTCCTCACCTGAGGCCAGTATGGGGATTTGGATGGTGGGTGGCAGGGAGGGGGTAGGCAGAACACTGGGCCCCACTCATCCTATGACACCCCTGGAGGGCTGAGTCCAGAGCACTTCCCCCTCCAGTTGGAAAGGGTCAAAGGAAACTGTGGGTGGGGTCCCAGGGCACTGGCTGCAGAGGGACCTGGGGGCTCATTGTAAGTCTCTGAGAGAGCCCTTCCCCACCACAGCCACATCACAGCCCCAAGGCCCCCAAACAACATTTCATGCAGACCCATGACAGGAGGAGGTGCACAGCCTGTTCCAAATCTGCCATGGACCTCAGTCCTGTCTGCCACCTTCAGGGGTGGCAGGGCTGGCTTGCCCCTGTCATTTGGGAGGTCAGTGTCAGTGGGAAGAGGAGACACATGGCACATGGCAGGAGATGAGGCAGCTCCTCAGGCCAGAATTACAGGGTGGGGGCCAGGAGGGTCTGGAGCAGAAGGACAGACCCTGTCCCCTCCTCACTCACATGTTGATGAAACTCCTCCTGTGTCAGTGCCAGACTATGAACAGAACAGTAAAACAATTACCTGTCCTTATGGACTTTATGTTCCAGTGAGAGGGACCCTGGGGGACTTCAAGGAAGAAAGGTCATTTTCTGACTCTGCTGTCCACCTACCTGCCATCAGTACCCTCTCCTCCCTCCTGAGCACCTGGCTGTACCAGTAGCCTGAAGATTTCCTAGAACCAGCAGACTGTCCCAGCATCAACCTGCTGGTGGTCTATGCCCAGGTGCATTTACCCAGCTCTGCCCTGGAGCATCATTCCATGATTCTGCTTTCACAGATGAACAATTTGGAACCCTTTGAGGCAGACCCAAAGGGTGAGGAGGCTAGAGATGGTAGCACGTGAGCTTGTGGTGTGGGAACCAGGACTGGACCACATAGGCATGACCTACCAGATATTGCCCTTGGGCCAGGAGCAGAGAAAAGTCTCAGACTAGTCTGGGCACACTTTTTTGAGCTGGATATTCCCCTAGAGGTTGTGAGATCTTCTCTGTATTTGAAAGACACTTGGAGCCACTCATTGTGTGGACCTTCCTCTTCTGCAGCTCCTTTGTCAACTCCAGAACTGCAAATGACTCCAGTGCAAAGTGTGGCACCAATTTTGCCACCTGCAGCAGACACAGGGGCAGTTTCATAGGCTGATTCAGCTCCATTGCCACCTCTACTGATAGCTTCTGAGTTTGCACCAGTGCTTGCTCTGGAAGTAGATCCTGGTACCTTATACCTGCTGTAACACCTACACATTCAACAGCTGGAGCACCTGCTCAGGAGGTGAGGTAGCTACATCATAATCAGCTGAACAAGTTACAGAGTCTGGGTCACCCATATCAACATCAGATGTACCAGATCCAGAGCCAGAGGCAAGTCCAGCTCCACCTAGCTTGACACCTATACATGGATTGGCACTACCTGCTCTGCAGGTAGTTTGCTCCTTCAATATCAGAAGCACCAGCTTTAGTGCTTGAAGAGGCCTTGGTGCCATCTCCACAGCCACTTATGGTGGTAGTGCCAATGACCACTCTGCAGATAGAGCCAGCTTCATGCCCAGATGGAGCACCTGCTGCCAGGCTGGAGGAAGACACATCACCATCTGCATCACAAGTTCCTGAGCTAGAGGTAATCCCACCACTACCACCAGTGCCACCTACACGTCTGCACCAGTGTCCCTTCTGGAGCTATAGCCTGGTTACTCACCTTCAGCAACACTGGCTATCGAGGGGAAGGCTTGTTTGACAACACCACCAGAGCCACTGGCAGAGCTAAAGTCAGTAGCAAGGCAGCCTACACCATCAGAGCCTTCCTGCCCCTATCCCGAGACCATAGAGAACCGGTTGAGTGAGGAGAAGGCTAACCTCCTGGCTTTCCCTCCTGAGCTGGTGGCAGAGCAGTTGTATGTGGATGGATGTGGTGAGCAGCTGGAAATGGCAGGGTGGATCTGGGTGGATCTTCCACCTAGGATCAGCTGCCCCAACCTTAGCATCCCCTGATCCAGAATCTTCTTTTTACACTATTTTAAATTTAATTTAATAGATCACAAAGAATGTTACATTAAAAAAAAACATTTTAAAAAGCATAAAAACATAAGAAGTTCCATATACCCTGCTCCCCACTCCCCACTCCATCATTTTTGTAAATTGTATTTTTTAAGATATATACATCAAACTAAAAAATGTTACATTAAAAAATGTAAGAGGTTCTTGCATAACCCCCACCATCCCACCCCAATCCTCCCACACCAACAACCTCCCCCATCATTGTGGCACACTCATCGCTCTCAGTGAACACATTCTGGAGCACTGCGCACCACATAGATAATAATTTACCCTGTAGCTCACACTCTCCCCCAGCACATTCATTATGTTAAGGCAGGATATATAAAGTCCATAATCTGACCCTGCAATATAATTTAGGAGAACTCAAAGTCCCCAAAATGCCCCCACATCATGTCTCTTCTTCCCTCTCCCTGCCCTCAACAACTAGTGTGGTCACTTTCTTCTCAATGCTACAATTTCTTCAATTACTAGTCACAATAGTTTTATAGTAGAAAATCAGTAAATCTACTCTAATCCATATTTAATTCCTCCATTCTGTGGACCCTGGGATGATGATGTCCACTCCACCTCTAGATCAAGAGGGGGCTTAGATTACACATGGGTGATGGATTCAATTCCTCTGCTTCAAGTTGTTGGCACTCTTGATACCCTGGTGTGGTGTTTGACCATCTTCACCTCCCTGTTAGCTCACCTGGGTAAGTCCAATGAACCAGAGAGTAGGAATTACAACTCTGCTGAGGCTCAAGGCCCAGCCAGCACATGGGCAGTCCATAGATTCAAGTTCCCTGAGTACACACCATCCCTAGCACCAATCACATGTTCAGTAAAAGTGACAAGAGGCATGTGTAGGAATGTCACATCTGAGTCCAGCTCCATCACACTCAGGAACACAAATTCCAAGGTAGGGCCCTCTGACATGGCACAAAACTCCAAATCCACCTGCCATGACCGTATACCCCGTGAATCTCCATAGCCTTCAGGAGAACCAGCACCTAGGGCTGTATCTCCTTTGACTCTCTCTGGGGTCCTGCTGAGGTGTGCATAAGCATGACCCCTCTGATGACCTCCCGAATCTTTGGAAGACTCTTAGCCATATAAACTCATTTGTCTTTGCCTTTCCCCCTTCTTATTCAAGGTCAAAAAGCAGTTTTTAAAACTTGATCCAAAATGTAAGCTGAGATATTCTGCTGGTCTGAGCTGACCCTTTTTTCAAGGTCTCTTTCTAGTTGCATCACCAGTCGGTGATTGGTAGTAATCCCTTGGCACTAGGGAGGTGCATCCCCAGGAGTCATGTCCCACACTGGGGGGAAGGTAATGCATTTTACATTCAGAGTTTGGCTTAGAGAGTGGCCACATTAGGCACCCTGCTGCTCTAAGCCTAGTTCATATTTCAGGCACACAGGCTCATAACCTTAGTCATCAGTTTCAAGGGCTCATTATAGGACCATCCTTCCTTGTAGGTTTTTGCTGTCGCACTTGGGGGATTATTGTTGTTCCATTGGGGAATGTGACAGAGCTCCCCTGGGTAGGAACTCAGCACTTCCTCAGTTGACATTTGTTACTCTAACTACTATAAAAATACCCAACATATATCAGGACATTTTTATGTTCCCTATATACATGCCCTGGAGAACTCTCACCTACTCATGTGCCCCCAACAGTAGTACCCCACACCAGTGATACTCCCCTGCCATAGTTGAACCTCTCTGTGGTCTAAAACTTGAACAATGAAATCTAATATATTGTCAAATTCAATTAATAGGAAATTGAAATATAGTGATGGATTTAAAGTTTAGAAATAGAATACATAATAATTTAGAAATACTAAAATAAGTTAAAATAAATTGGTATATTAATAAAATGAAACATTATAAAGCTTTGTTTCAAACATTTTGCCTTTCATCATTGTAGTAAGTGTTGCCGTGTATGTACAGTGGCAAGGCACTTTCTTTCATTTCTTCCTCAGTATCTACATCCTTTCCTTTTTCTTTCTCATTTTTAATTTTGTCTTCAAAAAAGTTTTAGATCACAGTAATTCACATTTACAATATAGGGGACTCCCATATATCCAACATTAATCCCTTTCCCCCTTCCCCAGCAATGATCTTTTTACATGTTCATGTTATGTTTGCTGTAGCTGATGTACAGATTTTGAAACAAAGCTATCAAACATGGTTCCATTTTGGTTTACATTATGGTTTGTATTTTAGACTGTACAAATTTCTAAATTTTTAGCTTCCTTATGTTTTATGTTATGGTTTATATTTTAGCTTATAGACTTTTACATGCTTTTGGTGTAAGTTAATATGTCCTATATCCATCATTGCATGATCTTGTGGAGCACTTCCATTGCCCCCCAGTTGCCCTGCTTACATCTATTCTATACCTCCCCCCCCTCAGGGCCCACAGTGACAATCAATCTTCACTACTTGAGGGACCAGATTTACAGATACTGCAACAATGCTGAGGGCTTGACTTACTAACTGCCCTAACTAACTGGGAGCCACTGATTCTCTGGAGAGGCACAATTCCCTCTATTTGGGAACATCGGGTCTCCCCAGGATGTGGGTACACCTTCACACTCATTTATGGGTCTCCACCCAATGATAGAACACACTATGACAAAATTATCACTTACACACTCCCTAGAAGCTTGCCCCTGTACCAGATGCCCCCCTTAAGCACCTTAAATGAGTAATCCTCCCTTATTATATTTTCTAAAGAGTTTTCTCAACATTATAGCTTTAAACACATACCTGACGTTCTCCCATATTCAACTGTTTCCCCCAGCACTCCCCCCAATTCCTTGGGACATCTGACCCATCCTCCAAACCCTAGCCACCATTAAGTCCACAAAGCCCCACCCAAAGGTACTCCTATACCCCATCTTATCCCTTCCCTGTACAAATACTTACCTCCAGCTTATCATAGACTTCGCCCATGTAGGCATCAGCTCACATTCCTCTCCCCCGCCCAAATTCCTTTTAGCCTATCTTCCAGTCTCTAGCTCTCTGAGAGAGCTTGGTTTGCTTGTTTCATATCAGAGAGGTCATGAAGTTATTTGTCCTTCAATGCCTGGCTTGCTTCACTTAACACAAGGTCCTCGAGATTCATCCATGTTATCTCATGTGCTTGTACTGTATTCCTTCTTATAGCTGAGTAGTATTCCATTGTATGTATTTATCACATTTTATTTATTCATTCATCTATTAATGGGCATTTGGGTTGATTCCAACTTTTGGCAATAGTGAATAATGCTGCTATGAACATTGGTGTGCATATATCTGTTTGTGTCCTTATCTTCAGTTCTTCTGGGTATATTCCCAGCAGTGGAATTGCTGGGTCAATGGCAAATCTATAGCTAACTTTTGAGAAACCACCAAGCTGTCCTTCAGAATGACTGGATCCTTCTGCATTCCCACCAGCAGCGGATGAGTGTTCCCATTCCTCCATATCCTCTCCAGCACTTGTAGTCTTTTGTTTTTTGATAGCTACCATTCTTATGGGAGTGAGATGGTATCTCATTGTAGTTTTGATTTGCATTTCCCTCATAGCTAGTGATTTTGAGCATTTTTCATATGCTTTTTAGCCATTTGTATTTCTTCTTTGGAGAAGCATCTGTTCAAATATTTTTCTCATTTTTAAAATGGGTTGTTTGTCTTTTTGTTTTTGAGATATAAGAGTTCTTTATATATGCAGGATATAAGTCTCCTATCAGATATATGGTTACCAAATATTTTCTCCCATTGTGTAGGCTCTCTTTTTACTTTCATGACAAACTCCTTTGAAGAGGAAAAGTCTTTAATTTTGACGAAGTCCTGCTTATCTATTTGTTCTTTTGCTGCTCGTACTTTGTGTGTGAAGTTCATGAAGCCATTTCCTATTACAAGGTCCTGTAGATGCTTCCCTGCATTGTTTTCCAAAGTCTTTATGGTCTTTGCTCTTTCATTTAGGTCTTTGACCATCTTGAGTTGATTTCTGTATAAGGTGTGAGATGGTAATCCTCTTTCCTTCTTTTATATATTGATATCCAATTCTCTAGGCATCATTTGTTGAAGAGGCCATTCTCTCCCAGTTGAGTGGGCTTGGTAGTCTTGTCAAATATCAGATGACTGTATATATGAGGACCTATAACAGAATTCTCAATTCAGTTCCATTGGTCAGTATGTCTATCCTTGTGTGAATACCATGCTGTTTTCACTACTGTAGCTTTGTAATACGATTCGAAGTCAGATAGTGTGATTCCTCCAATTTCATTTTTCTTTTTCAATATCTCTTTGGCTATTTGGGGTCTCGTTCCTTTCCAAATAAATTTTCATAGTTTTTCTAGTTCATTAAAGAATGTTGTGTTGATTTTTATTGGGATTGCATTGAATGTGTAGATCAGTTTTGGTAGGATAGACATCTTAATAATATTTAGTCTTCCTATCCATGAACAGGTAATATTCTTCCATTTATTTATGTCTTCTTTGATTTCCTTGAACAGTGTTGTGTAGTTTTGTCTGTATAAGTCTTTTACATCTTTGGTTAAATTTATTCCAAGGTATTTCATTTTTTTAATTTACTGTTGTAAATGGTATTCATTTCTTGATTTCTTCCTCAGATTTCTCATCATCAGTGTACAGAAAGACTACTGATATTTGTGCATTGATCTTACACACTGCAACTTTACTGAACTCATTTATAAGTTCTACAAGATTTGTTGTAGATGTCTCAGGGCTTTCTATGTATAGAATCATGTCATCTGCAAAGAGTGAAATTTTGACTTCTTCCTTTCCTCTTTGGATCCCTTTTGTATCTGGGTCTTCCCTCAGTGCTCTAGCAAGTCCTTCTAACACAATGTTAAATAGAAGAGATGATAATGGGCATCCTTGACATGTTCCTGATCTTAGAGGGAAAGATATTAGGATTTGACCATTGTAAATGATGTTAGCTGTCAGTTTTTCATATGTACCCTTTATAATGTTCAGAAAATTTCCTTCTATTTCTATCTTTTGCAGTGTTTTTATTAAGAAAGGGTGCTGTCTTTTGTGAAATGCTTTTTCTGCACCCATAGATATGATCATGTGATTTTTTTCCATTTAATTGGTTTATGTGGTGTATTACTCTAATTGATTTTCTTATGTTGAACCATCCGTGCATACCAGGAATGAAACCCTCTTGGTCGTGGTGTATAATTTGGTTAACATGTTGTTGAATATGATTAGCAAGTATTTTGTTGAGGATTTTCACATCTAGATTCATTAGAGATTGGTCTGTAATTTTCCTTTCTTGTGGTGTCTTTGGCTTTGGTATTAGGGTAATATTGGCATCATAGAATGAGTTAGGCAATGTTCCTTCTATTTTGATATTTTGGAAGAGTTTAAGCAAGATTGGTGTTAGTTCTTTCCAGAATGTTTGGTAGAATTCACCTGTGGAGCTATCTGACCCAGGCCTCTTTTTAGTTGGGAGGATTTTAGTGACTGATTCTATCTTTTTACTTGTGATAGGTTTGCTGAGGTTATCAATTTGTTCTTTCACCAGTGTGGCTGCTTATGTGTTTCTAGGAATTTGTTCATTTCTCTAAATTGTCATTCTTGTTGGAATATAGTTTTTTAAAGTATCCTCTTATGATAGTCTTTATTTCAATGGGGTCAGTGGTGATTATCCCTTTTCTCATTTCTTATTTTGTGTATTTGCATCTTCTCTTTTTTTTTCCTTGTTACTCTAGCTAAGGATTTGTCAATTGTATTGATCTTCTCAAAGAACCAGCTCTTTGTTTTGTTTATTTTTTTTTTGAGTGTTTTCTTATTTTTAATTCCATTTAGTTCTGCTCTGATCTTTGTGATTTCTTTCTTCTTTCTTTGGGGTTAGTTTGTTGTTTTTTTACTAAGTCCTCCAATTGTGAAATTAGTTCTTCAATTTTAACACTGCTTTTTTGATGTATGAATTTTTGGCTATGAATATCCATCTCACTACAGCTTTTCCCACATCCCATAAGTTTTGATATGTTGTGTTATCATTTTCATTAGTTTCAAGGTAGTTATTGATTTCTGTTGAGATTTCCTCCTTGACCCACTGGTTTAGCTTCCATATCTTGGTGCCAAATCTGGGTCTCTGGCCCTTGCAGATTTCCAGCTTCATTCCTCTGTGCTCAGGGAAATTATTTTGTATGATTTCAATCTTTCTGAATTCATTGAGATTTTCTTTTTGGCATAGCATGTGGTCTATCTTGGAGAATGATCCATGTGCACTTGAGAAGAATGTATATCCTGCTGTATTTGGTTGTAATGTTCTGTCTATGTCCATTAGGTTCAGATCTTCTAATCTATTGTTTAAAGTCTTTGTTTCTCTTTTGAGATGTTCTGTCCAATGGTGATAGTGGTGTGTTATACTCCCCCACTATAATTGTAGAGGTAGTTATTCCTTCACTTAGTTTCTCCAGTGTTTGCCTAATGTATTTGGAGGTGTCCTTGTTATGGGCATAAATGTTCATGATTATTCTTTCTTCTTGAAAGTTTATACCTTTCACTAATATGTAGTGTCCATCTTTTACTTTTAAAGTCTATTTTTTCTGATATTAATATAGCTAAGCCTGCCCTTTTTTTTTTTATTATTGTTTGCCTGTAAGATTGTTTTCCAGCCATTCACTTTCAATCTCCTTGAATCCCTGGGTCTAAGATGTGTTTCTTGTGGACAGCATATAGATGGGTTCTATTTCCTTATCCAATCTTCCAATCTATGTCTCTTAACAGGTGAGTGTAATCCATTGATGTTCAGTGTTATTACTTTCAAGGAATTACTAATATTAGCCATATTTTCTTTGGATTTGTGTTTGTCATATATTGTTTGTTTGTTTGTTTGTTTCTCTTTTTGTCATTTTAGTTGATCTTATACTCTCCTCCAACTCTGTCCCTCCAGTTTTTTTTCTTTCCTCCTGCTGAACTACCGTTAGTATTTCCTAAAGGGCTGGTTTCTTCTTGGCATACTCTCTTAGTTTCTTTTTATCTTTGAATATTTTGAATTCTCCATCATTTTCAAAGGCTAGCTTTGCTGGATAGAGTATTCTGGGTTGGAAATTCTTTTCTTTTAGCACCTTGACTATGTCTTACCAGTGCCTTCTTGCCTCCATGGTTTCAGATGAGAGATCAGCACTTACTCTTATGGATCCTTCTTTGTATGTGATGGTTCTCTTTTCTCTTGATGATTTTAGTATTTTCTCTTTGTCTTGCACATTGGATAATTTGCAAGCATATGTCTTGGTGTAGTCCTGTTTGGATTTATGCTGTTTGGGGTGCATTGTGCTTCCTGGATATGTACATGCATCTCCCTCAATAGGTTTGGGAAGTTTTCAGCCATTATTTCCTCCAACACCCCTTTTGTCCCCTTTCCCTTCTCTTCTTCTTCTGGGATGCCTATGATGTGTATGCTTATGCCTTTTTAATTGTCATTCAGGTCTCTAAGTCCCTGCTGGATTTTTTCTATCTTTTTTATTGATCAATTTTACTATCTGTTTTATTTCAGATATACTGCCTTCCACATCACTAATTCTTTCCTCTTCCTCTTCAAATCTGCTGTTATTTGCTGAGAGTGTATTTTTGATTTCTTGGATTGTGCTTTTGATCCCCATCATATCTGTTATCTTTTTATGCATGATTACAATTTCTTCTTGTGCTCTCCAAGTGTTTTCTTAAAATGCTTAATCTCTTCCTTCACTTCATAGAATTGGTCCATGATACATGCTTTGAGAACTGTAATTATTTGTTCAGTGTTCCACTTCTCTTCCTGGTTTTTAGTCTGTTCATTGGGTTGGGCCATTTTTTCTTGATTATTGGTATGGTCTGTAGTTTTTTGTTTTTTTCTAATCATTTTATCTTGTTGGGTTTATTCAGTTGCTTAGCTTCTTCATCTCATGGTTTAATTAGTTGTTTTTGTGTGCGTGTTAAGTCTTCTCTTTGTCACTTTGTTCTTCTTATTCTATTTCTTTGTTGCTGGCTAAGTTCCCTAGAAGGAAAATATTAGGGCCAGGGAAAGCAAAAAAGGTAAGAAAATAAAATACAATAGTAGTCGTGATAGTGAATGTTAGCAGAAGAACCATATGAGATCTAGAAGGATAGATATTGAACCCACGTAAGCTGTGTATAGTTATAACAAAAAAAAATGTAGTACTTATAATGAGATATTAAACTGAATATGGGGAGGAATATAGAGTGAATTAAAAGACCAGCATGGTCAGGAGAGAGGGAAAGAGAAAAGAAAAGACAGTAATATAAAGAGTAATATAAAGCATAAAAGATAGAAAACAGATTAGAGGTATTGGAGATAAAAAGTCAGAAATATTGGGGCTAAACAAAGAGAGGTGGAATGTAAGAGAAACAATAAATGGAGGATAGAATGATGTAAAGGAAAGGGGATAGTGTTGTTAGCCAAAATCAGCACAAAAAGAAAAGAGGAAATTGGGGATGAAGCAAGGCAAATAGGAAATGTTGCCTGCAGCACCTAATACAAAAAAAAAAAGAAGAAGAAGAAGAAAAAAGAAGGAAACATTTAAAAAAGCAAGCAAGAAAAGAGAAAGGAAAAAAAGGGGGGGCTATGGGGAAGATAAAGGGGAAAGAAAAACCAGAAAACAAATAAGCAAAAAAGACCAGGTACTGTCTCAGGCAAGGAATCCTCTCTGCAATTGAATAAACTGCTTAGGAGTCTGGCCTTCCCCCTTTCTCCCTTCCTCAGTTCCCTCTCTCCCAGGATAGAAGGGTGGCTGTGAGAGGGCTCCTGCAGGAAATTCAAGTGGGTCCCTGGTGAACCAACTCACCTCAGAAAATAACGTCTTTCAATTTCTTGAGAGAAGCCTCCCATTGCCAGGAACCCTAAATATGCTATTGGCAGCCGGGAAAGCCCATCCTACTGTCCCTCTCCCTTAGGTGTGCTACTGGGGAGCTAGTTAATTTTCTGACTCCACCTTTTCCCAGACCGTTTCTTATTCCAGGGCACTGAGGTAAATCAGGCTCTCAGTAGAATCTCCTCTCCTCTCTTCCTAGGCTCTCCCCAAGTCAACTGATATGTTCCTCCAAACTCAATTAATGGGGGGGGGGGAGGGCAGAAAATTGAACGTACACTCCTTGGGCCCCTCTGAACCTCCCACCTAAACTCTCCGACTCCCAGAGTTAGTCTCCGACCAGAGGGGTAGGGCAATGCCAGGTTTCTGGAAGTGCTGGGCTCAGGAAGCAGAGCACCGGGAGAATGTGGACTCAAGGTATGTAGGTCTATGAAATGTGGGTTGCAGAGGTTCAGGGAACATGGACTTGGGGCTCATGCATTTTGGGACCACAGGGCTTGGGAAAGCTGCCACATGACTGGCAGCTCTCCAGGAGTGCTACATCCTCAGCCCTAGGGGAAGGGATTTACCTTCTCATGTTTTTCAAGTTCAGTGTTAGAAACCAGCCATTCTACCTTGAGCAAGCACTAATTTTGCTGCAGTCTCTCCAGATCAATGTCCAGACACATCCTGAAACAGCCCACTCCAGCAGAATTCTGTCACCACACAGTCAGTCCTTTGTGGGAGAGATGACGATGGTGGACTCACTCAGATACCATCTTGCTCTGCCTCTGATCCAGAATCTTATCTTGTTCCAAAGCCTTGCTCCACACCCAGAATTGTAAACTGAGGAAGTTCATTAACCCCTAATCCTGTACCACTCCTCTCTAGAGAGTAGATATAAGACACTAAACATACCTGCCATACACACTGTGAAGATTACATGAGAGCAAAGAAATAGAAAGCCCAAGGGGGCTTGGCCATTGGGGGTTGAAGGGAGCTCACTGAGGTGCAACCAGCTCTGTGTATGGCCTACTCTGTGCTGGGGTCTCTATAGCATTTATACTAATAAGACCCTGATGTGCACTGCATCCTTTGGCAGGAACCCAAAGTCTCTGCTCCCCCCTCCCAGGGACTGTGTACCTAACTGCTAGCAGGCCCAGGAAGCATTATCAGGAGCGACCATGGTACCATCTAGATCTATGGAGGCATGAGGCACCTCCCATACTGGAGTTTGTGAGAGGGACTTGAAAGTGAAGCTCCGTTTTCTCCTCTAGACTTGGGCATTAGGTCATTTGTGCTAGGTCCCCTCAGGGGACAGAGTACACACCCTGTCTTCAGCCTGCTGAGCTCCAGCTGAGACCACTGGACCCTGGTCTGGGTATTGAGGGCCTGCAGGATCTGAGCTGCATGGGTGTGGGACCGCTGACATCTCCTCCCCAGGAGCTGTTCAAGAAGGTGGTGCCCTATCACTGTCTGGGTGCCATCTGGTCCCAGCACAACAATAAGGGCAAGGAGCATGTTACACCCACCATCCGTGCCATTGTCACCCAGTTCAAGCATATGACCAATTGCATCATCACAGCCTGCCTTGGGGACCAGAGCATGAAGGCTCAGAGGGCCAGGGCCAGGGTGGTGGAGCTCTGGATCAAGATGGCCAGGGTATGCTCAGGGGGCCCTCTCTGGAATCCTGGAGCCCCTTTGTACTTTTATGGCTCTCAGGCCTCCAGGCCTTCCCTGGCCTGTAGGACAGCTCTACACTATCCTCACTTCCCACCCAGGCTATTCCCTCAGATTGAGTGTGGGTGTCCCTCTCTGGGTAAATGGCATGCCCTCAGGGTCTCACTGGGTGTCTGTCTCATCCTAGAGGGGAGATATCAGCAGAGGGAGCTGAAGCTGGAGCAGGGAGGCACTCAGACCACATCTCACTGCACATTCTCCCTTTCCAGGAGTGCCAAATCCTCAAGAACTTTCCCTCATTCTGTCATCCTCTCTGCCCTTGAAAGCCATTCAATTCACCATCTCAAGAAGAAATGGAAGAAAGTTTCCAAGTGGGCAGACTTCTCC
Organism: Dasypus novemcinctus; assembly: GCF_030445035.2. Lineage (NCBI taxonomy): Eukaryota > Metazoa > Chordata > Mammalia > Cingulata > Dasypodidae > Dasypus > Dasypus novemcinctus. The sequence goes on from NC_080685.1 coordinate 113,742,147, forward strand.
AGGGACACCAGGTTGAACCATGGACCTTGTGGGGACTGGACATTGTCCTTTAGGGAGCTTGGGAGGCAGTGGCTTCTGGGCAAGGGCTGTGGGGTGGGGACAGCTGATCTCAGCACTGGTTCCTTCCACTTCCCTCCACTCTCAGTTACAGAGTTGAAACAAATGGGAGCATGTTAAGTGTTTGCTTTTCAGCAACACCCTTTGTCCATTGAAATCTACATATGTCAGAACCAGCTGCTCATGAAATGGGAAGGAGGATCCCCATTATGCCCACCTCATAGCTCAGCTCCCAAGTCCCATAATGTCTTGCAGTGCTCAGAACTACCCCGTTTCAGCACCATGCACCCAGGCAGACTGAGTCCCAAGTGATTAAAATAAAATGGATTAGCCTTATTTTTTTATTATTTTATTTTATTTATTCATTTAAAAAAATATATTACATTCAAAAAATATGAGGTCCCCATTCACCCCCGCCACCCCTGACCCACCACTCCCCTCACAGTAACACTCTCCCCTATCATCATGACATATCCATTGCATCTGGCGAGTACATCTCTGGGCATCGATGCACCCCATGGCCAATGGTCCACACCATAGCCCACACTCTCTCACCTTCCATCCAGTGGGCCATGGGAGGACATACAGTGTCCAGCAATTGTCCCTGCAGCACCACCCAGGACAACTCCAAGTCCCAAAAATGCCTCCACATCTCATCTCTTCCTCCCATTCCCACACCCAGCAGCCACCATGGTCATTTTTTCCACACAAATGCCACATTTTCTCGATTATTAACCACAATAGTTCATGAATAGAAAATCATTAAGTTCACTCTAATCCTTACTATATTCCTCCTTCCTGTGGACCTTGGCTTGGTTGTGTCCATTCCACATCTATGTCAAGAGGGAGCTTAGATTCCACATGGATACTGACTGCAATCCTCCTGCTTTCAGTTGTAGGCACTCTAAGCTCCATGGTGTGGTGGTTGACATTCTTCAACTCCATGTTAGCTGAGTGGGGTAAGTCCAATAAATCAGAGTGTAGGATTTGAAGTCTATTGAGGCTCAGGGCCTGGCTATCATATTGTCAGTCCAGAGATTCAAATCCCCTAGATATATCTTAAGCCCCAGCACCAACTACAATTCCAGTAAAGTAGCATGAAAGGCTTGTGAAAAGAGATCACATCTGAGTCCAGCTCCATCACGCAGAAACACCCGCTCCAAAGAAGGGCCACCTGACATGGAAGTGAACTCCATCTGCCATGACCATAGAACCTGTGGGTCTCTTTAGCCCTCAAAAGAAGCAATACCTGGGGTTGTATCTACTTTATCTGTCTCTGAGACTCTGCTCAGGTGTGCATAAGGGCAATCCTTCTGACAACCTCCAGACTCTTTTTTAGAGACTCATAGCCATATAAACTCATTTGTCCTATCCATTTCCCCCTTACTTTAGGTCAAACAGCATTTTTAACTCCTGTTATTATATGTAGACAGGGATATTCTGCTGGTCCACGTTGAACCTTTAATTCAAGGTCATTTTCTAGTTAGTCATCAGTTGGTACTTGGTAATGATCCCTCGGTGCCAGAGAGGCTCATCCCCGGGTGTCATGTCCCATGCCGGGGGTAAGGCAGTGCCTTTACATGCTGAGTTTGGCTTCGAGACTGGCCATGTTTGAGTAACACGGAGGCTGTCAGGAGGGAACTCTTAGGCACAGTGCTGCTCTAGGCCTTGTTCTTATTTCAGGTGTATAGGATCACAAGCATAGTCATTAGTATCAGGGGGTCACTGTTGGACCCTCATTCCTTCCTGGACCTTGCCGTTGCACCTGGGGGACTGCTGCTGCTCCCCTGGGGACCATGACAGAGTCCCCCCCAGCCAGGAACCCTGTACCGCCCCAGCTGTTGTTTTTAATTGTTTCCACTATGAGTATATCCAAACATTTCCATGCACCCTGGACACATGCCCTGTATAACTCCCTGTCAACCATATGTCCCCTGGCAATAACATCGCATACCAGTATTCCTCCACTGCCATTGTTGAACCCCTCTGTGATCCAAAACTTCTTGAAACACCAGGTTCCCTTAATAGTAAAATGGAATATAGTGATGAGTTTAAAGGTTAGATATAGAATACATATTGATTTGGAAAAATTCTACATCCTATCTTATTTTTTCAATTTCCTAACTATTGAGCTTCTCTTCACAAGAGCCATAGATTACAGTAATTCATATATACAGTATACAGTAGTCCCACATATCCATTATACAACCTTATCCCTTCCACAGTGATAATCTTTAAACTTATTCATATCAAATTTACTGAAACTGATGTACAGAGATTGAGACAATAGCTTTCAAACAAGGTGACATTTGTATTTACATTGTGGTTTATACTTTAGGCTATACAGTTTTCTAAATTTTTAGTTATCCTATGTTTTACATTATGGTTTACATTATTAGTCTGTTGTTCCCTATATGTTTTTGGTGTAATATTACATGTTTTATATCATCCTTGTGTACTCTTGTAAAACACTTCTATTGCCCTCACAGTTACTTTGGTTCCATCTTTTCAATATCTATTTCCCCCTGCCCTTGGGATGCACAGTGACAGTCAATCTTCATTTCTTGAGGAGCCATGTTCAGAGATACTTGCAACAGTGTTGACGGCTTGACTTGCTCAACTGCCTAATGCCCTGGGAGCCACCCTTTCTCTTGAGAGATACAGTTCCCACTATTTGATGGCATTAGTCCTCCCCAAGGATGTGAGTCTACCTTCACTCTCATTATATGGGTCTCTACCCAATGATATAACCCACTCTGGCAAAATGAGCATTCACATATTCCCTAGGAGTCTGTCCTGCGTCAGATTATCCCTTTTAAGTATCTTAAACAGGTAACTTTCCTAATTATATTTTGAAAAGGTTTTCTCAGCATTATACTCTCAACCAACACCTGACAATCTCCTATGTTAGTATGTTGCCCCACCCTCCCCCCAATTTCTTGGACAATATAACCCATCCGCCCATCCCTAGCCCCGCTCAAACATGCAAAGCCCCACCCAAAGGTAACCCTATGCCCCCATTTTATCCCTTCCTTGTACACATACTTACCTCCAGCTTATCATAGATTTCACCCATGTAGATGTCATCTTACATCCTTCCTCTACCCCCCGATTTCCCGTAAGCCTATCTTCCAGTCTCTATCTCTCTGAGGCAGCTTGCTTATTTCATATCAATGGGGTTATGTAGTATTTGTCCGTCAATGCCTGGGTTGCTTCACTCAACATAAGGTTCTCAAGATTCATCCATGTTATCACGTGTGTTTGCAATGTATTTGTTCTTAAAGCCGAGTAGTATTCCATTGTATGTATATACCACATTTTATTGATCCACTCATCTGTTGATGGGCATTTGGGTCCATTCCAACTTTTGGCGATAGTGAACAATGCTGCTATGAACATTGCTGTGCATATATCAGTTTGTGTCCTTGTTTTCAGTTCTGCTGGGTATATACCCAGCAGTGGAATTGCTGGGTCATATGCCAAATCTATGGCTAGTTTTTTGAGAAACCACCAAACTGTCCTCTGGAATGGTTGGATCCTTCTGCATTCCCACCAGCAGTGGATGAGTGTTCCCATTTCTTCACATCCTCTCCAGCATTTGTATTCTTCTGTTTTTTTCATAGCTGCCAATCTTATGGGAGTAAGATGGTATCTCAGTGTAGTTTTCATTTGCATTTCCCTGAGAGCTAAAGATTTGGAGCATTTTTTCATGTGCTTTTTAGCCATTTGTATTTCTTCTTTGGAGAAGTGACTGTTTAAATCTTTTCCCCATTTTTAAAATGGGTTGTTTATCTTTTTATTTTCAAGATATAGGAATTCTTTATATATGCAAGTTATAAGTCTCTTATCGGATATATGGTTACCAAATATTTTCTCCCATTTTGTAGGTTCCCTTTTTACTTTATTGGCAAACTCCTTTGAGGTGCAGAAGGCTTTAATTTTGAGGAAGTCCCATTTGTCTATTTGTTCTTTTGCTGCTCGTGCTTTTGGTGTGATATTCATGAAGCCATTTCCTATTACAAGGTCTTGTAGATGTTTCCCTACACTGCTTTCCAAAGTCTTTATAGTCTTGGCTCTTCTATTTAGGTCTTCGATCCATCTTCAGTTGATCTTTGTATAAAGTGTGAGATGATAATCCTCTTTCATTCTTCTACATATGGATATCCAGTTCTCCATTGACCATTTATTGAATAGGCCATTCTCTCCCAGTTGAGAGGGTTTGGTGGCTTTATCAAATATTATATGGCTATATATATGAGGTTCTATATCAGCACTTTCAATTAGATTCCATTGGTCTGTGTGTCTCTCCTTATGCCAATACCATGCTGTTTTCACTACTGTAGTTTTGTAGTATGTTTTGAAGTCAGGTAGTGTGATTCCTCCAATTTCGTTTTTCTTTTTCAACATGTCTTTGGCTATTTGGGGCCTCTTTCGTTTCCAAATAAATTTCATATTTAGTTTTTCTAGTTCCTTAAAGAAGGCTGTTATGATTTTTATTGGGATTGCATTGAATGTGTAGATAAATTTTGGTAGGATAGACATCTTACTAATATTAATCTTCCTCTCCATGAACAGGGAATATTCTTCCATTTATTTAGGTCTTCTTTGATTACCTTGAACAGTCTTGTATAGTTCTCGGTGTGTAAGTATTTTATATCCTTAGGTAAATTTATTCCTAAATATTTGATTTTTTAATTTACTATTGTGAATGGTATTTGTTTCTTGATTTCCTCCTGAGCTTGCTCATTATTGGTGTACAGAAATACTACTGATTTTTGCACATTGATCTTATAACCTGCAACTTTACTAAACTCATTTATGAGTTCTAGAAGCTTTGTTGTAGACCTCTCAGGGTTTTCTATGTATAAGATCATGTCATCTGCAAATAATGAAATTTTGACTTCTTCCTTTCTAATTTGAATGCCTTTTATATCTGGTTCTTGCCTCAGTGCTCAAGCAAGCACTTTTAAGACAATGTTAAATAGAAGGGGAGAGAGTGGGCATCCTTGTCTTGTTCCTGAATTTAGAGGGAAGGATTTTAGGATTTCACCATTGTAAACGATGTTGGCTGTGGGTTTTTCATATATACTCTTTATCATGTTCAAAAAATTTCCTTGTATTCCAATCTTTTGGAGTGATTTTATCAAGAAAGTGTGCTGTATTTTGTCAAATGCTTTTTCTGCATCTATAGATATAATCATGTGATTTTTTCCTTCAATCTGTTTATATGGTGTATTACATTGATTGATTTTCTTATGTTGAACCATCCTTACATACCTGGAATGAATCCCACTTGGTCGTGTTGTGTAATTCATTTAATGTGTTGTTGCATATGATTAGCAAGTATTTTGTTAAGTATTTTTGCGTCTAGGTTCATTAGAGAAATTGGTCTGTAAGTTTCCTTTCTTATGGTGTCTTTGTTTGGCTTTGGTACTAGGGTAATTTTTGCATCATAGAAGGAGTTAGGCAATGTTCCTTCTGTTTCAATTTTTTGGAATAGTTTCAGCAGGATTGGTGTTAGTTCTTTCTGGAATGTTTTGTAGAATTCACCCGTGAAGCCATCTGGCCCTGGGCTCTTCTTAGTTGGGAGGTTTTTAATGACGGATTCTCTTTATTTGTGATTGGTTTGTTGAGATCATCAATTTCTTCTTTCATCAATATAGGCTGCTTATATGTTTCTAGGAATTTGTCCATTTCCTATGAATTGTCATTTTTGTTGGAATATAGTTTTTCAAAGTATCCTCTTATGATAGTCTTTATTTCTGTGGGGTCAGTGGTGATATCTGCTTTCTCTTTTCTTATTTTGTGTATTTGCATCTTCTCTCTTTTTTTCTTTGTTAGTCTTGCTAAAGGTTGTCACTTTTATTGATCTTCTCAAAAAACCAGCTCTTGATCCTGTTTATCTTTTCAAGGGTTTTCTTATTTTCTATTTCATTTAGTTCTGCTCTTATCTTTGTTATTTCTTTCTTTCTTCTTCCTGTGGGATTACTTTGTTGTTTTTTTTACTAATTCCTCCAAAGTGCAGTTATTTCTTCAATTTTTGCTCTTTCTTCTTTTTTGATGTATGAATTTATGGCTATAAATTTCCCTCTCAGTACTGCTTTTGCTGCATCCCAGAAATTTTAGTATGTTGTGTTATCATTATCATTTTTCAAGGTAGTCATTGATTTCTTTTGAGATTTCCTCTTTGACCCACTGTTTTTCTAAGAGTGTGCTGTTTAATTTCCATATCTTGGTGTGAAATCTGGGCCTGTGACCCTTGCACATTTCCTGTTTCACTCCACTGTGGTCACAGATATTATTTTGTATAATTTTGATCTTTCTGAATTAACTAAGCCTTTCTTTGTGGCCTAGCATATGGTCTATCTTGGAGAATGATCCATGTGCACTTGAGAAAAATGTATATCCTGCTGTGTTTGGGTGTAATGATCTGTATATGTCTATTAGATCCAGCTCTTCTAATATACTGTGCAAATATTTTGTTTCTTTAGTGATTCTCTTTTGAAATGTTCTGTCCAGAGTTGATAATAGTGTATTAAAATCCCCCACTATAATTGTAGATGCTTCTATTCTTTCACTTAGTTTTGCCAGTGTTTGCCTCACGTATTTAGAGGTGCCCTTGTTAGGAGCATAAATATTTATGATTTATCGTTCTTCTTGCAAATGTCCCTTTCCCTAATATGTAGTATCCTACTTTGTTTCTCACAATTGTTTGCATTTAAAGTCTATTTTGTCTGATACTTATATAGCTACTCCTGCCTTTTTTTGGTTATTGTTTTCCAACCATTCACTCAGCCTCCATGAATCACTGGTTCTAAGATGTGTCTCTTGTAGACAGCATATAGATGGGTCATATTTCCTTATCCAATGTCCCAGTCTGATTCTTTTGATAGGTGAGGTTAATCCGTTGACATTCAGTGTTATTACTGTCAAGGAATTATTTATGTTAGCCATATTTTGATTGGACTTGTGTTTGTCATATTTTGTTTGTTTGTTTTTCTTCTTTTTTTTGTCTTTTTTGTTGCTCTTACACTCTCCTCCAACTCTGCCTGTCCTGTTTTTTCCTTTCTCCCTGCAGAACTCCCTTTAGAATTTCTTGAAGGGGAGGTTTCTTGTTGGCATACTCTTTCAATTTCTGTTATCTGTGAATATTTTGAACTCTCCATCATTTTTGAATACTAGTTTAGGTGGATAGAGTACTCTGTTGGAAATTTTTTTCTTTTATTACCTTGACTATATCATACCACTGCCTTCTTGCCTCCATGGTTTCAGATGAGAAATTAGCACTTAATCTTATGGAGCTTCCCTTCTATGTGATGTTTTTCTTTTCTCTTGCTGCTTTTAGAATTTTCTCTTTGTCTTGAGCGTTGGATAATTTGACAAGTATATTTCTTGTCATATACTTGTTAACAGATGTGCCTGTTGGGGTTTATGATGTTTGGGGTGCACTGTGCTTCTTGGATATGTACATCTGTCTCTTTCAGTAGATTTGGGAAGTTTTCAGCCATTATTTCCTGAAACACTCCTTCTGACCCCTTTCTCTTCTCTTCTCCTGGGATGCCTATAATATGTATGTTTGTGCATTTTGCATTGTCATTCAGGTCCCAAATCCTAGCTGGATTTTTTCTATCTTTTTATCGATCAATTCTAATATCTGTTTGATTTTCAATGTACTATCTTCCACATTGCTCATTCTCTCCTCTGCCTCTTCTAATCTGCTGCTATTTGCTGTGAGTGTATTTTTGATTTCTTGAACTGTGGTGTTCATTCCCATCATATCTGTTATCTTTTTGCATATGTCTGCAATTTCCTCTCCATATTGTTAACCTCTTCCTTGACTTCATTAAATTTGTCTCTGATATATGTTCTGAGATCTTTAATTACTTGTGTGAAGTTCTGCTCCCCTTCCTGGTTTTTAGTTTGTTCATTGGATTCTGCCATGTTTTCCTGATTACTGGTTTGGTTTGTAGTTTTTTGTTGCTGTCTGGTCATCATTTTATCTTGACGGGTTTAATCAGTTCCTTAGCTTCTTTGTCTAGTCTTGAGATTTAATTAGCTGTTGTTTTTGTGTAAGTGTTATTTCTTCTCTTTGTCACTTTGTTCTTCTTATTCTAATTTCTTATTGCTGGCTAAGTTCACTTTGAAGGAAAGTATTAGGGCCAGGGAAAGGCAATTGCATAAGAAAGTAAAATGTGTATAGTATTGATAATAAATGTTAACAGAGCAACAATATGAGATCTGGGAGGATGGATATTAGATTCATGTAAGGTGTGTAGAGTTATAGCAGTAAGTAGAGTCCCTATAATGAGGTAGTCGACTGAATATGGGCGGAATATGGTATGAATTAAAAGCTAGTGTTTTCGTGAGAGAGGGAAAGAGAAAAGAAAGACAATAGTTTCAAGAGTGGATAAAAGACAGAAAACAAAACAAAGGTATTAGAAATTAAAAGTTAGACAATTTGGGGATCAAAGAAAGGGAGGTGGAAAATAGGAGAGACAGTAGATGATGGAGGACATCAAGATGTGGGGGAAAGGGGATAGTGTAGGTAGCCAAAATCAATTCACACAGAAATGAGTCAACAGAGAATGAGGAAACCCAGCAAATGTGAGGTGTTCCCTGCAGCACCTATTGTATAATTAAGATAAAATAAAGTAAGAAGAAAATGAGGGACAAGAGAAAAAAAAAAGAGAAGAAAGAAAGAAAGAAAAAGGGGGGCGGGTAAAGAAAAGGGACGAGAACAAGGAAGGAAAAGAGAAGAAGATATAGAACAACAACAACAGCAACAATAAAAAAACCCTAAATAAATGAAAAAAAAAAAATAACACCTTGGGGATACAATGAGAGAAAAGACTAGGAGATAATGCAATATTAGCAACCAAGACAATAAAAAAAAAATGCAAACATTGATGGCTAGAACAATCAAGGACCTCAGATGGACCTCAGGGCATGGTGGATTCAGGGATGGAAAGTCTGTGATATTGCAGACTCAAGAGGTGTGAGTCTCTGGGTTATGGGCCACCAGGGTTTAGGGACACAGACCTGGCAACCTCAAATCCAGTTAACAGGGAGCCTGGGAACACCGAAGTGCAACACAGCCTTCAGGGATCCCCGCAGCTGGGTGCCAGCCCTATGGGGGAGGTCACATCCACAAACTCTGACCTATGTGTCCAAAACCCACAATTCCCCCTCTCACTAGGGTCTCTTCTGTGGCTGTATCACCAATTTGACTTCAGGACACCTCCCACCCTGCAAGCCCCCAAAACAGCCAGTTGGGGGTGCCTCCATATTGCAGCCAATTTAAGGACACTGCAGATCAGCAGCCAGGCCTAGGGTGTGGGGCTCTAGCCGGAAGCACTGATATCAGTGTCAGAAACCAAAAATCCCACACCTCACAAAAGACTCCCCTAATCGGTTTCCAGATGCCTCCCACCCTGCAAGCCCCTGAAACAGCATTCTGGTGATGTCTCTTTATTGCTAGCAATTTAAGGCCACTGCAGATCGGCAGCCAGGCCTAGGGGGCGGGGCTCTAGCTGGAAGCGCTATTATTCATGTCAGAAATCAAAAATTCCCCGCCTCGCAAAAAACTCCGTCTGTCTCACCAACTCGGTTTCTGAAGGCCTCCTGCCCTGAAAGCCCCTGAATAGCCTGCTCAGGGCTTATGAATTCCCCAGCACAGCAGAGCCTCCAGGAATTGCCACCACGGTGCCGGTGCCATGGTGCTGCCCACCCCAGGGAGAAGCATCCTGCACACAGCCCCTGACTCCGTGTAAGAGAGCCTCAATTTTATCTTTTACATGAATCTTCTCTGTTACCTTCCCACCAAATCAATGTCTAGACACCTCCTGCCATGCAAAATCCCAAAACAACCTGGTCCTGAAGAATTTCTAACACTGCCCAACCGCCTTTTTGTAGGACAGACTATAAGGTGCACTCACTCAGCCACCATCTTGCCCCACCTCCCCTGGATTAGCCTTTATACCTTCCTACCCACTCCCATCATTCTCCTTTCTTGCCCTCCCCAAGAGACATCTTCCACCTCTTTCAGATGTTCTCTTAGATTGTCTTAAATGAGAACAACTACTCACAGAGCAGTGAGCTGATCATCAAGGTAAAGAGGAGACTGGAGGGTCAGGGCTCAGGTGATGGGGATTTTAGTTTTTGACTGAAAGTTTCTTTGAAAACATCCAGTCTTGCTTACTCTGGTTGAAGATGTAGAGTGATATATTTGGTTTGTGGTCAGTTGGGGACAGTTGTAGGGCAGTAGGCTCTGGTTTTTGGGTTTTGTGAAGTTGGCTGGGATGTTCCAGGAGGAGAAGATGAACTGGCAGGATGAGAAGTCTCCATCTGAGTGGGAGGGTCTCATAACTGTGCCTCGTAGCTAGTGACATGTGTGCCAGAGAGCTATGAGAAATATTTGGGAGACAGGAAACCATGGCAGTCCTTCCTGACGAAGATTCCACATAAAAGAGGAAGCAAAACTTCAATGCTCAGTACTCCTGGCAGCTGCTATACTACCTGGACAATCAGAGCTGGAGCCATGGAGACCCATTTCTGAGTGGATACCAGGACTTGTCTGTAGGAAAAATATCCTGAGTGGACTCCAGGAGAGAGGATGCCTTTGGTATGGCTTCAGGCAGACTTTGGGGCCTCCACTCCTGTTGGATGGGACAGGCAGGAGCTGCTCAACTTGGCCTCCAGAAACACCCCATCCTCAAGCTCCATGGCTTGGATGACACGAGTCCCCAATCCACACCCAGAGGCCAGGAGAAACAGACACCAGTTAGTGGTGGTCAGTGGTGGTGTGACATCAGCTCAGATGTGGCCACTGTCTTAAGGGAGCAGCCTGTCCTCTGAGGCCCTGAGTGATTCAGTGCTAGTCAACAGCCTCTTGGAGCTCTGTGTCCCCATGTGGAATGGAAGCTGGACCATCCAGTGGTGCCACAATCACAGTGAAATGGTAAGGTTCAAGGGAGAAAAGCAACATGGCTGAGCATTCTCTTGACTCTGAGGTGTAGAGCACAATGGCCAGAGCATCCTCACTGCTAGCAAACAACACTGAGGCCTCTGGACTCCCAATGAGGGGGTTCAGATCTCTGTCCTCACATCAGAGATAAACAGGCTCAGGGAGGGTGGTCCACTTGCACAAGGTCAGGCAGGGAACCTCAGGCATGAGATGGCAACAGATTTCCACCTGCTCAATTGATCCAGGTGTCCAAGGCCCCAGGGACAATAGTTGAGGGATGGAGGGCCTCACTGACCTAGTCCTCAACCCTGGCAGGAGGAGAACTACAAGTTTGCCACCCTGGAGATGAACCTGAATAGAATGCAGAATAAGGAGCTGCAGCAGGAGAGGGTGAGTGTGCATGAGGCTGGGTGGCTGGGGAGGTGTGGCCTCAAAGTCAGCATGGGGCCCTCCTCAGGCCCATCCCTCTGGACCACTAAGCCTGGAAAGCCTCCTATCCGTGTCCCACCTGGAACCTTTAGGACCATGAGCTGTGGGAGTCCTGGGGGCTAGTTGCAGCCAGTCAGAGTAAGAGTCTGGAAGAGTTGACTCTGGGTTGATTGAGTGAGGGAGGGGGGTAAACTTGGTGACTTAAGAAAAGCCAGTGCTGTGATGTGACTACCATGGAGTTTGGGGTCCTTGGAGTCTGGAAGGGGAACTTAGGGGGTGAAAGCTAAGTGCATTGTCCAGGGAAGGCTGTGTGGTCTTAGAAGTCTGAGACTGAGGAGTTTTCATAGCACAGTCATGGGGGCACCTGAGAGCCTGTGCTTATCTCTACCCTACCAGTGCCACAGGGTGTCATCCACAGTATTGTCCCATGCCTGGGGACATTTCTCAGGTTTTGATGTTGGTCTATGCCATGCAGGAGTATCTGGAAGTAAGTGAGCCTGGGGGCAGGGGCAGGGTGGGAAAGGGACCCTGAGTCTTGGGAGGAGAGGCCACTCCCTGAGAGCTCTCACCAGTGGACACATGGGGTGTCCTGAAACTGCACAGTCTCCATGGAAGTTGGTGGTGCCATAGCCTTCTTGCAGATGAGTAAAAGGAGGCTGGTCCAAGGGTCTGTCTATTCATTGTTGTCAGAGGCTGAGGCAGAAGTTCTATCTCCAATTCTGGTCCCCACACCTGGCACTCAGAGTCTGTCTGGTTCCATCCCTGGTCTGGACTGCCCTGTTCATGTTGACCCTTGCAGTAATGCAGTGTGACGGGGGTTCAAGGGTGATGAGCATGGCAATGGCCTTTGCTTCAACTACCTCAGTGAGGTGTGACCCAGGTTGGATCTCCACCCTTTTGCTGCAGCCTTACAAAAACAGAAAACTGCAAACAGAAACACAGAAAAATATGAGAATGCCATTTTTGCACTCTCATATGAAAGAGGATTCCATGACCAGCTTTAGCTGAAAGGCCAATCAAAATCCCTGGAGGCTGAGATAAATGCCAGAGGCTGGAATCAGTGGAGCAGGCCTGAAGTGAGGAGGAGCTACAGTCTTGCTTTGCCATGTCGTAGGAGCCCAGGATCTGACCAGCAGATGGACCATTGACAAGAAAGCATTTCTGATGATGCCTTGATGTGGACATTTTAGCAGCTTTGGAACTGTAAGCTTTTACTCTAGTAAATCCCCATTATAAATGCCAATGGACTTTTGGTGTTTTTGTATTGGCAGGCTTGGCATATTAAAGTAAAAAGATTCCTAGCTAATGGTAAATGAGAAATTAAAAGCTCATGAGATTTCTATGTTTTCTATGTTTCTGTGTTCTTATTTCTGACTCATGGCTGGAAAATTTTAAACTGAAGCTCTAAACTCTCGATTCGCATCTGTCTGTATGTTTGAGAAATGACATTTTTGTTCCTCTGGATGGTAATATCAAATTAACTTATAAAACCCCTTTAAGACCTTTATTTTAATTTGTTAGAAGACAAATAAATGCTGATATATAAAATAATATAGTCTTAGAAATTAAGGAACCCAAGCTTCTAATATTATCAAAGGAAAAAAAGAATGTGTGTAAAATTATACCAAAATTTAAAAACAAATCAAATCAACATAATTCAGAAAAACCTTACACAAATGGGATTAATTAGCACAGTAAATAAAATTAGCTATGTCTTCTGTAATGGTATGTACGATATAAGCATAAATTTTTTTCTAACTTGGGCATGTTCTTAAATTTATGTAGGCTTACTGATCAGAGAAGCTAACATTATATCAGTGAGCTCTTTAAGGCAGCGGACTTGGCCCAGTGGTTAGGGCATCCGTCTACCACATGGGAGGTTGGCGGTTCAAGCCCCGGGCCTCCTTGACCCATGTGGAGCTGGCCCATGTGCAGTAATGACATGCGCAAGGAGTGCTGTGCCATGCAGGGGTGTCCCCCACGTAGGGGAGCCCCACACACAAGGAGTGTGCCCCATAAGGAGAGCCATCCAGCACAAAAGAAAGTGCAGCCTGCCCAGGAATGGCACTGCCCACACAGAGAACTGACACAGCAAGATGACGCAACTAGAAGAGATACAGATTCCTGTGCCACTGACAACAACAGAAGCAGACAAAGAAGATGCAGCAAATAGACACAGAGAACAGACAACTGGGGTGGGGGAGAAGGGGAGATAAATAAATAAATAAATAAATAAATCTTAAAAAAATGAGTTCTTTAAGATGAAAAATGTAAACCCATGTTTACACAAATTGAGTTATTAGGCTGACAAACTTTTCTTTGAGTAATTGTCTGAAGACAGTTTCCAAGATATTTTTGGTAATTTAAATACATAAGGCATGCAGGATGTGTTTTGTTAAGGGAAAAGAAAAGTTTTGTCCTAAAGTAAAATGACTGGTTGTTGTAGAGTGAGAAAGAGCAATGTGTAGGACAAAATCTGTATAGATAAAGAAACCTGTAGAAGATTTGTGGAAAAGGAATTTTATTTGTCATTGTCAAGGTTGATTAAAATTTTATTGGTTAATGAGATTTTTAAGAGTTATCAGACAATACCCTAATGCAAAATTAGAATTTGTTTTTATCTTTGTGAAAATAACAGTTTTCTTGGCTTGTTAGCCTGCTAAGAGGTTTAAAATGGTTACCTTAATCTTCTGAGTAATCCACCTAAAAGGCAAATATTGTAACTCTAAACAGATAATGCTCTGGGCTTTATATTGACCATATAATAGTTAATTGTTTTACAAAACATACCTTCTCACTTCAAAAAAACCCAAGTCTTTGAACCTTTGCTTATGGTGGCAATTAGGGAGATCTGCCTGAGATCTCCATAAGCATGGCCTCTGCAATGACATTTGAAATGTACTTTGAAATCTCTCAGCTATAAAACTCTTTGGATTTAATGTTTTCTAATTTGGATCAAGGTCTTTTTCCAAATACATCACTGATGGTTTCTGTAATCCCTTGGTGCCAAGGAGGCTCATCCTTGGAAGTCCTATCTCACATTGTGGGAATGGTAGTGAGTCCAGGTATGATAGGCAAGGCATACAGTCTCATGAAATCAACAACCCTTGGCAGGTCCTATTTTGGGATATATGATAATCTATTTCCACAGTATAACAAAGTTAGAATCATTTATAATTTCTTTACTCATGATTCCTCTACCCCTTTTATCTGAACCTATATTTATCACTATCCCTATTAAAGATCTGTCTCAGGGATTAAATCTTCAGTCTGTTCATGTATTTTTAAGCAGAGTTTTAGCCAAAACCTACTCTCCAGTTTCCTGGACTTGCCAAGTGTAACTAAGAGAATGATAATGGTTAAGTCCCATTCCAAAAAACAAAGAATATCTACAACTGAAAGTGAAACAATTCTTTCCATCTGCCCCATAATAACTAAAACCCTTTCAGTCAGAAGCAGTCAGAACCCCAAGTTCTTCAAGATTGAAGAATGAAAAAACACAAAGGGGGAGTGTAACCACAGAATGAAGATTTATTTTATTATTGTTTTACTATCATGTGGTAATGAAAGAAATTTTAACTTGATATAATCAGTGATTATCAGATTTATGAGGGAAGGGGAATGGATGGAGAGTTGGAACACAGGACATATCTAGGACATTGGAATTTTTCTTTATGATACTGCAATGACAAATACATGACACAATACATTTGTGAACACCTATAAAACTGTACAGTATAAAATGTAAACCATAATGTAATCTACAGGCCTTGGTTAGTAGCAATGCTTCAATATCGCTTCATCAATTGTAACAGATGTCTCACACTAATATAAAATGCTAATAATAGGAGAAAATATGTATGTGGTTGATGGTTATTATATGAAAATTCCTTATAATTTGATGTATTTTTCCTGTAATCTAAAACTTCTCTAAAAATAAAGTTTATTATAACATTTTTAAAAGTTTATGAAAAATATTTTAAGAATGGAGTATTTTTCTTATAATAATGTTAACTTCTCTATTTAATTCTGAAATCTGATTGTCACTTTGTTTGTATAAAGAACTATATTATTCAGCCAAAGGGGTGCTCATGGAAAGTATCAGAAATCTGCTGGCTTTTATAAAGGGTATTTATTTGGGGTAAAAATTACAGTCACAAGGCCCTAAAGAGTCCAACTGAAGGTTCCTTCCTTACCAAACTCTGATGCCACATGTTGAGGCAAGATGGCAGGCTTGCCATCTTGTGATGATTTAGGCTTTCTCTTTCCTCTTAAGGCTCTGTGGGCCCAGCTTCTTCTGATCTCAACTTTAGGCTGACATAGGAATCATCTCTCTTCCCAGGGCTCATTTCTTTCCAGTCACAGCTGCTCTGTTCACTTCACAAGGTCAGCTGTGAACTCTCAGGTGAATGATTCATCTGTCTTCCTGGGGTCTCTGCATTGTCTATGGAGGTGTCTCTCTTCCTCTGCATGTCTTCTCCTGTGTATCTACTTCTGTGTGAGAGTCTGTTCTATTGGCCCAGCAAGGGGCCAGGACTCAACCCTGCATGCCCAAATGATATGTTTGAATCAAAGCCCTAATCTTGATTTAATCAAGTAAACGTAAAGCCTTTGAATTTAAATTAATCAAAGGGTATCATTCCCAGAGAAACAGACCAGTTTATAAATATGATCAGTATCTCTTTTTCAATTCTTAAATATCAAACTGCTACAGTAATCAAATATCACTTCACAGTGACCCATGATCCTCTTTAACAAATTGTTCAAACCTGACCATTTTGAAATTTTGCCTTTCCAATATCATACCCTACATAATATCTTCTTGATCTCAAAATGTTTTGGGAATTTCAAGGGGCCTCTGGAAAATTACAAAGGATTTCTTTCATCTTATAAAAAAGAGGCAATAAAAATGTCATGTTTCCTTCATATTTTATGAAATGCATGGGAAGTGTTGTCTAAATTTGAAAGGATTTTCTAAGCTTCTCTTGGTTAAGTCTGTATAGGTAAAATGCTATTAATATAAACACTTCAGAAATTTTATAAAGTTTTAGATATTTGTCAATCTTTACATTCCATGAGTTGTCCTAGCAGTGATCTGCCTGATGTCAGCAGTAAAATTACTTGATATAATTTGTTATTCTTAAAATATTGTTTAATGAACACTCAGCATAAAATTTATTTTTGTAAAGTAGCAACAATTTAACCATTTTAATGTTCTGTCATATGCAATTAGTTTTTACTCTGATGTTTCTCTGAACTCATTTGCCACCAGCTACAGGCTAGAAGACTTCATATTCAACAGAAACAGTCTTAGCAACCCATGGAAAAGACTTTGCCAAGTGCTTTGGGGCACAGGTTACTAATCATATTGATAAATAACTTTGAGAACAAAACACTGAACTAGGGCAGGCTTCCAGAACTCTAGTGAAGGAATTGATGTGTTCATGAGAGGCTAACACAAAATTCAGTAGAAGGAGGATTGTTAGGGACTGAATTAAATGATAAAGAATGATTATAGTTTTGTTTAGATTATTGCAGATGTTAATGGTTTTTCTTCTAGATACAAAAGAATCTCTTATTCTCTTAAACCATCCAATTTATAAAACATTTCTCTTTTCTCACTGCCTGACTTCTTTAGAATTTGGAAACTCTTATTAATTTTATTTTTACAGCACTATAATTATTTACATAGGTTTACAGAATCAGAATCATCTGTACTCCTTATTAACAGGACATAATTGAAGACATTTGTTATGTTACCAAGGCTTTGAATGGAATGTCATGCTTGAGAATGATGCTCAGTTTATCACACTTGACCAGAAACTTTTAAGGAACTAAAGTTGACATTTTGGAGCCACTGCTTACAAAACTCTCTTGGAAAATCTGGTCTGGTACCTTGCTCTTGGGTTCCCAACCTTATAGGTCAGTAAAGGTTACTTTCTGGCAAGCATTTCCTTATTTTCACTGCCTTTAAGAAAGAGGAATTCACCCAAATGCATTGGCAACCTGCAGGTGAGATCTGGTGCTAAACTTTTGCCTTGGCTTCCAGCCTCAAGGGCTTTTCAAAGTCCAAGTGGAGGTTTCCTGTGAAAACTTCCAGGAGACCAGACTTAAAAATGCCTATATGGTAAATCACCATTCTTGTTGCACAAATGTAAATACTTAGGCCAAATCTAATGAAGCCAGACTTATTTTATGGTGAAGAGTATTCTTTTTGTGGTTATCTTTTATCAGAAGGAGGGAGACTATATAGAAAACTTTTGGATTTCAATAGAAAATTATAGCACACTCCTATGGGTTATTGGATTCTGTTCCTGTTTATTGTCTGAGCTATTTTATATCCCCTTTGTAAACTGCAGATAACTGCATGCATTGTTATCTACCTGTAAATTGGCCTGGGTCCTGTGATCTTACATATCTTGTTCTACCCTAAATGTCTGTCAAAAGCTAACAGAATCTTTTGTGTATCAGGTCTCCAACAGACCAAGGGGCATAATAGCCCCAATCCTTTGACTACTTTACTACAGAGTCCCAGTCTTCCATGTGCACCATCACACCTTCCCTAAGAACATATGACCTGGAGTGAACAGTTATAAATATACCTAAAATTATGAAACAGCTTTAACACCATTGTCAAAGTGTTTTGGGCTCCTCAGGCTGAGATTAACAACCTAGTGCCAGTGGCCCTGCTACACGGACAGGCTCCAGATATCCTGACTGTCCATGAACAATGTTGCATTTACATTAATAATTCTGACAACATATGTAAATATCCTAAATATTTTGAAGAACCAAGTTAAGTTGTTTCATGATATCAGTCAGGCTCAATCATTTCAATGGCCAGACCTTCCTGAACTAGGTTCTTGGTTTGACGGACTATGAAGACAACTAGTTTGATTTGGATTTATGCTTTTAGTTGTGATTATTATTCTACTTCAGTTTATTTCTTGTTGTATAAACTGTTTCCTAATTTTTTTCAATTTCCTTGTCATCCTCAAGACAGACGTCTTAAGATAGTTAATAAAAATGAAAATGAGATGGAGGTGGGACTCCCTCTAGAGGACCAAGACTAAAAATAAAAAAATAAAAATAATGAACAATCTGACTTTGAGAGAGGATCATACCCACAAACTACTCAGCTATTCTAAGGGTATTAAGTGTAATGTAACTTCCAGCCAATGAACCTCACTGCAACCCAGAAAGGAAACAAATATAAAACACAAAAAGGAAAAATGGAACAAAACAACTGACTAAACTTACTTAACCTCCTGATAAGAAATCATTGGTAGTGATAGGAGTGCTTTGATCAAGTTTCAATGAAATCTTAAATTGCATGATCTTTTTTTCTTTTAACAATAATATCCACCATTTTCTTTTCTTGATTTTAACAATAAAATATTCATAGTCCTACTGATGTGGGCTATGGGTGGGAGGCTCTTTGTCTCTTCAGACATAACCTAAGCTGTCTGACTTGTGGGTGAGACACAGTAAGAGGCTGCAGTCCTGCCCTTGGTGACAATGGCAATGACTCCAGTCCCAGAAAACAGTTAACAATGCAAGGTCTATAAACTTTAAGTATTCAGGGGAAATGCAAACAAAATATGCTAAAAGCTTATCTAGAATGTATGAAGTCCATGCTAAAAGCTTACCTAAGATGTGGAAGATATATATGCTAATTCAAGCCTATTGAGAACTGAAACAAAGAGACCATTTAACCTTTCCTTTCTGTATAAAAGAAACTCAAAGTCTTGTTTGGGGCCCGGGATTGAAACAGGAAGCTCCCAAGTCTGGTTGGCCATCAATACACCATTTTTCCTTCTCAAAATCATTCCTGAGTCCTGGCTTCTCTATATGCAAATAATTGAAGCTCTCTCAAATTCTACAACACTACAATTACAATCATCTTTACTCTTAGTATCATTTTGGAATTCTTTATGAAATTATTAAACCTACGTCCACTTCCTTAAGGCAATATGTATGTCACATGTAAATGCTCAACAAAAGACATTAGCTCCAGGGATCACTCTCAGTAATCCTTCAGAATCTGATTCACTATTTTGTGTATGATGGTCATATCCCAGTGCTTGCTCAGCGGTATCATGAAGCAAAAATAGGTCATGATGGCAGGGACAGAATTTGCCTTCTTCCCTATTTTGAGTACATCTACCAGCACTACCATATGTGGTCTCACACCTTCCTTTTTCATAAGCATTATACCCTAAACAACACTGTTTCTGAAATATTAGCTTATCTTTTTCTGGGAGATTTCTTTAATATCTTTTCACATAATGTATGATTTTACTAATAAACAATAGGAACAATAAGCAATAATATAAAATTTTACAATTATCACATATTGTTATTATTATTAATAAATTTGTATAAACTGGGACTGAATTAAGGATTTTATATTTATTATCACTTTTAATTTTCTCACAACTCTTGTCTAAGATCACCAAGTATGGAGTAAATGTAACTCTTGAACACAGATATGCTGATATCAGAGCTGTCTTTTAATTACTGCAAAACTCTGCCTCATTATTTTGAAATATTTTTATGTCATGTAGACAAATTCTGGTGCTCATGGATTCCAACTTAGTTATGCATTGAAGATATGTGAAGCCATCATTATGATATATTCCCGAAATTAGAGTTTTTAAATAAAATCTTCTTGCTTTTCAAAATGTGTTGGTAAGTATAACTACAGAAGGTCATAGGAAAAATCAAACTATGACTAAATTATTGATCATATAACAGTGACCATAATCATTATAATAGATTTTTATCAAGTTTAAATGTTAAATACTGCTATAAAATTTTGAATTAAAATATTTGATAAGAGAAATGTGATTTTATTTCACATTGTTAATTATCTTTCATGTATCTTATCCCTGGATTTTATATTTTGCCCTTTTAAAAATATATCCTTTGAGGCCAAAACAGTTTAAATGTAAGGAAAATCTAGCTTTCATTAATTTTGTATTTTAAGATGCTTATTAATATTGATTATAGTGTTTTATCAAATCAACGTTGTGGGTATATTTGAACAATATCATTGTGGTCATCACGAAAATATAAACTCAGTCCTCAAAATTAAAATTCCCTGGTCTTTTCTATTTTCCTGTGCACATAAATATTCATAAATAATCAAATTTACAAGTATGGAATTCATTAATTTATGTATCTATGATATTTGTCTGATGGCATTTAAATATATTTAAGACACACATTCATTTCAAATTAAGTATATGTGGCATTATAATTCTGTAAAGATGTATCTTTGCAGTTTTTAAAAAAGTATTCCTCAGCTATTGTCATGTAGATTTCTTGGTTTATTTTTAGTTTTTTTTCTGGGCCCTTGGCACTAGTCAGCTCCTTCATCTGTTCTGAAGGCTCCTCGTCCTGCCCCAAGGCTGCCACCCTAGGGGCTCAACCAGCCCACAGCCTGGCTGCAGGAGTGAGGCCACCCTGGTTACGTCCCTGTAGCCCCCACTCCAGGCGCGGCCCGGGGGTGAGGCTGTGCACTGGGCAGCTGCAGGCCCCCAGTGGGCCTCAACTTTAAAAAGTTTATATTTTCAAAACTTAAACAGTATTTTCTTAATTTTAATTACCTGTCCACCACTATAGTTTCTCTGTTGTATATAAAAATGAAATTGCATCTTTTTTGAAATAAAATTTATAGATTTTTTAAAAATCTACCTTCCTGAGTTTGAAAATGTAAAGTTCATGTAATAAAGTATAAAGTATAGTTTATTTCCATGGTTATCTTTTATTTTCCCTACTCCAGGCCTGAATCAGCTGATTCTCTAAAGAATCCCATATCATTTTTGTGGGGAAATTTCCTCAGAAACCAAGATTTAGGTTTTAGGAGTATTGTTGCAATTGGAATGCCAATCCTTTTAGGCCCTTTCAGGATGTATTTTATACAGGCATATACATTCTTAGCCAGCATCATAGCTTCAAAATATACAAAGATAAATGAACTCAAAATGAAAAGGAGACATAAGAAATACACAATACTAACAAGAAACTTTAAACCTACTTTTATTCATAGCTTTTGGAACACAAACAAAAATTAAATGAGTATCTGGAAGATGTGAAAGGTATACATAATACATTTTATCTAATTGGCATAAAGATAACACTGCACCTAATGTTATAATTGTCACTATTTCAAAATCATGTGGAAGATTTATGGAAAGTATACTTTTGCCACAAGTTAAAAAAATCACCTACAAATTTCAATATAATCAAAAATCCAATTATCTACAAACTACAATGGAATGCTGCTACATGTCTACAACATGTTTATAGTCATAGAACTCTAGCTTCATGAGCACTCACTATCAATGTTGGACAGAATTCTCTGTAGAATAGTAAACTAGGAAGCTAACTCCCTGAAAGGAAACCAAGGGAACATTCTTTGCAATGGACATGGAAGCAAAATCCACAAGAAAATGTGAATGGAACCTAGAGAAATATTAAATGGATAAAACTTCATAAAAAGGAGAATCAATCATATATATGATATTTAGCCTCTGTAAAAGCATTCAATGTAGTTCACTACATTAAGAGAAATAAAAGAGAAAAACTTGTTATCTCAGTAAATGTGGAAAAGTACTTGGTAAAATCTAGCCCAATCAATGAAAAACAATTTTAAAAACCTAGAAATAGACTATCCTTAATTTCACAAATAATACCTATAATAAAACTTGTTTCCAACATTATAAGCAATGTTGGGACTTTGAAAACTTTCCATCTGATATTCTATATAGGAATGCCTGCTACCATCATTGCTATTTAATTTATACTGTTGTGACTCAACTGTACAAGAAATTAAGACAAGTAATAAATGGCATATAAAAAGGAAGACATAAAATTGTCATTTCCAAATAACATAACCTTATATCTAGAAATTTCAAAATATTCTATAATTAAATTTAAAAACTCATTACAAATTGGCTGGAAGGTCAATAACAAATCATTTGTAGCACCATATTCTGGAAACAAAGGATAAAATTTAAAGAAGGTACCATTTACAACGCCAATGAAACTATCCTAAAACAGTCATAAAATGTTTAAAATCCTTACATTGGCAACTACAAAGCATTTTTGAAAGAAGTTAAAGAAACCTTAATAAATGGTGGCACATATCAAATAGAATACAACTGTTAAAATTCCATTAACTCCCAATTTTTGCATATATTAGATTAAATATAATTCCTCTTAAGATTGTACGGTTATTAATGTAATTCACAAACAAATTCTACATTCATAAGCAATGGGCTAAGAAGGGTGAAAATAAACTTAAATTAGAAGGACCAAGTGGGAAGACTTAAGTCACTAAGTATGAAGAACTCTTATGGGATTTATTTATTAGAGAGCATGTTAGTGGCACAAGGGTAAATGAAATAATTAGCATAAAAGGTTAAGGAGTTTGAAAGCATACCCATAATTATGCAAGCATCTGACAAAAAAAAAAAAAGCAGACAGTGTGGTGCAGTGGGTCAAATGATGGCCTTTTTAATAAATGGTAATTTGTGAAGAGGTAGCCCAAAATGGAAAAAAAATAATCAGGATTCCAATTGCACACAATAAACCAACATCGATTCCAAATAGATTGAAGGTATAAAAGTTATAGGTAAAAATAGAGGAATTAATTAAAAATACAGATTTTAGAAAAAAAGATATAAACTGTAATTTGTGATTTAGAATGGTAAGAGTTTTGTAAACAAGCCAAATTAAACTTTACTGTTAAAAATTAGTAAATGGGCTTTTTTCCTCCATGCCGCCCTCCCCTGTCGCCCTCCTTTCCACAGGGGGTGCCTGCGCCTCCTGCGCGGAAGGCTGGGGTCTCAGCGCCGCGCGCTGCCCAGGTCCCTCTCCTCCTTTGCTCTCCCGGGCTCTTCTCGGGTTCCGACTCCTCGCCCGCCGGCCTGGGACTCCCTCGCGACCCTCCTCGGCGTCCCCGGGCGCCCCCCGCGCTCGCCCCCCAACCCCCGCGCTCGTTCCCTCCCCCCGCCCCAGCTCAGCCTGGCTGGGCCGCGGAAGCCCGCCACGTGCCGTGGCGTTTGGGGGAGTCTCTGTGACGTCGCGTCACGCCGCACCCTGAGTCGGAGCTGAGCGGAGAGAGAGTGAGAGTGGGAGCGGGGGACAGAGAGGGGGAGACCGGGCGGGACGCCGGAGAGGAGCAGAAGACGCCGCCCTGCACGGCTGGATTCGCAGTCCGCGGGGCAGCCGCGCTCTCGGCCCTCGGCAGCCCCGGAGCCCCGCACTCCGCTCGGCCCCGCTTTCGGCCCTTGCGGCGCAGCCCGCTCCTCGGCTCGCTGGAAGCCTTCCCGGGAAGCGGGGGGACGCGGACACCCACTCTCGGTAGGGGTGAGTGAAGGCCGCCTCTCCTGCAGGGGTGGAGATAAGGCGAGTCTGGAAATGCGTTCCACTTGGGAGAGTCTTCACCGTAGGGGATGTGGGGCTCCCGGCGCTGCGGGTTCCCCGAGGTAGCGCAGCTGGCCAACGGACCTGGCAAAGCCCTTTTCCCTTCCTCCACGTCCGCACAGACACCAACACTCTATGGTGTGGAGAAGTCGAGCGGGAAGTCAAACTGTGGATGGCATTTAAAACTAGGCATCTTCCCTTAAATCTTGGTGCCGAGGCCACGGGGGCAGATCTTCAGGCCCAGGATTAGCATTCTCAAGATAAAGGGTCGGGTACAAAGTTTCCTGTATGAAAGATGAGCCCTCTTCCCATTGTCGCCCACTGGAAAAAACAAAAAGCAAAAAATAAAAAACTGCCCTTTTAACTGGCTGTGTGTGACCTCTCAGGCCCAAGCAATTACCTGGGAGCCAGGCCTCTGTGCCAAGCATGCACAGTGACTTTGGATCAAAATCCTTTAAATTATCACCAGTCAACTCCGATCTTGACTTCAGGAGATACGTTTTAAATGCGTGCAGGGGAGAGAGCTGTTTTCCAACTGGCTAAGAAAAAAATTGCAATTCCAAACAAGAGAAATATGCCAGTCTTTTTATTCCAATGTAATCACTTTAGTTTCCGAAAGGATTCTGAAATCAAACTGTCATGGGCTAGTGTAATTTTCACTCTCTTTTGTGTGAGCATTATAGTTTACTAAAAAAAAGCTGACTAAATGGGAAAGACGTTTACAATTATGGATTAAAATAACAGAATTCATAAATTCTTAAATATTTAATGAAAAATAATCTGCTTTAGAGAAATTTCTATGCACTATTCCTAGGTCATTAATAAGAATTAAAGGTGCTTTTTATCACAAAAACTATCCGTTTGGAGGAAATCCATCTAAAATCCAATACCAATAATATCAAGGAAACAAAGCACTTAAACAAAAGTAGACTGAGGAGTTTTATTGATGTAACAAAGTAAGCACACAAAATTTCAATGATCAAACTTTCCCTAAAAGTTAAATAACTACTTCATTTGTGGACTGTTTTACTTCACAAAACTATACTTAAATTATTCAGGTGCTTTATTCCTTAAATTAAGTATGTTTGTATTCAAATGATCCTATAGCATTAATATTAATTCACTTTTAAAAAAGCTCAAACATTGTTAAAATTGAAACTACATTAAGTACTATTTTAATTTCCTTATATAATTACCCACTGCAAATTAATTTACTAGTTAATCTCACCAGTTAAGTTCATTTACAGCATGTGTTCTTGTGCTGCTTATTTTTAAACTTTCCATTAAAGCTGTTGTTCTGAGTAACAGAGAGTAAATGGAAAAAAGGTGAAATGTGAAAGGATTTGGAATTCTCAAAACTATGTATTTTTCCTACAGTGTTATTCTTAAGGCAATTGTCAGAAGTTATTTTTAAGCAAGTTGTTTTATTTCCTAGTATTTGCCTACCCACCTTGGCCAGTGTGATTCAGTGTGCTCCATTTGTTGTGCGGTGCTTTTTAGCATGCTCACAACATAAAACTCATACAAAAGTGCCTGGCATACACATTCCAAACACTGGACTTGAGTTTTTGGGCTAGGGAACAACTTCCCATCAGGTCAAGTGGTGCATCTCAATTTGAGAGAGCAGTTAGCCATTGAAGTCAGCCCAGAAGTCTGGCAATTGAATTTGCCACACAAGATTTGTCTTAAGAGGGCGTGTTTAAGATTTGGCTGCCAGGATTTGGAGGTCTTCTTTTAAAAACTATACCCCCCCACCCCTCCAATGATTTCCACTCAATTTATCTACCAGACCTGGTCATTATATGAGCATGATAGGCAGGTCTCAGAGCTTGCTTTGACTAGAAAATAAATTCCCAAATCACAAGAACACATAGGCATGAGCTAAGGAAGTCTCCTTGTCCTTTTTAATCCTTAGAGCCCAGCCCTCTGAGTTCTTGATGATTTGTTTTGTATTGCTTTGTTTGGTCTTCAGCACTGAAGCATTAAGGTTTGGGGAGAATGTGTAATAATTGGCCAACTTTACACCCAGCGACCCCATCTTTTTTTTTTTTTTTTTTGTATATTTCATTCTTTTAAAAAATAAGTGCAGTTTGCAGTTTAAAAATTAATAAACGGGACTATTTCAAAATTAAGAATTCCTTTGCTTCATAAGACATCAGTAAGGTGGAAAGTGGTAATCCAGAACGTGGAAGAATGTATAAAATCTCTTACCAAAAATTGAGAACATGATAGGTGCCCAAAATAAAATTATCCAAACGCTTGAACACATAATTCACAAAAGAGGATGTACATGAGGCTAATAAACAAAGAAAAGTGTGCTGTACATATCCAGGCATCAGAGAAATGCAAACAAATCCACTGAGACTTTGTCACCACAAAACTGGCTAATGTTTACATGACTTATAACATCAATTGTTGGTTAAGATGTAAAGCAACAACAAATAAATACCTTGCCAAGCAAAGTGTTTGGATGCATTTTTGCAAGCACCTTGGAAATTTGGGGCCAGTTCCAACAAAGACTGAATTTATTCTCAGTTTATAACCCAGCAATCCCCCCACACCAACAATTTATATTCCACAAATTTAGATATGCATTACCAAAAGATACATGCTCATTTATATTTGCACAATTTAAAACAAACAAACAAACAGAAACCACCCAAGCATCACCAAATCTAATATTAGCAAATGAATTTTGGAATGTTCATACAATGAAATGAAATACAGGAAGTAGCATAAATTAAATACAGTTATGATAAACAAAAGAGAAAAATAGCACCAACATAGCATTCTATGATAGGAGAGACAAAAAGAAGTAACACAAACAATTTCATTTATATGAATTACAAAAATGTGAAAATAATATGTTCTGATGGGTGTCAGGAAAATGGTTATCATTTTGATGTGGGCTATGGGTGGAAGGCTCTTTGTCTCTTCAGAGATAACTAAATTGTTTGACTTGTGGGTGTGAAACGGTAAGAGGCTGCAGTCCTGCTCTTAGGGACCAGCAGGCTCCAGTCCCAGGAAATGTTTAACAAAGCAAGGGCTATAAACTTTAAGTATTTAGGGGAAATGCAAAAACCAAGGCTTATCTAAAATGTCTGGAGTCCTTGCTAAAAGCTTACCTAAGATGTGAAAGAGATATATGCTAATTGAAGCCTATTGAGAACTGAAACAAAGGGACCATTTGGCCTTTCCTCTCTGTATAAAAGACGTTTGAAAATCTTGTTCGGGGCTCGGGATTCAAACAGAAAGCTCCCGAGTCCGGCCGGCCGTCAATAAACCATTTTCCTTCTCAAAATCATTCCTGAGTCCTGGCCTCTCTATACTCAAATAATTGAACTTCTCTTAAATTCCACAACATTAATGGCGACCACGAAGAGACAAAAAATGAAGGCCAGAGACGGTAGCATTTTGCTGCCCCTTCCAAATCCCCGAGGAAGCCGGGAGGACTCGGGTGAACCCCAAATCTGGGCGCCCCTGGATTAAATTTAATCCAGAAAAGATGTGGGCTCCACCAGAATCTTCCCGACAAAATCAAGGGGCAATGGAAGGTCTGAAGAGAAAGATTCTGGGAACGAAAAAGAGCTCCGAACATGGAAGAAGGTAAGACTCCCCGGGTGAGCAGAGTCTGGAAGGCCCTAGCTTTAATTGCTAGGAAGGGGAGGCTGATCACCTCCCGAGAGAACCCTAGTAGCCCCAGAAGGCTGGGGGGAAGCCGTTCTCTCTAGGCTTGGGAAAAGGAGGAAAACCGGGGAAAAGCCCTGGTGTTTTGGGTTTGTCTAACTGCATGTTAGAATCTGGTACTGGTCTTATATCCACTAAAGGAGTGGAGTCTCGATTTTAATAGGAAGGGTATTTATAGGTTCGAGTCCTAATATCCTGGAAATTGGTCTAGATTAAGGAAAACAAAACTTGGTTACAGGAAAATGGATCGGCTTTTCTGGTGGAGCTTGGTCTGGGTGTAAAGTTTAAACAGTGGAAAAGTCTAGCTGAAATCTTTTGTTATGGTGCTAATTTGTGAATGAATTTGCTTTATA
This sequence comes from Dasypus novemcinctus, assembly GCF_030445035.2. Taxonomy (NCBI): domain Eukaryota; kingdom Metazoa; phylum Chordata; class Mammalia; order Cingulata; family Dasypodidae; genus Dasypus; species Dasypus novemcinctus. The sequence goes on from NC_080685.1 coordinate 113,770,071, forward strand.
CCAAATGTTAAGTGTTCTGAGGTTTGTGATGGCTGTGGGGGCAGCCGTGGTGAAAATAAATATATAAACTTGTGAGTCAGATTAGTGACCTTTGTGCTTCTGTCTGTGTCAGCTCAATGTTAGTGTTGGAGTTGTGTCCTTACATGAAGTAGAATTACAGCTGAGCTGGAGCCCTCCCTTGCCATTGGCAAGGGGGTGAAATGATTCTGGGGCAAAAGCTGAGGAGTCTAGATGTTTGTGCATGTTCTGGTGTCTTGTCTCTGGTCTGGCCCTTTGCCGGGGCTTGGAGGCCATCTGTGTCCGCGCCAAGCACCCAAGTCTGTTGGGAATGTCCCAGTCAGGGCGGCTGGGTTCCTGGGAGAGTTGCCAAATTTGAGTAGGTTCTGTCTGCCCATTTTGGCTGAAAGCTGGAAAGGGGGGAGCGGCTTGCCCCTTTCCAGTGAGTCCACCCTTCTATTCATAAGCCGCATTCCTGTTTGTTGTGCACCCGACTGCCTGGAAGGGGGGGAAGTGAAGGAGGTGAAAAGCAGAATCAGAATAAATGCAGTAAAGTTCCCTCCTTAGGGTGTCAAAGCCAAAATACGTTTGCATTCTGCTCAGGTTCTTAGAAGGTATTGTAGTAACCTTAAGTAAGAGAATGTGTTCTGTGAAGGTAAACTTTGTATTAAGGGTATAAATAATTATAAAAGTTTTACAAAGCATTGTTTAAGGTATTTAAGTGGCTAATTGCAGAAAGTCATTATTTAACAAAACTGAATTGATAATAATAATAATAAAAGGCAATTTTATAACAAACTTATTCGGCAGCCAATCTCCCCTGCCAACTTGCTTCCAAAAAAACTGTTTCTGGTATTACATGCTACTAAGTATTTAAAGTGAAGAAAAGTTCATTATTTTAACAAACTTGTTTAGTATTAATGGCAATTATATGTTGTAAGAAGTTTGCCTGGTAACTCAGTATGTGGGATATATGGAATGTGTTTTTATTGTTAAGGAAACAGAAGATGATTTTGTCCTAAGATAAAATGATTGATTATTGGAAAGAGTAGAGTGTGGGACAGAACCTGAATGAATACTGAAAGTGTAGAAGGTTTGTGGAAGAGAAATTTTTATGATTAAATTGAGTAAGATCAATATATAAAGAAAATCATTTATCAATAGCTTCTTGTGCTTTAACCTCATCATATCCTCAATGTTTGAAGAAGAGTCTTACCTCTTTTAAAAGAACATTTTATGTTCTAGAAATCAAATCCTGAAAAGTAGCCTTTTATTTCAAACTAACTGCAAGAGATTTATTCTTTCACTTTAAAGGAAAAATTAAAGTAATGGTTAAGTTCATTTAATATGTTATAAGTTGAATGAAAGGTATTTAAAGGTGTTATAAAATTAATAGGTTTTAAAAAATTAATAAAAACTGTAACTAAGAGTTAAAATCATTTATAAATGCATTTATATTGTAAAACAGTGGAAAGACAATAACTGAGATTATAGCTGGGTGAATTTAGCCTGAAACTATTATTTAAGTGTAAATTCTACACTAACCTTTCCTTTGTTTATGGTTGCTTCAGGCCTAACCTCGCCCTTTGCCTTTGCCTGTGGTTATTTCATAATTGAGAAGAGCTGGGACATTACTGTCTCCTCTTCTGGTATTAGTAACCCTTTCTCTCATGAATTCAAGTGTAAACTAAATAAATTGCTGCCTGATAGAATAAGGTTAAATGACCACTGGAGTTTTATTATCTCCAAAACCAAAAGGGGGGTGGAGGGGGAGAAGTCTCCTGCCTTGAGGGTCAGTGTTCCTAAGAGTGGCAATTCATGAGAGAAAGCAGTCTGTCTCCCTGAGGCTTCAAATAGCCTCAGTAAATATATATAAAACTAATCTTGTTGCTTATCCAAAACTCTGCTAATTTCAAGGTAAAATATAAAGTTCTAAAACAAAATGGTGCTAAGGCATTGAGAACATTTTGGTTATTACAATCCATTAAGTAAGAAAGAAAATTCTTGTGGTAAACTGCATGGTCATAGTGCAAATTAAGAAGAGTTTCAAAAGTCTTTGAAAAGTTTAAAGTAACTAAAGTCATGTTGTTGTGTCAAACTATTCATGTCTGCCTATTTGCTCAAATTGTTAAAAAATATGCAGTTATATTTATAAATATTCTTAAAGCCCAAATTGAACTAAGCAGGATGAAAAAGTCATAGAAATCTGATTATGGAAACAATTGGGAAAGGGCCTCCTCTTTGCAAGAGCTTTTAAGGCAAGACTAGGTGTGGCAGATTAAACCTATCTACTAGGCTAGGGAATTAAGAATCAGTTTGCCTGGTAATTTCCCAGTTTAAACCTTTGTCAGCCATAAATTGGAAAAAAAAAAAACAAAACAAAGATTAGGTTAATTTTCACAGAAGAAAAATGTTGATGTAACCCGGCGGCCTGCTGCCTCAGTCTCCCACTCCCGGGTTGGACAGCAGTGGAGGAGACCAGTTTAGGCCAGTCCTATGGGCAGTGGAAGGATGCCCAAGAAGGAGCTAACTAAGTCGGTGCCATTTCAGCACTAAATTCTATTCCTTATTTGACAAAGGGGGGAGCAGGTAAAAACTAAAATGGTTGGAATGTGATAGAAGAAGCAGTTAAATCAAACTTTTGCGTGGGAAAGTTAAATCTCAGATAAGCTGTAACTTCTGAAGTATCCAATCTATGGAAAAACAGGAAGAGCTTGCATGCTAGGCTTAGGGGTATAAATTGTGTCATTTTTCTTTGTTCGGGGCACCAGCCATATCTGGCTCTGCGCCCCTTCTTGCAAGATTGAGAATAAAGTATTTTCTTCTCCACAATCTGGTGAGCCTTATTTTCTTCCAGAAGATTTCTTTCCAACAAAATAAGGTAATTAGTGGCTCTATTAACAAATTTCAGTAAGAAAAGGAAAGTCCATAAAAACTATGGAGAGATCTTTCCTGGGTTATGATTTTAAAAAATTAAGTAATTGTGTAATGTGTTTTGAAACCTGGAAGTCAGTATGCATGTGTTTTAAAACCTGGTAGTCAGTTATGCTTTTAAATTAATAATTTTCATAACTTAAAGAAAAGAAATTTTTAGCTTCCTGTAAGGGAAAAAGAGAACATTCCTTGCATAAACTATTATGGTTTCAATTTTATTTAACTTGAGTGTAATCTCCCATAGTTAATTTATAAACTAAATTAACATATGTACAAAATCTTTACAGTAATGAAAATTGTAAGTGAAAATTGTAAGTTCACATTGGTGAAATTAGGCTAAAGGGAAAAGATTGTAGATATGCTCTCTTAAATAGAGAGTAAATTTCTTTCATTGGTAATTGTAATTTAGTAAGTTTATTTAAACATGAGGTGGCTACTCAATGTGGTTATAGTCAATTATAAAGAGTTTGTAAAACATCTTCCAAACTGAAAATGTTTAAATAGTTCTAGTTGTAGAAGTTATTGTTAACTAAAGAAACTTAGATTGGTATTGGTAGCAGAAATAACTTCATGATAATAAACCTGTCTGAAGGCCACTGCAAAATACACATTTAAGTAAATGGTAATAAAAGGTTGTCTTGATTCTATTGGAAATATTCTGTTTTCATTCTAACAATGAAAAATAATATTTTTCCTCTATTACTAAAGTGAAGTACCTACTGTTATCTTCATAGTAAAATTGTGTAAGTAGATGGTCATTTGATATATGTATTGCGTTAAGTTGTTTAAAATATATATAAAACAAGGAATAGACTTTAACATTGTCAAACTCTTGTGCATTCGAACCAGGCCTTGTATACATTACAGGTGGCCTCTCCATGTGAGTTATTGGCTAGGCTGGTCACTGACCCCTCAATTAAAAATATGTGCTATATCAGTCTCTGGTTCTGCTCCTGAAGTTGATGGAAACTATATTGCAGTTTCAAGCTCCTGCAGCCAATAATGACTCGGTACAGCCAAGTGTACAATGGATATCGCCTCCAGACTGGCACTGTTCCATGGTGCCAGAGAGCACTATGCACCAGGCTAGTAGAATACTGGAAAATCTCTGGAATACTGGAAGGATGCTGCAACTTGCTCACTGCGTTGAAGAACATGCTAAGTGGAGCCATGATACCAGGAGACTGTAAGTAAAACTTGAGCACAATTGGCATTATGGCCTGCTCTCATGGAGAGATAACATGTAAAGTATTACAAACCTGAAACTCAAAACTAATAATGGCAACTCTGAATCCTTATGCATTAAGTAATACATTAGTTAATATTAAGTGCTGTACTTTTATCCTGTACTAAATATATGCCTAATAATTGTAATGTTATCTTTTCTATTTTGGATCAAGTGCAGAAGTATATTAGACATGTTAAATTCCTGGTAAAATCATTTTCTAAACAGTTAATAACATGTCTATAGAATAAGGTGGCAGTCTCAGCCAGACTCAGTTAGCAAAAGTGAGGCTTGCTTGCTGATGGTGAGTCACCTATTGAACAAGTCAAAATTGCTAGAAATTGTACAATGAAAACCAAGGTGTATAAAATCTTTATTCTGTAGTTCTGATCACTCCCACAGGTGAAAACTAAGAATATTTCCAAATTAGTGTTCTAATCCTGAGTGAAGCCAGTTGCCCAAGGAGTGCCAGTTCACCAGGAGCATCTGACAGAGCGAATGAGTGTCAATCATTGAACAGCTTGGAATGTGTCTTCAGACAAAGCTAAGTGTCTGTTGCAATTTCTCTCTAAAGATGGATAACTTAAAAAAGAATATATATGCTGTTCCCACCAGCTTTTAAGGAATGCCATCTTTATAGGCATCTAATCTTGTCTATCTCTGTAATCCAATGTGTCCTCTTTTAAAAACGGGTATTCCAAATTTTTAATTAAGTTTGTTTCTTTCAGAGTGAACATCTTATTAACCATATGAAAACTTCATCCAACTTCGTACAGAATGCCAGATCCATCTTCCTCCAGTTAGAATAAATTAAGGAGTTTTTACACCTTATTAGGCAATGACTACAGCCCATGGCCAGCAGGAAGCAGTTACAGAAAAGAGATCGTCTCCCTTCAGCACCCCTTTTAAATTAAAGGTGTAAACTCTTTAAGAGTAAAATAAAAGTAATAGATGGATCTGGAACCTGACTGGAAATCCACGTGAGTGCCAGTGGCAGCAGAATAACTGCGGGAGGCCCCTGCCCAAGATTCTGCTGTCCAGAATGAAAAGTTCTAAACTTCTAAAAACGGTCCTTGATGCTGTACTAAAGACTGATAAATAATCAGTCAAGACAACAAACAGTCATCCACCTCATAGCTACAACAATAATTATGCCAAAGCTTAGCAAGTAAACTTTGACAAAGGGGGGGAATGATGTGGGCTATGGGTGGAAGGCTCTTTGTCTCTTCAGAGATAACTAAATTGTTTGACTTGTGGGTGTGAAACGGTAAGAGGCTGCAGTCCTGCTCTTAGGGACCAGCAGGCTCCAGTCCCAGGAAATGTTTAACAAAGCAAGGGCTATAAACTTTAAGTATTTAGGGGAAATGCAAAAACCAAGGCTTATCTAAAATGTCTGGAGTCCTTGCTAAAAGCTTACCTAAGATGTGGAAGAGATATATGCTAATTGAAGCCTATTGAGAACTGAAACAAAGGGACCATTTGGCCTTTCCTCTCTGTATAAAAGACGTTTGAAAATCTTGTTCGGGGCTCGGGATTCAAACAGAAAGCTCCCGAGTCCGGCCGGCCGTCAATAAACCATTTTCCTTCTCAAAATCATTCCTGAGTCCTGGCCTCTCTATACTCAAATAATTGAACTTCTCTTAAATTCCACAACAATTTGAGATGGTACTGACTAGATTGGGGCATGAGGGGGCCTCTGGGGTTCTAGCACAGTTCTTGATCTGGGTGCCAGGTACACAAGTGTTCTTGATTTGCCAAAATTCATGAAGCTATCATTTTAATGAGAATATATTTTAGAATTTTAATAAACTCAATACAAGTGGCATGAAGAATTTTACTACTATGTCAGTAAGCCCAATAATAAGGGCGAGAGGATTAACCATGAACTATCTGATCTCTTCCCTGCCATTTTAGCAGGAAATTGTTGACAGTATCTGAGAAGACCTCCCCAAACACAGAAGTGGGATGGGTGGGTGGAGGTCAGCAAAACACGGCCCCATGAGGGTCATCACTCTCTATCCTCAATCCCAGCTTTTCCTTTACTCCTCACCACTCTCTCACAGGACAGGATGCTGGGAAATGTCTTTTAAAAAAGAAAATTACCTTGAAATCAAAGACATTAGTTTAGATTTGGTCATTTTGGGGACACTTATGAAAAGAAACAGCGTATGAGAAGGAGAAGGAGGGATGTAAACTGAACTTAAATCAGTCCCCAAATAGTTTCAGTATACAATTTTTCAGGAAGTCTCTCACACCATTTCAGTGGAAGCTAGTCTCACCACCTGAGTCAAACAAATGTGCTGAACATCATCTTTTCCTTGCAGAAAGTGTACAAAAAAAGCAGACCCTTCCTGGTTTGATAACAGGTATAGTCTTTCCAGAATCATAGAAAAGAATAAACAAAGTTTCCCAGCTAAAATATGGCAGAGTCAGGACATAAAAATGATTTTTAATTGTGGAGATTTGATAACAAATAAATTGTTTCTTAATATAACCATTTCACAACATAATCATTTGCCAATTCATCCTCAGTAGAGATCTGCTGAAGTGTGTGGGTGGATGCAGGCTCTGAATTGGTATTGTCTAAGTTTTGGCAGGATAGCCTGACATTGTATTAAAAGATTATGTTAATAGTTTGGATTGTTTTCTTATTCACCAGAAAATATTCTTATTTTCTCATACAATATTCATGCCTTCTCTACAGTTGTGGGAATTGGAGAGGGCTGTGCAGATTTTTAAAAAATATATATTTTTATTAGAGAAATTGTGAACTTACAAAACAATCATGCACATGTGTGAAATTCCCATATAACACCCCTCTACAAATGCATGACATTGTTGCAGGACATTTGTTGCAGATTACAAAATAATATCATCAGACTATTACCACTAACTATGGTCTATAGCATGCATTTGGTATTTTTTAGATACACCCCTATTATTATCACAGTACATCTTTGACATTGATGCAAGAATATTACAGTATTGCTGTTAACTATAATCCATAGGTTACATTCCCATGCTTCTCCATATTCTTACCACCTTTCAACTGTGATATATATTTGTTCTAGTTTATAGAAGGGCATTCTTGTATTTATACTATTAACCACAATTCTCATCTGTCTCTGGGTTCACTATCTTATTTATTCCCTAGATTATTCTTGAACTTTCTTTCAATTGACATTTACATCCCTAGACTACCCTTGTTGGAAACTGAGGCACAGTGGCCTCACAAGGAGAGTTGTGCTGTCTCCATGGCTATGCTTGTAACCTAAAGAATGCAGTAATTAAGGGTTCTGGGCAAATGGGATGAAGCTGTTAAAGGCTGAAAGAAAAGATGAGCACATACCTTTTGTAGTGAATAGAATACTTAGACTTTGTACCTTGAGATAAGATTTTTTAAAATTCCTTAGACTATGGGTAATGCTGATAGTTAATTGCATGTTGCTGCTTGATGTCACATAGACTGGGGTATATAAAGAGCCCCTTGTAAACAATAAAGTTGTCTGATGAGTCTCTACTTGCAGACCCCCTGATCCCAGCTCTCTCGTTCTTTCTTTCTCATTCTTTCTTTCTTTCTCTTTCTTTCACTCTCCTTTTTCTCTTTCTTTCATTCCCAATACACTTCAGGTCCAAATCTCCAACATCTGGCACCCAATGTGGGACCCGAAGAAGTCAGTGAGTCTTCCAAATCAGTATCAGGAATCGTGGAAAAGACCTCATTGAGGGTCGTGTGACATCCAAAGCAGTGTGACTCAAGTCTTCTTTTAAGTAAGTAACATTTTCTGTGAAGTCATTAGGAGAATGGGTAATCAAATGCGATGTGTGGAAGCATATTCACAAGTGTTAAAAACTTTACTGAAAGTTAATGGGGTGCCTGTAAAAAGTTATAAATTACTAGAATTGTTTTCTTTAATACAAAAGCATTGTTGATGAGTCAATTGTAAACTGTATGTTTCTGTTAATGTGTTGTAATTGTTTTGTGTTTGTCTGTTTGTTCAATGTCAGTGTATATTTTGATACCTCCAGATGGTGATATAAATTAATAAATAAAAATTTTTAAAAGAGCTCTATTCAAATGGCCAAAAATTAAATAGGTGCTTATATTAATGCTTAAGTTTAAATGTTAATAAGATCTCTACAGTGATAAATATTGTAAGATTTGATTCACAAAATTACTATAAGTCTTTTCATAAAAAGTTGTTCTTGCCTAGATTGAAATGAATAATTTATTTTTCTTCACAGGATAAAATGAAGGATGTAAAACTTAAATGAATATTAAAGAAGGTTAAAAGTTTGTGGGAATGCTGGCTGAAATTTAATAAGTTTTTTCAAAAAGGTGTGTTTTGTCCTAAAATAAGGTGGCTAATTTTCATAAACTCAAGGGACCTAAATGCATGTGGCAAGTTGTAGAAGGTATTGTGGTAACTTTAAGTAAGGGAATGTGTTCTGTGAAGGTAAAATTAGTCTTAAAAGAATATAATTATAGTCTATATGGTTATAAAGAATTATAAGAAGTTTAATGAAGCATTGTTTAAATTAGGGTATTTAAATGGCTAATTCCAAAAAGTCATTCTTAAACAAAAACTAACTTAATAATAATAATAATAAAAGGTAATTTTATAACAGGAAAGCTTGTCAGCAGCCAGCCTCCCCTGCCAACTTGCTTCTAAAAGACTGTTTCTGGTATTGCATGTTACTGAGTATTTAAAGTGAAGAAAAGTTCATTATTTTAACAAGATTGTTTAGTGTTGATGGCAATTACATGTTGTAAGAAGTTTGCCTGGTAACTTAGTATGTGGGATATATGGAATGTGTTTTTATTGATAAGAAAACAGGAGATGATTTTGTCCTAATATAAAATGATTGATTATTGGGAAAGAGTGGAGTATGGGACAAAACCTAGGTGAATACTGAAAGTGTAGAAGGTTCATGGAAAAGAAATTTTTATGATTTAAGTGGAGTAAGATTTGATGGGTCTGTCTATAAAGTTTTAAAAGATTTAGTATCAAATAGTATACTAATGCAAAGATAAAAATTTTGTCCCTTTTCAAAGTCTCTCAAGTCATTAGTCTGTCTTAGTAAGTTTCCTGAATAATCAGTATACAAAGAAATCTGTTTTATCAAAACAGCTTCTTGTGCTTTAACCTCATCATTTCCTCAGTGTTTGAAGAAGAAAGGGTCTTATCTCTTTTAAAGGAAAATAATGTTCAAACCTGCTTTCTCAAAGCCAAATCCTAAAAAGTAGCTTTCTATTTCAAACTAGTTACAAAAAATTTGTTCTTTTACCTTGAAAGAAAAATTAAGGTAATAAAATAGTTAAGTTCATTTAATATGTTATAAGTTAAGTAGAGAGTTTTAATAGTGTTATAAAATTAACAAGATTTTTTAACCCCCTGTTAAAGTTGTATGAGTAAAAGTTTCAAATGAGTACTTAAGGGTGTATAAATTTACCAATATTTCAGCATAATAAACAGAAGTACAATGTGGTTTAATTATGGTTTTAATTATTATAAAAAATATGTGTCACAAAACAACCTCTTACAAATTAAAATAACACTGTAGTATGCAACAGTTCCAAATATTGCTAGTTTGTTGCAAGAAATTAATGTCCAGCTATGTCACTATCACTTTGTTTTAAAACATGCTAAGACTTTCTTTAGTATTTCCTTAGACAAGTCAAGCTAGCCTGCATTCTCCTACCTGTAGAAAAGTCAACAATGGACTTTTGCAGCCCATTGTGCATAGCCCAGCCATCTGTCCTGGCATGGTGATAATAATCTAGCTGCACAGAAAAAAACTGGTGGCTGAAACTCTACTGATGACATTATGTTAACCAGTAATCCTTTTTTCAGAATGAAAAGAAACATCAAGAAACATCAGAGACAATAGTATGTTATCTTAAGAGCCTGAACTAGGCAAACAATTGGGACAGGCCGCAAAGTTCCTGCTGCTCTATCAAATTCCTAAATGTGGTTTGGTTGGGTGGGATAAAACTATGCTCTCTGTTGTAACTGATGGAATGCAATATTTTCTCATATTAATAGAGTTTGTAATATGGTTGGAATACTGAAAATATTGCATCCCTCATTTAGCTCAAATATTAAAACCATTGTATGTATTAAATGGGAAAGGTCCTTCATGGAAGTAGGAAAACCTCCAGTAAGCTGCTTTAAATAATAATAAAAGGAAGGTAAATTGTGGACATTAACTTAGCCAATGAAGTGGATGTAGCAAGCACCAATATTGGTTTTGGGTGGAGTTTGTGGCAAAAGCAAAATTTTAAACAAATACCCCTTGGGTTTTAATCACAATTCTGAAAAAAGGCCAAAAGCAAAATATAAAAAAGCAATTGTGTGAAGCATGGGAGGCCCTGCTAAAAGTGAAAGACTTAACCCAATAGTGTTTGGTCTCTCTAAAGACTGCCATTTTGGGAAGCGGACTTGGGGCAGTGGTTAGGGCATCCATCTACCACATGGGAGGTCTGCTGTTCAAACCCTGGGCCTCCTTGACCTGTGTGGAGCTGGCCCATGCACAGTGCTGATGTGCGCAAGGAGTGCCATGCCACGCAGGGGTGTCCCCCATGTAGGGGAGCCCCCCACACAAGGAGTGCACCCCATAAGGGAGAGCTGCCCAGCATGAAAGAAAGTGCAGCCTGCCTAAGAATGGTGCCGCCCACATGGAGAGCTGAGACAACAAGATGACCCAATAAAAAGAAACACAGATTCCTGCACCATCTGACAACAACAGAAGTGGACAAAGAAGAAGATGCAGCAAATAGACACAGAGAACAAACAACTGGGGTGGGGGGGAAGGGGAGAGAAATAAATAAATAAATCTTAAAAAAAAAAAAAGACTGCCATCCCTATCCAGGGGTAGATTGCAAATACTAAAAACAAGACAGAAATGATAAACTGTTGTAGATCACCCTCAGATTATGAAAAAAACATCTGAGATACCTGCTAGTAGTAACAGGTTACTGTCATGTCCCTGCCTACTCCACTAATATCCCTTGTAGGACTGTTGATGCAAATGCCTTTGTGAAGATGCAGGGCCCTACCACTAAAACCTGAGAAAAGGCAAAAGTGGCTCCACTGAAAAGGTGAACATCGATGAGCCATGGCCAGAAGAAGAAAAGGCATCTGGATACCGGTGAGAATGACATGGATTTGCAGTCATCTTCTGAAAGTCAATTATTGCTACATAAGAATTCTTGAAATGGGCTAAATGCTTTATTGGGCTGCTTATTATAAGCATTTTGGGACTAATTGGAATCATTACAGCTGCTGCTACTGCTGTGGTAGCTTTACATGAAAGTACAAACACAACAATATGTACATGATTGGCATAAAAATGCTAGTGATTTGTGGCATAGCCAAGAGCACATTGATGAACAGTTAAATAATTGGGTTAAAGAGTTAGAATCTGCTGTTTTGCATATTGGAAATAATTGTATATTTTAAACTTGTTAGGAGGATTGAAATGTGATTGGAATGAAAGCAACTTTTGTATTACTTCTTTTGCCTATAATTCATCCGATATAGAATGGGAAAAATTAAGAATCATTTACTAGGCCATAAAAGTAATATCTCTGGAAATAATTGAATTACAAAGGAAAATATTAGAAATGTCTCAAAATCAAATTCATGTAGCCAATAATAAGGATATTTTCTCAGATATGATTTCACATATTACAAAATTTAACCCAGTTAATTGGTGGAAATCACAGCATTTTCTGACAGCTTTAGGAATAGGGCTCATCATATTCTGTTGCTCATGATCCTTGCCTGTGCTGGACAGTGCTTTTGAAGAAAATTGCAAAGCGTAACAGCCATGGGACATGCGAATAATCTGGTGCTAGCAAAAGCACTTCAATAATTTCCCCAAGTCGAAGAGCTTGGCCGGTAGTCAAAGATGGGTAAGACTCTCAGAGGAGGGCAACCTAAGACAGGCATGGTCACCTCGACAAAAACAAAAAGGGGGAGATGTTGGAAACTGAGGTACAGTGGCCTCACAAGGAGAGATGGGCTGTCTCCATGGCTACGCTTGTAACCTAACAAATGTGATAATTAAGAGTTCCCAGCAGATAGGATGAAGCTGTTAAAGGCTGAAAGAAAAGATGAGCACATACCTTTTGTAGTGAATAGAACACTTAGACTTTGTACCTTGAGATAAGATTTTTAAAAATTCCTCAGAATATGGGTAATGCTGATAGTTAACTGCATGTTGCTGCTTGATGTCATGTAGGCTATATGTTACTGCTTGTTGTCACGTAGGCTACGTGTTCCTGCTTGTTGTCACATAGACTGGGGTATATAGAGAGCCCCTTGTAAACAATAAAGTTGTCTGATGAGTCTCTACTCGCAGACCCCCTGATCCCAGCTCTCTTTCTTTCTCATTCTTTCTTCTCTTTCTTTCACTCTCCTTTTTCTCTTTCTTTCATTCCCAATACCCTTTGCATCCAAATCTCCAACATACCCTTTTCAGCCACAATCCCATTTATGAATCAGCTTCATTAGTTCTACTCACTGTAATGTGTTACCATCAACTTCATCCATTTCCACACTTTTACAGTCAAGTTAATTAAAGCTTCTACATATATTAAGCATCAGTACCCCTTTTCAGCCTTCCTTTTGCAAAATTTTAATTAAGATTAGTATGAAACATAAAGCCTGTATTGTAAATTATACATTTTATTTAATTTCTCTTATTAAATTGCATTACTGGTTTTTCATCACTCACTAGATATAGAGTCAAATTGGGGTTCAAGATTCAATAGTGTAACTTTCACAATATTGATTCAACAAAGAAGTTAATAGAGGAAAAGATATTTTCTTAGAAGTCAGAAATCTAATTCTAACTTGTCATATCTTCTATTGGCATAACTTATATATGAAGGGGGATGGACTGTGACAAAGTGAGTCAACTGCATAGTGGGAATAGTTCAAAATATACCTCTGTTTTTAATGTAAGTTGCAAGTTTGAGAGTCCCCAGAACCACCATCAATGTTTCATGACTTGCTGGAAGGACTCCAAGAACTCACTGAAAGCTGTTATATTCAGAGTTATAGCCTATTAACTGGGATAGGACATAGATTAAAGTCAGTCAAGGGAAGAGACACATACGGCAGAGTTCAGGGGGAAAAAAATATGGAGCTTCCTATTATCCTCTCCCCAAGGAGTCAAGAGAGTGTTATTTTGCATGCATTTAAGTGTGACAACACTAATAGATATTGCAAACAAATGGAAGTTCATGTGAGCCTTAGGGTCCATAATTTATGTGGTCCCATCATGTAAGCAGGACTGATCTCAGTCTACATCTGCCAACCTCCCTGGAGCCTGACTAATACTACATAACCCAAGATACTAACCTAAATCAAATTGTTATCATCTCTCTGACCAAGGTCCACAGGTCAACAAGGACACTTCTATCTACCACAACATTTCTAGGACCTAGATAATACCTCACAGAAGCAAGGGCAAAACTCAGGATTCTCTTGGGTAAGGTTTAATTGTTTACCAACAGATGGTATGATATACAAAATCCATTCTTGCATAATTTCCTTTTTAATGGATACCCATGAGATAATGTTAAGCACTGTGAACCTTACAACATTTATATAAAGCATTAAAGGGTAACTATATAGCAGTTCAACCATACATAATATTTTTTCTTATATTTTGATGATATGCAGAAATTTTAACAAGGGAAGGTTGGAACTTATTGCTGATACAGTGCTTATACATTTTAGATGTATCCCAAGTTAGGGATGGACATAGTGATACATTTAGATCATATTTTGTTTTTATTCACTAAGATTTAAAATGAGAAACATTGAATAGGAGACAACATTCAAGAAAATATATTTCCCCAAAGAAGGTAGAAGGAAATAGTGTAACAAGATATTTTAGAATTAAACATAAAGGAATTTAGAATACATTCAGGAAGAAAAGAACTAATTAATTAATATTGAGTTGTGAGGAATTTTCATTACTTCTGAGACTCAGAATCTTACTTCATAATTTGGTCTGCAATGTTGAAAGCTATAAATGTTCATTTTGATTCCAGTCTTTCAATAATATATGAAATTTATACTTGATTGGAGCCCACAATGAAGAGTTCATGATCAAGTCAGTATCTCTTCCAATCATAATTGCACACAAACAGCAGTAATACATAGAAACACATGCACAAAGTCACAAAGCACACAAGCCTGCCCTCTTTTTAAGTTGAAGAGCAGCAACATAGTAAGCCTATATTCTATTTAGTTTATTTAACCAGTGAAGTCATCTCAGAGACTCAAACTGTGTTTAAAGTCGAAGTCTAATGTTTAAACCTCTAAAAATCTTGACTTCATTAGTGTGTGAGAAGGTGACGATCTGATTACACTTGGGAAGACTATAATGTCATTACATGAGCAGAAAGTTTTTCACAATTAATCCTTAGGGAAATTAACTTTCCTCCACTTTGTCCCCCCTAATTACATTTTCATGGATATTTACATTCTTGCCTGTAGTAACAGATTTGTTTGCAGAATTGTTTAAATTACTATTAATATATCCATGCATTGTCAACAACCAGACTCAAATTTATTTTGAAAATTGCAACTAAACAGTTATAAAACTAAAAGTTAGAATGCTTTAATCTGATGTTTATGTGATTATTTTGCAAATTTTAGTCAGAATCAAATTAGTTTCCAGAAGATTTTTTAGCAGAGACTACACTAAACTTATTGCATAATTATGACTACATCTCTGTTAACTCCATTACTGCTTTGGAAGTTGGGAAAGTAATACATGAGTGGCAATACATAAATATATTATTTGGGAAGAAGTTCATAGTTTTTCAATAGGGAAGTTGTAAGTTTATCAACCAATCATACATAAAATACAGGATTCTCATACACCAGCCCACCACCAACAGTATGCATTGGTGTGGAACATTTGTTAGACTTGATGATAATACTCTTTAGTAATTATACTCTTTTATAACAGTAGTTACCTCTGTTGCAATTGACAAAAACTTATTAAAATAGCACTATTAGCTATGGTCCATAGTTTATATTCAATTAATATTTTTCCACATTCCACTTATTATAACATTGTGTCAGCATAATATCTTTGTTGTAATTCATGAAAAACAGTCTTATACTTGTGCAATTTACTATAATTCATCTCTACAAAAGGATGCATTGTGTTACAAAGTCTTATGCTTTACCTTGAAATTATGATTCTAGTAACATATGACCTAAAGTTTTCCCTTTTAACTACATTCACCTATATAATTCGGTGTTGTTCATTACACTCAAGATAATAGGCTACCATTACCACCATCCATTTGCAAATCTTTATAATAAACTTAAATATAATTTTTTTTTACAGATTAAGCCTCAACTCCCCATTCTGTAACAACAATCTATCCCCTTATAATCTACATAATACATTCTAACTCTTTGCATTTGCTTATTATAATTTCTTTATATCGAGAGATAATACAATATTGGTCCTTTTCTTTCTGGCTTATTTCAGTAAGCGTAATGTTTTCGAGGTTCATCCAAGTTTAGCATGCATTCGGACTTCATTCCTTGATTTGGCTGAATATTAATCCCTTGTGTAAACATATACCTTATGTGTTTATCCATTCATCTGTTGATGGACACTGAGTTTGCTTCCAAGTTTTGGCAGTTCTGCAATTGTGAATAATGCCTCTATGAACATTAGTATGCAAATATCTGTGTGAGTTCCTAATTTCAGTTCTTCTGAGTATATTCCTTGTAGTGTGATTATCAGGTCATATGGTAATTCTCTATTCACCATCCTGAGGAATTATCAAACCCTGTTCCACAACAGCCACACCATTTTACATTGCCACCAGCAATGAATGAATATTCCTATTTCTCTACAACTTCTCCAAAACTTGTAGTTTTCCTTTTTATTTTAGTAACAGCCATCTAGTATGTATGAAATAATATCTCATTGGGGTTTTTATTTCATTTCCCTAGTAGCTAGTGATGTTGTGCATTTTTACATGTATTTTTTTCTTCTTTATTTCTTTTAAATGTTACATTTAAAAAATATGAGGTCTCCATATACCACCCACCCCCTTCACCCCACTCCTCCCACATCAACAACCTCTTCCATCATTGTGGCACATTCACTGCACCGGTGAATACATTTTGGAGCACTGTTGCACCACATGGACAGTGGTCTACATTGTAGTCTACACTCTCCCCCAGTCCACCCAGTGGGCCATGGTGGGACACACAATGTCCAACATCTGTCCCTGTAGCACCATCCAGAACAACTCCAAATCCTGAAAATGTACCCATATCATACCTCTTCTTCCCACTCCCTACCCTCAGGAGCTACCATGGCCACTTTCTCCAACTCAGTGCTACAATTTCTTCCATTACTAATCACAATAGTTCCACAGCAGAACACTAGTAAGTCCACTCTAATCCATACTCTATTTCTTCATCCTGTGGACCCTGGGATGGTTATGTCCAGTCCCACTCTACATCAAGAGGGGACTTAGACTCCATATAGATAATGGATGCAATTCTGCTTGCAGTTGTAGGCATTCTTGGCTCCCTGGTATGGTGGTTGATCTTCTTCACCTCCCTGTTAGCCGGCCAGGGTAAATTCAATAAACCAGAGGGTAGGAGTTGCAAGTCCACTGAGGTTCAGGGCCTGGCTGTCACATGGACAGTCCAGAGATTCACCAACCCAATGTCAACCACAAGTCCAGTAAAAGTAACAGGAGAGGCATGTGTAGAAAGGTCATATCTGAATAAAACTCTGTCACACTCAGGAACACAAACTCCAGAGTAAGGCCAACTGACATAACACTGAACTCCAGAGCCATCTCCCATGACTGTAGAACCTGTGGGTCTCTATAGCCCTCATGAAAACCAATACCTGGGTTTCTATCTACTTTGGCTGTCTCTGGTACCCTGCTGAGGTGTGTGTAAGTGTTACCCCTTTGATGACCTCCAAACTCTTCTTTTGGAGACTTAGCCATATAAACTCATTTGTCCTTTCCATTTCCCCCCTTTATCCAAAGTTAAAAAGCAGTTTTTAACACCTGATATTACATATAGGCTGAGATATTCTGCTGATCTGAGTTGACCCTTTTATTCAAGGTCTTTTTCTAGTTACATCATCAGCTGGTGCTTGGTAGTAATCCCTCAGCACCAAAGAGGCTTATCCCCAGAAGTCATATCCCAGGCTGGGGGTGGGGGGTGGGAAGGTAATGCATTTACATGCTGAGTTTGGCTTACAAAGTCACCACATTTGAGCAACATGGAGGCTCTCAGGAGGTAACTCTTAGGCATGTTGCAGCTCTAGGCCTAGTTCATATTTCAGGCACACAGGCTCATAATCATAGCCATCAGAATCAAGGGCTCATTGTTGGACCATTTGTCTTTATTGGTCTTTGCCCTTGCACTTGGGGGATTGTTGCTCTTCCATTTGGGGAATGTGATAGAGCTTCCCTGACTAGGAGCTCAGCACACCTTCAGTTGTTTTTAACTGAAACCACTATGAAAATATCCATACATTTTTATGTACCCTGTATAACATGCCCTGGAGAACCCCCTCCCAAACATGTGCCCCTATCAAAAACACCCCACACCAGTTTTCCTACCCTGCCATAGTTAAAGCTCTCTGTAGTCCAAAACTTCCTTAAAAATGAAGCCTAATATATTGCCAGGTTCCATTAATAGTAAAATGGAATATAGTGATGGGCTTAAAGATTAGATATAGAATACATACTAATTTAGAAAACTTAAATAAAGGAAAAATAAATTGGGGTATCAAAAAATGAAAAAACTTTGTTTTTGAACTTTTGCCTTTCATCACTGCTATAGGTGTTGCCCTGTATGTACAGTGGTAAGAAAATTTCTTTCATTTCTTCATCAGTGTCTGCATCCTTTCTTTTTTCCCCTAATTATTAAGTTTTTCTTCACATAAGTTTTAGATCATAGTAATTCACATATACAATATATAGTACTCCTACATATCCAACATCAAACCCTTTGTCCTTCCCAAACAACGATCTTTTTACATGTTCATATTATATTTGCTGCAGCTGATGTACAGATATTGAAACAATAGCTTTCAAACATGGTTGCATTTGGGTTTACGTTATGGTTTATATTTTAGACTATACAATTTTCTAAATTTTTAGTTATCTTATGTTTTATATTATGATTTCCATTTTAGCCTATAGACTTTTATATATTTTTGGTGTAATTTAACATGTCCTATATCCATCATTGCATGATCCTGTGGAACACTTCCATTGCCCTACAGTTACACTGATTCCATCTATTCAATACCTCTTTCTCCCTCCCCTCAGAGCTCACTGTGACAATCAATCTTCATTACTTGAATGACCATATTCAGAGATACTTGCAACAATGTTGAGGGCTTGACATACTCGACTGCCCTAACCCATTGAGAGCTACCAATTTTCTTGAGAGATACAATTCCTTCTGTTTGAGAACATCAGTCCTCCCCAGGATGTGGGTATACCTTCACTCTCATTGTATGGGTCTAGTGAAATATATATCCTCTTCAGAGAAATGTCTATTCAAGTCTATGCCCATTTTTTTTTGTCTTTTTATTGTTGAGTTGTTGGATTTATTTATATATTCTGGATATTAAAATCTTAATGGCTAAGTGGTCCTCCAAATATTCTCTCCCATTCAGTTTGTTTTTTCAATTTCATGACAAAGTCTTTTGATGCACAAAAGTTTTAAATTTTCTTTTTTTGCTTAAAACTTTGGTTTCAAAGTCCAAGAAACCATTGTTCAATGCAAGATCCCAAAGATGCTCCAGTATATTTTTTTCTAAGAGATTTATGGTTCTGGTTTTTACATTTAGTGATTTAAGTATTACTTTTTTATTTGGTATGAGATGGGGTCCTCTTTCATTCTTTTCACATGGATAGCCAATTCTCCTAGTTCTATATGTTGAAGAATCTATTTTTTTCTCAATTGAATAGACTTGACAGTCTTTTACAAAATCAATTGTCATACCACTACCTTCTTGTCTCCATGGGTCCAGATGAGAAATCATCTGATCATGATTTTGGATGAGAAATCAACACTTAATCTTATGGAACTACCCTTGTATATGGTAGATCTCTTTTCTCATGAGCTTTCAGGATTCTGTCTTGAGCTTTTGACAGTCTGAGAAGTATGTGTCTCAGAGTAGGTCTGCTAGGATTTATTGGGCTTGGAGTATATTTTGCTTTCTGGACATATATATCCATATCCCTAATAATTTTCAGTGGTTATTAGGATATAATTACTGAATAATTTTCAATGATTATTTCCTCAAACACTCCTACTGCCCCACTTTCCTTTCTCTTCTCCCTCTTGATTGCCCATAATAGATGTTTATCTTTCAATTCCTGATGAATTTTTCCTTTTTTTTTTTGTCTTTTCTGTCTACACAATTCCAGATGTCCTATTTTTGATGTCACTGATTCTTTCCTGTGTTCAAATCTGCTGTTATGGGCTTCTAGTATATTTTTAAATTCATGCATTGTGTCTTTCATCACTGTGAGATCTATTTTCTTTTTACATATGTTTACAATTTCTTCTGTATGTTCCCCAAGCCTCTTCTTGTTATCCTTTATCTCTTCCTTCATTTTATTGAGTTGATTAATGATAGTTCTTTGAACATCTTTGATTAGTTGTTCTACATTGTCTTTCCTCCTGCTTTTTTTGAGAGAATTTACCAAGAGTCATGCCCGTCAAGAAATACTAAAGTGGGGGAGCAGATGTGGCTCAAGAAGTTGAGCTCCTATCTCCCACATGGGAGGTCCTGGGTTCAGTTCCCAGTGCCTCTGAAAGAAAAAACAGACAGTGAGCAATGAGCAAGAACAACAAGCAAAAACAATGAGCAAACAGATGAGAGAGTCATTTCAGGGGGAAGGGAGAAGAACTACTATAGACGCTTCTGCAGGTTGAAAGGAAGAAACAAGAGAGGATTGGAGCAGGGTATAGAAAGGAAGATGATTGGTTAGAGTAAAAGGATAAAAATGAAATAAAAATAAAATATAACACATATAAGGCTAAAGAAAAAATGACGGAAGTACTGCCTTTACAGTAATAACATTGAATGTTAATAGATTATACTCTCCAACCAAAAGACACAGATTTCCAGAATGGATAAGAAAATATGATCCGTTTATATTCTGTTGAGAAGAAAAGCATAGGACTTCAAAGGGAAGGTGGTGAAGACCCCCTTTATGTTCCACAAACTGGGAACAGCTGTGTCTTTGGTGGTGGAGTAGGACCTGAGTTCCAGGGGCAGTGAGACAGACTCTGCTCTAGATGTGGTCCTAAAGGAATGGCACAGCACACCAGACAGATGGCTCAGTGGATGAAGGACAGACTATCTTCTACACCTGTACAGAGGGCAGGTTCCAGGAGATGGAAGACTTGATCTTCTGAGCTACTCAGCAATGCCTTCCTCCCTCTCCTTTGGATGCTGAAGGATACTGGGTCTTCAAATCCCCTGTCCGTCCCCTCTTGTCACAATGTCTTGCTTCTAGAAGGAGTATCAGAACCTGGAGTGGAGACTGCCATTGTCCTCAGGTCTCTCCTAAAGTTATATTTCTCTGTAAAAAATAAAAAAAGGAGGGGATACTGTGACAAATGTTGGGAAATCAAGACAGGAATTTGAGGTACTAGCTATAATCACATTAGATATAGTCTTATAATCACTGTGCTAAAGCAGAACACTTTGGCTGAGAGTATTGATAAAGATAATGAGATGTCAGAAGGCATTGCAGTATAGAGCAGGGAATAGGAAGGATAAGAAGGGCTAATCAAGAGACTCAGGAAAGTTGCAGCCAATGTACTAGACAAAAAATGGTGCTGGTAAATGTCTTTCCAGTAATGATTATTTAGATGATGAGACAAGTGTTCCATTTCAAACAAAGAGAAAAATTGGACAAAATACAAAATAAAATGCTCTTGAAAACTTCAGAGCAAGAAAAAAATGCCATTGGAAACAAATGGGATAAAGATTTGGGGTTAGAAGTATATTGAGAAAAGTATATCAGGAAATGGAAGCTTTTCCCCAAGTATCTGTCTATTCTGAAAGCGGCAATGGAGGTGCAGAGAATCTAGGTAAGTTTTTGAGAAGACACAGAGTTTGTGGAAGAAACACTGGCTTTTAAGTTTTACACCTTAAGATTAAGCCAAAATGATTTCACTCTTAGAATAAGCCAAAACCAAAATAAATCAGTGCTTCCAGGTACTGTCATATGTTTGAAAGGCCTCAATCCAATTAGGCTATGTGAAATAATGTCCACAGTGATTTAAAGAAGTAAAAGTGCATTATCCAAACAAGAATACAGTATATTCTAGTTGTCAATTTGTCTCTTAAATATTTCTTGTTCAGCATCCAGCACACATACACAGAAAACCAACCATACAAGAAAATGATACCATGTGATAAAAATAAAGAAAAAGATCTATTGGGGGTGAAAGATAGTGAAGTTTTCAGAGACAGATTTAATATAACTATGTTTAAAATATTCAAGGAAGTAAAAATAATGATTGAGAATATTGGAACAGAACAGAAAATTCTAGAAAATCAATAAATGAACTTTCTACAAACTGAAATTAAGCACTCATTTGTTGCTTATAACAACATTTAATAGCAGTATAGGAGAGAGATCAATCAGAAGACTATATGCAGAATTAAACACAGCCTAAACCATGGAAAATACAGAAAAGTCCATTAGTGTAAAAAGGAAACAGTAAAATACCACAGAGAGGAAACAGAGAATGTGACATAACCAATAATTAAAGAGATAATGGCTGATAATTTTCCAGTATATTCCATTTCTTTTACAATTTTCATATAAAATGTCCAAAAAATAATAACATGCAGTACATGAAAAGACAGGATGGGGCAAAAAACTGAAATATGGAAAATCAAATTGTTCAAAATGTAATTCACTTAAGACAAGGCCTTTCATTTCCCATTGCTCTGTATTTTCACATGTATAATGAATCAGGTGTCTGTATATGTTTTGATCTCCATTTGTATTCTCAATTTCTTATATTCACAAAGACACTGGCTTAATTACATAGAGAATTGCTGTGGAAGGAATGGCTTCTTTCCTGCTATTTCTTCACAGATTTCCTTGATATTCTTTTCCCTTGGGATTTCCATACATATTTTAGAATCGATGTCATTGATTGAATATTAAGTATTCCAATTCAAGAACCACATATACTTGGGTATTGATCTGCCTTGAGTAGGTTTTTGACAAATCAAACTCAAATGGACATATCTGTTCATGTGTACCTATACCTTTCAAGATATAATTCAATACTTCAGAGGTGTGTATAAACTCACCATTTTACTTTATCTCCCTGTGAAGCAGAAGGTCATCTGAATGTTTACATACCATGGGAAAGTAGTTCCTGTTAACTGGCAAAGGAAACCTCCTTTTCCACTTGCAGTTTGGGAAAACCTGCAATGTTTGTTATCAGTCTTCACAATGAAATGAAGCAACATTGAACTATTATTTGATAACCTCACAGTTACATGCTCTCTTGTAGAGAAAGCTCTAGAGTATCATATATTGTCTTAAGTGGACAAAATGTATGAATTTTGACTCCAAAAATCTATCACTTTTTCTTCTCAGCATGCAATATGCATACATCCTTATCCCTATCCCTATCCCCTAATCCCAGCCCTAGCCCTAACCCTAACCTCATTTTCTGTAAGTTGAAATTTTTCTTTCAATTTCCATAAAGAATAAAATGGAATAGTAAAATGTCTTTATGATATTTGTCCTAAGTTGTTGTAGTTTAATAGTAAATTATCAAGCACACCCAGATGCAATGGAAACCCAAAATTCAATCCTGTAACTGTGGGGTTATAGTATATTACACAAATGCTGGAGCCTTAAGAGTACCTTAGCCTGGATCAATGTACTTCATGTGATGAAAAAGGAGTAATAACCTAAATATATATTTTACAGTCTAAATTCTTAATAAGATTATGACATTTTGGTAGATAATTCTCTTCTGCCTGCCTTATCTTCCTTTCCCTCTGGGAGGACTACAGTTTCTACCATCTGAAAGTATAACCAATTTTCATTGTTCTAGGTTCCAAATCATTGTTTTGATTTTGTTGTTTGTTCATTCTTCATATCAGAGTTCTTCATTAATTAAAAAAAATCACTAAGTGGTTGGTGTTATACAGTAAATCTCCTGGTTCAAGTATTAATCATGGGTGCCTCCATTGTATATTACCAACCCAATTTTCCTTTGGTAATCAGCTTCAATCCTCCTGGCCAGTAAACTTTCCTATTTCTAAAAGTGAATGAATAAGAATAATATTGACTATGGCCGTCCCACACGAATCTCTTCTCTTGCATTCTGATTCTTCTCAAAAGCACTCAGGTACTTTTGAGACATGACATGAAATACTGGCTATATATGAGGGGTCATAGGAGATGTACATTGTTAAAAGGATAAATTATGTCCATATTTCAAACTTGGACTGACACCATCTCTCTTCATTGATAGATGTGAATAAAAAATGTAGGGACCAACTTTGTGTTATTAGCATGTTAGCAAGTTGGGTCTAGTGCATATCTGAAGAACTTATGCAAAGAGAAAAGAGAGATACAAGATGACAAAAATGCCAGGTACCAGTTATTCTATGCTTGCATTATTATCTAGAAATAAGGCTGATACCTTTTATAAGAAAGTCAACTTTCCTTGATATTTAAATCTTATTTGGAGAGAATGACAAAAACAAAAAAAAATTCTAAAGAACAATAAAATTTCATAATGGCAATGGTATAAGGACTGATGAGGGATAATTGATTTTTTTTTTTACATCTCTAAAGTGAAATTTATAGTACAAATGTGAAATTCATTTGAGAAGAAACTTTCTTTGCAAATGGAATAAAATGAGGACATCATGAAGAAGATGCATGAACTGACATAAAAGAGAAATGAAATGTTAATGGCAAAATCCGTGGAAAAAATGTGAGAAATATATGTAGTTAAAATGAATAATAAGAAAGTCAGTAGCCTCAATAATAGTCAATGCTAAGTTACAATTGAAGTTTATGTACCACAGAATTTATTCTTTATTTACATTCTATCATAGTGTGTGTATGTGAATGCCCTTCTTACTTGACCCAGAGCACTGCATTGTTTCTTCTTTCCAAATTCCATATATATAAGTGCAACCAAGTACTAAACTCATATACTATTCTACTGTTCTTTGACCATTCTTAACCAGTAGCACTAACACCAACACATATAATAACTACGCATCTACTACCACAAGTGTCCTATTACCATGAGGACATCATAATTTTTAATATTTATTTAGCTCTTAAAACATCATATGTATAGTAATCCATTCCAATTATTATCTAAGATTGGAAATTATATAAATACATAATTGGAGCATAGTAATCTCCAATTTACAGTATCAAACTGTGGACTGTAAGCCTTAGTAGAACTGAAATTTCCCATAGTTGGAATGATTCTCAAATATTGCATTACTTGGACCATCCTCTTAAGGAATTCCTGGCACTTGAACAAGATAACCTTCAGTGCATCTTTCATGGATTCATTCCGTAGACTGAAGATGAAAGGATTCAGGAGAGGTGTGATGACACTGGAGAGGATAAAGAGGATCTTTTTGAGGTGGAGGCTGTTCTTCTGTGAGGGACAGACATAAACAAAGATGGAGATCCCATAGCCCATGGAGACCACAGTGAAGTGAGAAGCACAAGTGGCAAAGGCTTTGCGTTGTCCTTGTCCTAAGGGTACCTTCAGAATGGTAGAGATGACATAAACATAGGAGACCACTGTGAGTGAGAGGGAGCTGATGAGCAGGACAAAGGAGCTGAGGAAATCCAATAGGTCAATGGCATGTATGTCAGCACAGGCCAAGTGGAAAAGGGGAACACTGTCACATTAAAAGTGATCAATTTCATTGGGCCCACAATATGGCAGTGTTGCTTTAAGAATAGTGGATGGGAAAATTAGGGAAAAAACACCAACCCAGGAGAGGATGACAAGATGGACACAGAGTGAACTGGTAATAATTGTAGGGTACTGAAGGGAACTGCAGATGGCCACATAGCGATCATAGGACATGAGAGCAAAAAGGATAAACTCAGTGCATCCAGAGAGGAAGTAGAAATAGGACTGAGTGATGCATTCACTAAATGAGATTCTATTCCTTTCTGACAGGAATCCTACCAGCATCTTGGGAACAGCAAAGGTTGTGGTTAATATTTCACTGAAATGGAGGTTGCTGAGAAAGAAATATATGGGTGAGCGGGGCCTGTAATTGATAAAAGATCAGTGTAATGATGAGGTGTTTCCAAGGACAGTCACCAGAAAAGCCAGTAAAAATTCAAGAGTAAGATGCTCCTTAATGCTCCAGTGGTAGGTATCCAATAAGAATGACCTCTGTCACACTGGTCTAATTCCCTCTCTGCATGCTTTGTAGGGAATTTCTTCTCTTAAGAGAATCAAGAAAGAGAAAGAAGCATGATTCATCATTAATTAAAACAGCAATTTCTAAGATAAAGGGAGTTGGGCAGTTTGATTCATTCTATTTTGAACAAGAAGTTACATGATTAAAAAATATGGTTATGTTTAATTTTCTTATAACTTCCAGATAAGAATATATGAAAATCAATGTTCTTAATAATGATATGTGAAAATCAGTTTACCTGACAGTTTTTTAAATCCTCACATCCTTATTTTTATCCCAAACATAAAAAGCCAGTAAATACAATATACTTATTTTCATATGCACACACACCAATATACAGATATACATATATATATATGCAAGATTTTTGGTTAAGTTAGAATGAAAGCAATAAATATATTTTTATTAATTATTATTTAATTTGTAGTTGATAATACTTTCAAATGAACTGTCTTGCATTAAATATTTCAGATATTCATTAAAACAAGGCCTCAATTAAATCTACAAGGCAAAGATTAATTGTGTTCTGCCACTATACATCCATA
The DNA here is from genome assembly GCF_030445035.2 of Dasypus novemcinctus. Taxonomy (NCBI): domain Eukaryota; kingdom Metazoa; phylum Chordata; class Mammalia; order Cingulata; family Dasypodidae; genus Dasypus; species Dasypus novemcinctus. The sequence goes on from NC_080685.1 coordinate 113,796,282, forward strand.
TTTAACTGCTTAGAGTGAACACTACACTGAAAAAAATGTTAGTTGCTGGAAGGTAGAAATCAAATTAATTCACTTTTCATCATTTAGGTACTAAAGTGTACTCCTATATAGAATTTAATCTTCACTAATGTTTTCTTTAACTTTATTGTAGTCAATGGAGTTTAATCTATTATGGTAGAACCTGTAAAAGACAACTTAGTAAATACCTAAATGGAACAGATATGAAGTGTATTAAACTCTAAATAATTAAAGACTTTCTGGAACAAATTCTAGAACAACCTGCTAGCATTTTATTGATGCTTTGGAATGTCTGCATAAATGTGCGTAGGTGTATTAGGCATTAATTTCTAGCTTTAGCCAGAAATGTCTGTGATGACACTTCTCTACATACAAGTTAATGTGAGAATGTTTTCATTTTATGTAACTAAAATAATTTGGTAGAGTACACAGAGAAAACTCTAAATTTGAAGGTGACAACAATAGATCTGTCATTTTAAATGAAAAAATTTAACAATAGAATGTGATTTTAATAGGCAGGAAAACATCAAAAGAGACCTCAAACCAAAGGCAATAGGGAAAATCCATAAAAAAGTTTCTGAAAAATAAAGGAAACAAAAGTGAGAACAAATAATTTCCAGAATAATGAATCACACAATTAAAAGCCAATATATCAATGCTATTTGAAAAAGCAATAACAGCTAATTATAACTTTCAGAATGAAATATAAACAAAATTTTATTGTATGCAATTTGTATGAAGCATATGTAAATGTAATATATCAAAAATTTAAAAAGCATTGTTGTATATATGCCACTGGACTTTAAAAAATACATAAGAAAAAAGTAGATGTTGCAATATGAATAATAGACACATTAGAAACTGAGGCAAAAAAAGAAGACAAAAAGGTTAAATGTATATTATGGTATAATAAATTTCAGAAGGCAGAGATGAAGTGTATATTATTCAATAATAAATGTCAGAAGACAAAGTGGTTAAGCATATATTATTGAATAATAAATTTTCAGTAAACATACAGATCTGTGGGTTTATGAAGTAAATGGGATTTTATCATGCTTGTCAAGGAAGGTAGTAAAATGCAGGGAGTAATTGATAATGAAATGAAATAATTTGATGTACTCCATTTTTATTAATCAGTAGAGCAGGAAGTGAACACTGTTAAGGACAAAATTAATATTATAAATGAACTGAAGCAGTTCTAATTAAATTATGGAAATATATGGGATGCTAAAGGGGAACATAGAAAGATTCTATTCCTGGATTTGAAATCAGTATCTCAAAATTCATATTGATGCAAAGTATATTTGTATATAAAATGTAATTACAGTCATGTATCAGTACAATTTTTATTTTTGAAATAGGAAAAAATAAATAAAATGAAATACTATATAATAATATTGTTTTAAAATCTATCAGCTTTGATAACATACTATTAAGCTATAGCAACTTAGGACAAATTTCCAAAAAATTATAAGGATATTTAAAATATTTTGCTTTATTTTTATGAAAATTGAAAGAAGTAAAATTTCAACTTACAGAAAATGAGGTTCCAGTTGAGCCTACCCTGCGTAGAGAAGCTGGCTTAGGAGATTGTGACCATGAAGTTAATGTGAGAATATGTAAAATGGAATCAGGCTTCAGAGCTGGGAAGATGGGGTTTGCACAGAAACTGTGGAGTCAGATTCCCTTTTAGGTTGGACTATTGTCAAATTATCATAGGAAATTTCCACAGCACAAACCTAGAAGAACGTTCACTGAGACTAGCAAGGCTTTAAAATCAGGCCAGAACTCCTCAGGGGCAACTTTGCTCCAGGAATAATTGCAAACTTGTTTCTTCTCACTCTTGAAATTTTCTTTGTAAACTCATTAGTGACTGTATTACCTAGAGATAAAAATGTATGTTAAAAAAATCTTTATTTTCCAGGAGACATTTTTAAAACTTTTGGCCAAGAAATTTCATATCATGTGAACAAGATTTTTCTGAACTGTCTATACAGCCACAGAGAAAATTCATGAACCTTTAAATATGTATGTATGTAGGTGTATGTGTGATCTATCATCATGCAGTACCTCAGAGCTTCAGCTGGTTGTCTTTCAGTGTTGGAGAGACTTGACCTAAGTTACTGCTTATTTTCAGGGAGTGACTTTAATGAATGTAAAGGAGTATTTCATAAACAGAAATGCATGAATGTGAAGTCAGGAAATGTCAAATAAGTAGGTATGAAAATAGCAGAACTATTTGTTCATGATATTAAAGTTTTAATTTTTAAATTCTATACTAATTACTATTAAATCTAATACTTGAACACATTTTATTTAGTAATAATAATAGTGTACTTTTGTATTTCCTGCTTTAAACCTTGGTAATATATCACATTTTCCATATGCCTAACCATTTTACTGTAATTTACTCATTAATCTACTGACAACCACTAAGGATGATGACAGAGATATTCTTAATTTGCAAGATCTGTGTGTTATTATGCAAATCGCTAAATAAAAGTGTCAGATAAAGGAAGACAAGACATCACTAGTATTGTATAACCTAAAAGTAGGACCAGTTGATAAATATCATGGTGTTAGATACAATTCATGGAGATGTTGAAATATATTTGCATTTAAACATGTGAATGGTGGGAGGGAAAGTTGTTTTGGTTGGAAAAAAAAACACAATAACAGCCTTAGGCGATGGAAATATACTTAGAAAAAGAAATATCTGGAAATAATGAAATGAGACAAAAGTTAATAACCACTAGTTACTTAGTGCCCTTTAATGATAAAAATGATATACACTTAAATATAATCAATATCGTGAATAAATAAATTAGTTTTATGTTCAGTTGAAATCTGAAAAATTATAACTACTGTGCCTTAAAAGAGAATGTCTATACAAGTTTATTGAACATATGGCCCAGTTTGAGAAATGGACTCCTCATTTATTCCCCTTATTATACTACCCCCCATTCCTCATTAGAAATTCTCAAATATTATGCTAGAACCTTATTTCTTATAGGATGTTTCCAAATATGCCTGTGCCAACAAACTTCATTTTAAGTTCCCAGATATTAGCAGTTTGAATAAGACCCAGTTTTCATCAAATTTTCCAATATTATTTAACAGTCCATGTTATTCATCAGAAGTTCCTCAATATTATTACCTAGAGCCACCACTCCTCATATGAACTTTACCAGTAATACACAGTGCCACCCCTCCTTATAAGGAGGCTATTGTATTATTCCACGGTCCCTGTTCCTTACCCGAACCATCCCAAATTATGTGTGACCCCAATCCTCATTTCCTAATATAATACTAGGGACTCCATTTCCCAGGATGTTCTAAATATTTAACCAGTGTCCATTTCCTCATCAGAATCTTCCCAAAAGTATATCAGTGCCCTGATTCCTCGTCAGAATTTTCCCAGTATTACAATACTGCTTCCAATCCCATTGTAACTTCACTAATATCATACCAGTGCCCCTTATCCTATCAATTCCCATTACTATCATCCTTATCAGAACTGTTCCCATTCTTCATCAAAATTTCCTAATATGGCAGTCATACATATATTCCTCCAGAGGACATTACTAGCATTAATAGCATTATACCAAAACCCCATTCCTCAACATATGCATCCCATTGTTGCCATTGCTCAACAAAATTTCCCAATAATATACTAGTTTCTCCATTCCTTTTTGGAGTATTCCTAATATTACATCAGTGTTTCTTTTCCTCATTATAAATGTCCATATATGATTCCAGTTCCTCTAATTTTCATCAGATGTTTCCACATATTATTTCACTGTAACCATTTTCATAGGACATTTGTGGACATGCTTTAAGTTCAATTTCCCAATAAAGCCCCAGTGCTCCTATTCAGCTTCAGAATTCCTCGTATTATACCAGTGCTCTCTTTCCTCATCTACAATTCCCCTTATCTTATACTATTGTCTTCATTCATCACTACTACTTTCTTTTTTATTTAAAATTTATTTTTTAGCATTTTTATTGTTTTTTGAAGATACATATATCACAAAAGTGTTACATTAAAAAATATGAGGTTTCCATATACCACACACCCCTCCCTCATCAATAGCTTCTTTCACCATTGTGGCACATTCATTGCATTTGGTGAATACATTTTGGAGCACTGCTGCACTGCATGGATTATAGTTTACATTGTAGTTTACACTCTCCCCCAGTACTTTCAGTGGGTTATGGCAAGATTACAATGTCCAGCATCTGTTCCTGCAATATCACTTAGGACAACTCTGAGTCCCAAAAATGCCCCCACATAACATCTCTTCTTCCCTCTCCCTGCCCTCAGCAACTACAGTGGCCACTTTCTCCACATCAATGCTACAATTTCTTGCATTACTAGTCACAATAGTTCTATAGTAGGATTCCAGTATGTCCACTCTAGGACAGTATTTTCTGAATATAACTGTAGTGCTTCCATTTCTCATTGAAATTTTCACGTGATATTTCATTATTAGAAATTCCTCTTTGTAATAGTTGCATGGATTTCTCATTGAATTTCTTGTTATTATTATTATAAGGACTTATTGATCATCATGTTTTCCAGTATTTTACCACTATCCCTTTGATCAACTAAAGTTCTCCATGATATCAGACCCATAGTCCTCTTCAGATATTTCTTAATATTATACCAGTGATGCCTTTCTTATCAAAATCTTTCCCATAGTACTCTAATGCCTCCATTCCTCTTCTGAAGATTGATGATATTATACTGAGACTCCCATTCCTCATCAAAGTTTCTCCATATTATATCTGTTGTTAGTCTGCATTAAAAGTGTCTTATCTTCTGAACCCCCAATCCCAGGCAGAATTATACAGTTATCACACCATTACATCCATTTCTCATCAGAAGTTTTATCATATTTACCATCTCCCAGGTACTCCTTATATGTTTCTCCACATTAAGGCAGCTTAACATTCCTTGCTTGAAAGTTCCAAATATTATACTGGTACCCTATTTCCTTAAGAATTTTGTCTATATGATACCAGTGCTCTTATTTATCTTCAGAAGCTTTCCAATATATCACGTTTCCCCAAGATCATCAGAATTTTCTCATATTTTACCATTATCCCCATTTCTTTGAGAAACTTCTTATTGGAAATTTCGCCATACTATATGAATGCCCCCATTCCTCATCAGAAGTTTCTCTATTTAATTGTTCCATATTCCTCTTCAAAACTTGTCCAATATCACACTATTTCCCCTTCCCCCACCAGAAGTTAACTGATATCAGTGCTCCCATTCCACTTCAAATTTTCCCAATGTTATACCAATGCACCCATTCATCAATATATTTAACCATATGATACCAGTGAATACATTCTCACTGAAAAATTTTATAAATGATTTCGGAATCCACATTCCTAATAAAAGTTTTCTGTTATAGAAGGAAGCCTTTGTTCATCAGAATTTCCCCAGTCTTACCAGGTTGACCATTCCTCATATGAATTTGTCTCATCATATAATTGCCATATTTTCATCAGATGTTTTTAAATGTTGTGAGAATGTCTCCATCCTTAGTAAGTTTTTCCATAGGTTTACAAGATTACAGTAATCTTATTTCTTTTCAGATTATTCCCAATATTAAAATAGTGCAACCATTATTTTCAGATTTTTTCCTATTATACCAGTGTCAGATATGGAAGCTCTTAATATTACTTCACTGTTCTGATTCATCATTAGGAGTTTCCCTGTATTATGGCAGAATCTCAACCCTTCACTGGAAATTTCCCAGTATTTTATGTTTTTCTTCCTTATTAGACATTTCAGAAGTTTCTCCATATGTTACCAGTATTACATTCTTCTTCAGAAGTTTCCTCATATTCTACTAGTGACTGTATACCTCATAAAATTTTCCCCAAGTTGCCATCCCCATTCCATTCTTCATATCCCATCTCCCATCAGATGTTTCTCATTAGAAGTTTCTCAGTATTCATCATGAATTACCAAATATTAAAATGTGCCTCCTATCTTCATGGAATTTGTTCTATTATTATACCAGTGTCCCCCAGTTTTCACAAGATGTTACCCAACATTATGCAAGTGCTGCCCGATCTTATTAAAATTGCCCAAGATTATATCAATTCTGCCATATATTTTGTAAGGATGCACTCTATTATATCAGTGCTCTAAACCCTCACCATGAATTTCCCAATATTATTTTGATGTTTTCCTTCCTCTTAAGAAGTTCATCAATATTATACCAGTAATATTCCCTATTAGTAGTTTCTCCTTCAGTTATTAATGTTCCATTCATTTTCAAAAGCCCCAGTATTTATATGAGGGCTTCAAATTCTGCTCTTCTTTTCTTTTTTTAAAAATTTGAAATAAACCTATTGATTGAAAAAATAAAATCCTCACTATATTTTCATATTACAGAAAATCACAAATTGTTTACATGCTTATATGAATTGTTTATTGCTTATATGAAAATTCACTGCATTATACCAGTGTTCACATTCCTCATCATAAATTTGCTAATATACTTGTGCTCTCAATTCCCTTTGGAAAGTTCCCTGTATTATTCCATTCTTCCTATCCCTCATCCAAAATTTACAAATATTACACCAGTAACCTGAATCCTCATCAGAAAAATATCTACCTATTATATATAACTATACACTTTCTTTATAGGAAGGTTCTCACTATTATACTAATGAACCTATTCTTAATTGGGAGATTTCCCATATCATACCAGTACACTTGCCCAAGAAAATTTGACCACAATTATATCCATATCTCCATTCCTCAATGGACAGTTCCTAGTCCATCTTCCCTTATTAGAATTGTCCCAATATTATTTTGGTTATGCTTTCGCAGAAGAAGATTTCTCATAATATAACAGTTCTTCAATTTTTTGTTGAAATTTTCCAAATATTGTACATTCAGTCCTCTTATACAATTTTACAGTATTATACAGTTATTCCTATTCCACATTATGTCTCTCTATATTATACCAATGATTCCACTGAACTTCAGAATTTCCCTCAATTATGTCAGCATCTCCATTTCTCATAAGAAATTTTCTCATGTTATACTAGAGCCCACATTCCTCATTTTTATTTTTTTATTATTTATTTAATTATTTATTTTTAATAGCAATTTTATTGTCTTTTTAAAAAAGATACATAGCTCATACAAAATGTTACATTACAAAATATAAGAGGTTCCCATACACCCCACTCCCCACCCTTCCCACCCCTCCCACACCAACACTGCATCCCACACCTGTGGCACATTTACCGTATCTGGTGAGCATATTTTGGAGCACTGCTATACCGCATGGATTATACTTTACTTTGTACTTTACATTCTCCCCCAGTCCATTCAGTAGGTTATGACAGGATATATAATGTCCTGCATCTGTCCCTGCAATATCATTCAGGGCAACTCCAAGTCCCAAAAATGCCTTCATATCATACCTCTTCTTCTCACACCCTGTCCTCAGCAACTCCCGTGGCCACTGTATCCACAACAATGATACAATTTCTTCCATTGCTAGAGTCAAAATAGTTCTATAGTAGAATACCAGTATGTCCACTCTAGTCCATATTTTATTCCTCCATCCCAAGGACATTGGGATGGTGATGTCCACTCCACCTCTAAATCGAGAGGTGCCTTAGATCCCAGATGACTGATGGATGTGATTCTCCTGCTTGCAGTTGTAGACTCTCTTGGTTCTCTGGTGTGATAGTTGACCATCCTCACCTCCCTGTTACCTGACCTAGATAAGTCCAGCGAACCAGAGTGTAGGTGTTGAAACTCTGCTGAGGCTCAGGGCCCAGCTGGAACATGGACAGTTCAGAGATTCAAGTCTCCTGAGTATACACCTGCACCAACCACCAGTTCAATAAAAGGGACAGAAGAGGTATGTGTAGAGAGGTGACATCTGAGTCCAACTCCATTACACTCACATTCCTCATTTTTAATACCCTGGATAGGACCTTAAGTTATGTGGCCACCAACATGTAAGTCAACATGTAAATTTCCAATGTTCTAAATAGCCTGCGTGAATTGAACATTTTAAAATAATTGATAAGATATGTATTTAAGTAGGGACGTGCTTTTCTTACATGTTCACTGATGTATAGTTCCCTGCCTTAATTTTATATAATGTTATTATAAGTAGATGTCTAAACATTAGACATTCTTTCAAACAGTAAATATATTAAAGTTCACAAGCACCATGTACATTTAACCAATTTTACCCCATTATTAATATTTGTACTCTTATGGGATTTTGCTCATTAAAAGTTTGAGTCCTGGTAATGAATCCCTGGAAATTTCCCAGAGTTTGCAGATGTGCAATCGGAAATTTTTTCTTACTTCAGACTCATATTTAAACTGATCACTTGTTGCTCATTGAGATAATAGTCTTCACCTTGTATAGAAAACTCAATAGCCAGGAACTACCAAGCATAACTACATAAAATACACGTACACACAGGCAAAGACACGTGTTGTCACATTTCAGTAATAATACAGCTAACATATTTTAAGTGATGTGATACTGCAGATGGAACAATTAAGTTCAGTGGCTGTGGCCGAGGTCCCCAAGATCACACTCTGGTTTTTTATGTATTGCTAAAAGGACTCATGGAGCTCAGAAAAACTTTTATATGCATGGTTTATTAAATGAAGGATAAAACTCAAGATTAGTAATGGCAAAGGTGCATGGAATGGAGTCCAGAAGAAAGAAGGTGCAAGTTGTCAGTTTTCCTCTCTCAGTGAAGAAGCATGGATGAAGTTAGTTCATCCAGCAACGATGTTGGATATCAACACATTAAAGTGGGACCAATCAGGGAAGCGCACATGAAACTTGGTGTCCAATAATTTCACTGGGAATTAGTCAGATAGCCATGCAGCACCAATATGACTTACCTCAGATATTCCTACTCCACTTTCCACCACCCCAAGGTCAAACTGATATGGTGTGATCAAAAGCCTCAGGAATAGAAAAACAAGTATTCACAACAATCATTTTGCTGTTACAAACTATATTGAGTGGCCCAAGTTCTCAGGTATACAAACCACTCTTATTGTACAGGCTATGCCATTGGCTCAGAGGATTCTCCCTTTAGCCTTTGAACAGTCAGTTCTGAAGATCTTTGGAATGTGCAGAGCTTAGTTAACTCATTACTGCACAGTCTGACCCCTGGCCCTTGGCCTAGGTTTTCTTAGAGAAAAATTATCATATTTTTTCTGAGCATCTGTGTTTAGTATGCCATATACATAGCATATACAGAAACAGTATCAATTTGAATAAGCTTAACAACATTTGGACGATTCAGGGTGGGGTAGGGATCCATTTAAAGAAACAACTAATCCATCATGTAAAACCAATACAGACATACATTTTCGTATTCTTGTATTAATTTGATTACTCATTTTTCTCTTTGACCCACAACTATTTGTATCTGTAATAAACCATGGAAAACTATTTTAGTATAGAAATTAAGTAATTATTAGGTAAACCCAGTCATTCCTAAGCAAGACAATTTTTATCAGTATTAATTCTGAGAAAATTTTAACTCATTCTCTCAGTTCATTTAATCATCAGCATCTGTGTTAATATATGATATTTTTTGCAAAACATTTTTTCTTTATTAGAGAAGTTGTATGTTTACAGAAAAATCATGCATAAAATACAGGATTCTTAAATACCACACCATTATTAACGTGCTGAGTTGGTGTGGAAAATTTATTACAATTGATGACAGCATACTTTTAGAATTGTACTATTAACTATAGTCCATGGTTTAACCCAGAGTTCACTGTTTGTGTAGTGTAGTTCCATATATTATTTAAAACATTTTTATTCTGTTACCATTATATACAATGTAACATTTCCAATTTTAATGACATATATATATTTATATTTCAGTACAGTTAATAACATTCTCAATGTTGTGTTACCCTCACCCCATTCATTACCAAAGCATTACCATAATTCTAAATATGAATCCTTTACATTTTAGCCTTACTTCCTATTCCTTATTCCCATTTCATCTCCTGTTAATTCAGATTCTTATTTACATATGGTAGGTGAATCTTATGAACCTGTCAGTGTAACACTGTAATTCAGTATGGTAATGGTACAATTCAATTCAATTATGAAAGAAAAAACTAAGATTTGAAGAGGTGCTTGACATGTATTACCAACAGAATCAGCCCTAGCCTATGTGCCAGATATTATTACAGACATGTATCATTAAAATTGTTTTTGATATGGCTATTACTGAGTTCAAAGCCACTGTCTCAGTTCACAGGCTTCTACTGGGATGAGTTTCTGTTTGTCCTTTCCTTTGATTGTCCTACAGGAAGAACATGGGTGTGGTTTATAATTGTTCCTACCCCTGCTGAATAAGGTTGTGTCTTATTCTGTTCTATTCTTGGCATGAGGACAGCCATAATGCATTGATGTAATGTGTTCCCAGAGAACTTTTATAGACTTGGGCATCTGTGAAATTGTCCTAGATGTGTCCCTTAAGCCATGGAAGCAAGGACAGAAGGACATTTCCCCATGGATACTTTGACCTTCCTCTATTTTAAAAGAGTTAGGAAGTCCTGTTAATTCAGGGTACATACCCTTCCCAAACTCATTGGGTCCTAGCATTATTCAGTATTATTTGTTGAGGCTGCCTGACCCATTTCACAAAAATCTCATCATTTTTCCATTCTGGCTATCATGCTTTGCCTTCCTCCTGGAAGAAAACACCCTCTAATCTTATTATTCAAGTTAATAGATGTGCTAGTTAATAAATCTTCCAGTTAATAAATGCTGTGCTTTATTAAACATAAATTAATTTTGTTCCATGAAGCTTAGACTAGCACCTATCTTCCCCTAAGCCCCTCTGTGTCTTTGGGATAATGTTCTTTGATCCACCATGCAGTTATTCTCATTGCAGATTAGGGGCCTGAGTTAAGGTAAGATATATGTTTTGTTCCCCAAAATGGTGGGCCCCCATATTAGGGTTAGGTGAGTGGTAGGCACACCTAAATTTTATTTAGTTTGAGTATGCTATCAGGTCTTGTATAGCCTTGTCAATTTCTAAAAGGAAGAGTAATCTTGTCAAGTATTTACTTCATCTTTCTAAGTGATTTGGTTGATTCTCATTTATTTGCAGTGCTCATGTTCTATGAAGTCATAGGGATCACTGAATCAGTTCATAACTGTGTTAGGTTCCTGTGAGCCCCTGGACACCATGTTTCCCATCAACCAATTAAAAATTATTTTATGTGTCTTTCTCTTTAAAGACTCCCTAATGTATATTGCTGATTATCATTTAATTCTTGACCAACAGCACCATACTTCATGCCTGAATTAAGAAGTTTAAAATACATATTTTCTCTGTAGGACATATCACAGCAGTGTTGAGATTATGAACTTTGGATAGCACTCCAGCACTATCCTTTGGAAACATTTTAAACAGTAAAGTCAATTTTAAAAAAACAAAATGCAAAATACTCATCACTGTATATAGCACAAAAAAGACTCTTTACATTATGAGAGACAAAACAAGAAAGCAAAGTGTCAAGTTTAACTTCAACTGGGATGTACTCATTATGAGAGTAAAAGTTTTCACTGCTCTGTTTTTGTCTGAAATTACTGGGAGTGACCAATTAATTTTACTGAGTAGACAGAGTCACAAATACAGAAACCCATGAATAATGAAGTTGGAATATATTTTTATTCTCTGCTCTGAGCATCTTTTGAGGCATTAATTCTGTCAACAGTATGTTCTGCGTCCTGGATTTCTAGGTTCTTGGTGATGTCACATAAAAAAATTTAAGGACACACCATAGGCTAGGCAGGGGAATTAGGAGTTTATTAAGAAACACATAAAGGTAGTACACAACCCCAGACATGGGTGCAGGCATGCTACAGGGTGAGATGTACGCCCCTTCTCTGGGGGCTTCTGGTTTTATTGACTACCATTGGGAGTTAGGGTTTACTCTGACTGGAGTATTTAGGACAAAGTGGGGGGACTTTATTGGGTATTTTAATTTTTATGGGTTGCTCTAAAGGGTGATGTCTGAGATCTCCAAAAGTTTGCATAGGGCTGACCTAAGTAACAGGAAGAGAATAATCGACAAGAGAAAATCACTATGATAGGGAGAATAGAAAGAAAAGAAATGGGCTCAAATTTTCAGTCTCATCAATATTGATTGTGGGTGTGTTCTGTCCTATGAAATCTAGAAAAGAAGTTACCTGTTTCCAATATACAATGGAAGGACAAACATAGGATAAACATTCCAATTCCAATAAGGAGAAATTGGAAGGAAAGGAGGGTTCATGTGTCCCAAACAATCCTGAAACCCAGCAAAGCAAAGCCCATTAGAACTAAAGGTCTGTGAGTTATCTATGGATCAATGTTTTTATGTAAGGACTTAATGGAGCACCAGCAACATCCCTTGCAAGCACTTGTGCAGTGGCCAAGTTCTCCCCAAACACTGGGGCATACTCTCTACCTTCTCCAAGCATCGAGATGGCATCCAGAGTGCTACACAAACCTGGGTCATAGGACCCACTCTCTTGGGTGATGTCCATGTTCTCTACAAACCCCTGGGCACAGGCCTCACCCTTGGGTGGTGTCCAGGCTCTATACAAACCTGGGTCACAGGCCTCATTCTCTTAGGTGGTGTCCAGGCAGACTCTCCACACATCCCCAGGCACAGACCTCACACTCTCAGTATTGGCTTGTTGTTTAGGCTCCCCAGAAACCTTGGTTCATGGACCACACATTGTCTTAGGATTGAGGTGGTAATTAGACTCTCCACAAATCTTGAGGCATAGATCTCACACTCTCCAAAGGCCTGGTAGTGAGCAGGCTCTCTGAAAACTTGGGGCACAGGTCCCCCATCTCTTAGTTCTAGGCAAACAGCACTTTTTGTGAACAATGGGTTGCATGCCCACCCCCTCCAAGAGCAGGGTGGGCCCACATTTTCCACACACTTGGGTGGGCCCACTCTACTGGCCTGAAGAAAGCTCTTCACCACAGACTTAGGCTTCCATTGTACTGCAGCTGACGTCATTCTTCCTTCAATTTGTCCCTTCCTGTACCTTTTATTCAAGGCTGGCAGTGGTACCATTCATACAAGTTATACATGCAAAAACAAAAACAAAAAACAACAAATCAAGACAATTGATCTTTCCACAGATCTTTCTGGTAAAACTACGTTTCCAATGGTGACTTCCACTGAAATGGCTGACTAGTTCCAGGTTCAGTTACACATTACATAGAACCCTATTCTTTTCTTTTCACTTAGGAGTTCATCCCTTTCATCCCTTTCCTCTCATATTTGACTATAATCTGCAAGGAATTACCAAGTTTCATTTCCATACTTAGCTTGGAAATCTCCTCAGCTACATATCTAAGTTCATCACTTTTAAGTTTTGATTCCCAAGCAACATCAGAGATCAATTTTTCCAAGTTCATTGCCATTGTTCTGCTGGAACTCCCATGATGCACATACTGGCATGCTTGATATTAACCCTTAGGATAGTAACCTTCAGATCTCATAGGGTCTGTTCACATTTTCCATTACTTTTTTTCTTTCTGCTCCTCAGCCTGAATCATTTCACTTGTCTTCTATTTGACTTTGCTCATCTTTCTTCTGCCAGCTAAAAACTCCTGTTGAAACACTAGCAGATTTTTAAATATATTGTTGGTCTTCAACTCCAGTATTTCTGTTTGCTTCCCTTGTAAAATATCTCTTTATTGAGATCCTCATGTTGTTCATTCATTTTTTTCCCCTGATATCCTTTAGTTCTTACTCCACTATTTCTTTTTATCCTTGAGCATGAGCATCACATGTTTAAAGTCTTTGCTTGGTATATACAAAGTCTGTTCTTCTTCTTTGATGTTTTCTGTTATTTTATCTTGTTCATTTCAACCAGTCATTTTCTGTTTCTTTGTCCTATAATCCTCTGCTGCATAATTTACATTTTAATATTTGACAGTGTATTCTCTGGAATATAGTCCATGATCTATCTCTTTCTTACATTTGTTTCCAGGTAGTGATTATGACAGAGATTTCCTAGGGATTTAGGACCTAAGTAAAATAAACAAAGCACTACAAGTAACACCTTTCACAGTCTCAGCAGAGTAGCACTGCTCTGGCTGGTGTCCTTCTTCAGAGTTTAGCTCTTTTGTTAAAGTCAGCAGAGGAGTATGTAAAGTGTAGTTTCCACTTGTCTTCTCTGAACCGGTGTCTTGCCATGGGCTTGTGATTTTATTTGGCCATAGGAATTCCCTCGGTTATAGGAATTTTAATGTGCCCACTAATTCCTATGAAATATACTCTCTCCCAATCCTGGATGCCCTATTGTATGACATAAAGTAGATAATCTTTTGCCTCAGCCTGTTTTGACTTGATTGCTTTCCATAACCTGCTTCTGTCTGCAGTGAAGTGCTGGGAGGGCCAGCCAAAGAATAATTTCCTGGTTCAGTCTCATTCACTCTGGCAGGCTAGTCAGGCACCCCAGAATATACATAGGGATCACTCTGCCACCCCTGGAACAGGACCAAGGATCCACAATGGGGCACAGGAGGACTGCACACCATTCTGTGAGGGGTGGGGAAAGGGCCAGCAAGGCATCATGAGTTTCCCCTACCATTTTATAACCTGTATTTGCCCAATTTCTCACTTGCCTAATTGCTACACTTCAGCTGTTTTTATTATGTATGTATAATTCTAAGAAAGATGACTTTGTTAGTCTTTGCTATTTGTTCAAAGTTCCTGTGGATCAGCACACCCTAGAACATTTTATTATACTACCTTCTTGGTCAACTGGAAACCCATACCTGAGGCAACCCGATTCTGGGCATGCCATTCCTTCTAGATATGATTTTTTTACATTTTGTAAAATTTAATGAGAAACAAATTCAATAAGAGAATAACATTCAAAAGGAAAGATAACCCAGTGGAGAAATATGCTGCTAGCAACAATATCTCCAAGGAAGCAGAAAGGAAATTAAGGTGTGTATATAGAGAAAGGATGTAATACAAACCATATGCTTTAGTGGTAATGATCATTACTTCCTGAGTCTCAGAAATTACTTCTAATATGGACTACAATCTTAAAAAAGAACAAAATTCCTGCTGCTTCCAAGTATTCAGTAATATATTATGTATACACACACACATGTTCCCACAAGACTGATCTTTTTCTAAGTTAGAGAGGAACAACATATTGGATCTATAATTTATTTAAGCAATTAACTCATCTCAAAGAGTCAATGTGTGTTTAATGAATTGGCCTCAAGTTTAAACCTTTAAAAAATGCCTTCATTTTTATATGTGAAAGTGTGCTGATCCAAATGAAGATACCTCTTACACCATGATCTTCCCAGACTGCTGGGAGGACTATGTTATCATTATATGAGCAGAAAGTTTCTTATAATTAATCCTTAGAGAAACTGACTTTTTTATACTATGTCTTCTCTTAGTTACACTTAAATTTAAATGGCCATTTAAGTTCTTTCTGATGATTTCTAGTAATACACATCCTTGCAAAATTATTTAAGTAATCTACATCCATGTGTCATCAACAACATTTATTTTGGATATGGGTCAAAAAAATTGTTCAACCAAAATTGAATGCAAATCAATCAGGTATTTTGCCATTTTAGCTCTAAGCTTTAATCAAAATTATTTTTGTTTCCCAAAGATTTTTAACAGATACTATAATTCAATAAATTAAACCAGTTTTATTTGAGTTTCCAATGAAAATTGCTAGAAAATAAAAGTTTTGCTCTAGGAGAGTTTTCATTTAAAGTTATCTAAACATTGACCACTGGATGAAAATGAAGCAAGGTGGAGACTTGGAAGTCATTTTTAAAAAAATAAATTTTATTCATGGTTACTATAATTTACATTTAAGCATAGTTACTGGTAAACAAATAACCTATGTGATGCTGTTTAAAAATTATTTTATGGATATATCATTAATCTTAAACAATAACTGGGAAAAACTCTAGTTTTACTGTATATGTATTGGTTCTAGATTACCTTGATTGCTATTACAAAGTTATGTAGTATTCTTGCATTTTGTTTTACTGTTTGTCATGAAAAAAAAATTCATTAGAATCACAAAAGAATAGTTTCCTTAACTAAGGTACAAAGGCTTCAGTTTTATGGTAAATGAAATGAGCCCCAAATATTTAAAAAATTGGGGTTGAGTTACAATTTCATCCAGGTCTCTGATTTCACACACAAGGCTGTCTCCCCTACAGACCATTGCTTCAGGATGTTTAATTGTCCTTTTTTTCAGACAATTAGAAGCTTGGGAAATCTAGCTCTGATAATGCTCATTTCTCATAATGAAATGGAACACCTTTGAATTATATTGCCTGAGGACCTCTGGGAGATTGTGGTTAGCCTGCCTCCATAAATTCAGCAGTTTTGCCTTTCACCATCCAATAAAAGTTTTTGGGTCTTTTTTATGTCTAAATACAGGGGAAACCCAAAATTCTACCTTATTATTGTAAGGCAATGCCATATTAGTCATATATTCTCCTGGAACATAAATTGTAATTTCAATTAACATCAATATGATTCATCTTTTGAAGGAAAAGTAGCCAAAAATAAGCTGCAATATATCTGGTATAGTCCATTTGTGAAATCAGTTATGACTTTTAAGAGATAATCTTCTTTTGCCTTTTTGGTTAATGAAGAAAATTTGAATTTTAATGTTATGCACTGAAATTGCATTAATAAGCATTAGAAAACAAAAGCAAGACTACTGAATTGAATCGACTAGAAGAAATTGATGAGTAGTAACAAAGAAATGAGGGTATTGTGTATTTCTTACTAAGGAATTAAGGTAAGAAGTGGGATGCCCCATATTGTCCTAAGGTCTTAGAGCCCTAACCAGCACAGTCAGCACAGTTCAGTTTATATATTATTTTCCAGTATAGCTATTAGCAGTGCATCTTTTCATTTTCCAAAGTGTTTCAGCTCAGAAAAAGACTGTGTTCACCTTAACTGGAAGCCTGTTTCCTGATATGATTTCAGGAGGCCACCTAATCATGATGGGTTCATGTCTCTTCTAGGTGCAGATATTTTATCCACAGATGGTCAGTTCACCCAAACCAGATCTATAAATCCCTCCCCTGTACTTCTCCAAAGTATAATGGAGAATCAGAGTCAGTTTCCTTTCTTTGGCATCAGTTGTAAGGGACTAATGCCACATCCGTCACTGGAGGTATTCTTCCCTATGGATGGAAAACATTTCACCCCAGAGAGAAAGAAGCCAAGAAGCAGAGATGCAGGGAAGAGGAATTTGATTTAAGTGCTGGTCAACATGGAGGCCTGTGTTTTGCTTACTGAATTCCTTGTAGGAGTCTCTGAGCCATCAAAATACTTTCTTTCCCCTGACTGATTTAGAATTGAGTTTTGTCACTTGCAGCAGCCCTCCAATACAGATTTTGGTTACTAAAATCAATGTACTGCAAGTGATATGCCCAAAATAATGGATCTAGCAATATTTTTATGCTACAAGATTGTGAGGATTTTCAGACTGGGCAGCTGGCCACTTTTAATATGGAGATGTAGAGAAATTCATTAAATTATCTTCTTTTGTTTTTTATTTTTCAGTGAATTCTGAGCTTTTGGGAAATTCACTAGGAAAGTTTTAGTACATCACAGTGGTTTGAATAAATCTTGTGCCCTTCAGTGGGGAGGGAATCAGGTTGGGAAAGTAATTATTCAAACAGGCAAACCTGAAAAAAAGGGAGCAGAAGGAAGACTGGGAAACAGCATCATTATGGAAAGCCATTTATTCTCATAGATAGTTTATCATTCATGGTGGGCAGCTTCATATACCTTTGGAACTGTACAGTTAATCTACAACTCTGAAATCCTAGAAGCTATAGCAAAGTGTGGGAAAATCCAGTAATTGTTCCACTCAACTTCTGACTGTGTATCTTCTAAATCACAAAGTCAAGATGGCTCCATTTAAAAGCATACACCAACTCTGATACAAACCTGTGAACAATATACCATGAAAATATATTTGTATCTGCCCTGCCTCACTCAGCAAAACAATTATTACCACATATCTCACTATGCCAACCAATTTTTTTTTAACAACACTTAGAGGCCAGACAGAGGCTGAGATCCATTTATAGAAGCTGAGATTAAGGGATTATGTATAACCCTGGGTGTGGTGACATGAACTCAAAGTACAGTGATGAAGTGCAATGGAAAAAATAAACAACTTCTCTGAAGTTTCTATTTAGCAAAGTAATCCCCCTTCCAACCAAATCCTCAACAAGAAAATGAACTATATCCAAGTAATATTAGAATGAACTGTTTGATCAGGAAACACGAAGCCAGGTGTGCCAGCATGTTGGCTGCAGCTGAAAACCAAAAAGGAAGCATATTTTGCAGGGTTGAGTTCCTTTGCTAAAGTTTCCTTGCAAAATACTTTTTCTAAAATGTACTGGAGGAAGGATTATGGGAATATGGAAATAGACTAACAGGCAGAACTGAATGCTCTCATAAAAACCATGGTGAAAGAGCCAGAATCTGTCCAAGGGACCTGCTTTGGGGGTCAGCAGACCAGGACAGTGCTGCACAACTCTCAGGAGGGTGAGTGACATACAGATGAAAGAACTGAAATGACAAATATGAGTTACCAAGTCCCCATGGAGGCCAGGAAGGTCTCCTCTCCCCCACCCCAAGATATTAAGCTGTGGTGAAACAACTGGTTCATCACAGCTGAGAGGGGAGCAGACATGTTCCTCCCTGTCAGCTGTTTTAAGGGAAAAGGGATGGGAGATTAGGGGTGTTTTCTTCAGTAAATTCAGCTAGCAGAGCCCTCTTTGAATCCCTATCTGGAGATTCAACACATGGAAATAGGAAAGCTGAGACTGAAACACCTTCATAAAAAGGTGTGCTACTAGTGCCATCTCCTGGTAAGTCTGGGAAATGCATAGACAAAAACTGTTTGACCTTTCTATAGCCAACCCTTGGGAGAAAATCAATGCCCCACTGGTGAGTACATGGCCTGATTTAAGAAAACTTAAGCTGGGCAATTTAAAAACTGAGAATAAGTTGAACCAAATATTAAGGAAGAGCTATGAAAAAAAACAATAGGCAAGAGAGAGAAATTAGCCATCAGAGTAACTTCACCAATATATTTGGATGCCTGCAAATCAACAAGAAATTACAAGCCATACTAGGAAATATACATGGCCCAGTCACAAGAACAAACCAAATATCCTGATGAGATACAAGGCTTAGTACAATTAAGCAATAATAATTATACAACTCTTTTAAATCACTTCAAATAATTTAAAGAAAATATGACTAAAGAAATAAAAGATATTCAGAAGACACTGGGAGAGCATGAAGAACAATTTGAAAGTCTGCAAGGAAAATTAAAAGACCTTATGGGAATGAAAGACATGGTGGGCGCGATTAAAAATTCATTAAAGGCACATAAGAGATTTGAATTGCTTGAAGACAGAATTCATGATTTTGAAGACAATGTCTGAACTGGAAAAGAAAGGAGAATAGAAAAAGAAGAGAATGGAAAAAAATGGAAGAGTCTCAGGAAATTGAATGACAAAATAACACATAAATATTTGCATTATTAGTGTCCCAGAAGGAGAAGAGAATGGAAAGGGGACAGAAGGAATATTTGAGAAACTAATGACCAAAAACTTCCCAAATCTTATGAAGGACATAGATATGACTATCCAAGAAGGACAATGCACCCCAAACAGAATAAACCTGAATAGACTTACCCTGAGACACCTAGTATTCAGAATATCAAATATCATGGATATAGAGAGGATTCTGAAAGCAGCAAGAGGAAAGCAAAGCATCACATACAAAGGAAACATGATAAGATTAAGTGCCAACCTCTCATCAGAAACCATGGAGGAGAGAAGAAAGTGTTATGCTGTATTTAAGGTACTGAAAGAGAAAAACTGCAAGCCAAGAGCTCTGTATCTAGCAAAGCAGTCCTTCAAAAATGAGACAGTGGCCACTGGAGGTGCTGAAGGCAGAAAGAGGGAAAATAAGGTGTAATATAGGGGGCAGTTTGGAGGCTTGGAATTGTCCAGAATGACATTGCAATGACAGACACAGGCCATATATATCCTGCCATAACTTACAGAATGTAAGTTGAAGTGGAAGAGAATGAAAACTACAATGTAAACTATAATCCATGCTTAGTGGCCATGCTTCAACATGTGTTCATCAATTGGAATGAATGTACCACACTAATGAAAGAAGTTGTTAATGTGGGGAAAAGTGGGAGGTATGGGGAGTGGGACATACAGGAATTCATTATATTTTTATGTAACATTTTAAGTAATCTAAATATCTTTTTAAAAAATAAAAAATATTAAAACTAATAAAAATAAAATAAATACGTTTTAAAAAATGGTGAGTTCAAAATCTTCAGACAAAAAGTGATAGAATATTTTACTAAAGACCAGATTTGCAAGAGATCTGAAGCTTCATAGGAAAAAACAAAGGCAAGAGACTTGGAGATAGTTTAAAAATGAAGATTATTAGGAAGGGTAAAGCATAAGACAGATATTAGAGTGATATGACAGTAGAGAAGAGAAGGACAAAATGGATGAAGTAATGCCTTTACAGTAGTAATGCTGAATGTTAATGGATTGAACTCCCCAATCAAAAAACATAGACTGATAGAATGGATAAAAAAATATGAGCCAGTTATATGCTGTCTACAATAGACCCACCTGAGATGTAAGGTTAATAGTGAAAGGCTAGAAAAAGGTATTTCAAAGAAATACTAACCAAAAAATAGCTGAGGAAGACCAGATAAATGTAAAATAACAACATTATCATATATGAACAATAATTACTCAGTGCAGTGGCAAATTGTTCCTGTTCTCTAATTCTGTAATTATTTTTCATGCAAAATGAACACTTGCTTTTAATAGGGAAGGGCTAGAAAAGAGTTAAATTCTTGGATACTTCATTTTTTTTTAACCTTTTTAAAAATACTTTTTAATTAAAATAATCTATCTGGATCAATAATGATTTTGCATGACTACTATTGAAAAAGATTTTTAGTTTTTCTGCCTTATAAAACTATGAATTGGCAAGTTATTTGTGTAATTCATTCCAATAAGATGTGAAGAATTCCCAAATAGGAATTTGGTTATCTAGAAAAAATTTTGTCCTAAATGGAAATTAAATAACTAAACCAATAATTTATTTCATTCTTAAAGATTATGTCCAATTGTTTGAGCTGTAATATAAAAATTAGAATTATGTTATAATTAATTTGTTTTATTTGAATTACTATTTGCATTTATAAACATTTGTTGCTATGCTACTGCTATCCATTTTTATAATTGATTATATAAAATCTATCCTGGCTTTGCACTCTCATTTAAAATTTGTAATTTCCTTCAATCCTTTTTTCTATTTATTTTACAATTTTATAATAAAGGATTTTTTAACTGTTAAAATTAGCCATTTGATTTTACACTTAGGATAGATCATATAATATGTGAACATACCTCAATAAACCTGCTTAATAAGCAAATAAATGATTGTGCAAAAGTAGCCAGAAATAGCAGCTATGTATAGCACGGGAAGCAGAAATGGAGAGGTGAGCAATGTTCTTATTTGTTTGTTTGTTGTTTATTATTATTTATTATTGAAATAATGAAAATGTTTTAATAATGATTGAAGTGATGAACACACAACTATGTGATTATACCAAATACCATTGATTGTACACTTGGGATAAATCATGTGCTTATTAATATGTATCAGTAAAATTGACTTGTTTAAAAATTTTACCTGGAGGACATGGGAGAAGAATACTTAGAAAAGGCTAAATCGGGGACATCCAGGTTAACTGACTGAGAAAACACTTTTTCTGAAGGCCAATGGTCAATAAATTAATATGACAATTTCTCTTATTGGCCTTATTTTTCCTATATTGCAGTAGTATATGAATATAATGTGGAACACTATATTGCTTCCATTTTTTCCCTCAACTAAATGGGTACAAATTATTCTTCCTATATCACACAATATGTATTTTGAAAATTTACATTATTTGATTCAAAGATGGTAGAACTCAAGATATGTATCTGGGCATCTCCAATAAGAAAGAGTATCATCTAGTATGCCTTGTTTGGAACAGGAAGTCATGTGGAATGCTTTTCTATTCTCTCACTGGCAGGTTGACCAGAAGATAAGATATGCCACTGGAAAGTATTTCTTTACAACTGTCTTTTCATAACCCCATTTTATTCTCAAAAGGAGCCCAAATTTGTCAATATTGCATGCTTTCCTTATCTACTGTGAAAAGGATAGATGAAATATATGGCAGTGTAAGTGATAATATGATTATATAAATCAGTGGTGGATTTATTGTATGGAGGTAAGGAAGAGAAGACAATTGAGGTTTTCTTTAGCACACATCTGTTTTATGCATGACAAGGAAATCTCTTCTCCTAGAAATTAGTTCCTCTCAAAACTGTACAAAAACTTGATTGGTCCTGGTATGATCGTATAGCTAATGTCAGATAAGGAAATTTTCTGGGTCATTGCAAATTTGAATTAAATCAACCTCAATTCATTGATAATATCATTATAAAACTCAGGATTTCCCTTCATTGTGTTACTACATGTGAGCAAAATCAGTTTACCATGTATCTGAAGACGATATCAATGCATGAAGAAAGTTTAAACAGAAGATGGCAAAACATTCAAGTCACCAGTTATGTATTTTTGGATTTTTATCTAGTAATGGGTTTGAAATTCTTATGAGGTTAATGTTTTCCTGGATATGAAAATTATAATTTATTGGGAAAAATAAAAACTACATAAATGTTAAGGTAAAATAAAAATTTAAAAGGACAATGATATAAGGTTTGATATTGTTTATTTGACTTACATCTATTTCTAAAGTGATGAAATTAATAGTAAGATATGTATCAAGTTCATTGGAGAAGTCTTTCTTTCTAGCTGGATGAGAATAAGTACTTCATGTAGTAGATGATGCTTGAATTGACATAAAAGGGAAATGCAAATGTTAAAGAGCAAAGTGTATGGAAAAGTGTCATTCATAAATATATCTAAATTTAATAAGAAAAATAATGATTTTAATAATAATTGCCACTAAGAGCTAATTTTAAAAAGAACTCAACTTATTCATTGATTACATTTCATTGTGTGTGAGTGTGTAAGAGAGTTTGTGTTTATGTGCATATGTGTGCACTTCTTTACAAATCTGATACATATCAACTCAACCAACAATGTACAAAAATATGGACTTCATTACTACTCTACTATTGTTTTGTCTTCACTTAACCAACAGCACAATCACCATATCAATTAAGTGTCACTATCAAAACCAAGAGTAATTTATTTAATATTTATTCATGAATTTTAAGAATAAGAAGCATGTGAGCCCAGTTTGACTACATTCTTATGACAGGACATAATATGATGACTTAGCATAGACATACTGCCATTTATTGTATCAATTGCTGAACTCATTCTCTAAAAGACCGATAATTCTCAGGTCTGGAATGATTCCCAATGATTCCCTCACAAGGATTTCATCCACTTGATGAAACCCTGACTCTTAGTTAAGGTGTCCTTCAGTGCATTTTTCATGGTTTCATTTTGTAGACTGAAGATGAAGGGATTCAGGAGAGGTGTGATCACACTGGAGAAGATAAAGAGTATCTTGTTGAGGTGGAGGCTGCTCTTTTGTGATGGGCGAACATACACAAAGATAGAGACCCCATAGCCCATGGAGACTACAGTGAAGTGAGAGGCACAGGTGGCAAAGGCTTTGCATTGCCCTTGTCCTGAAGGTATCTTCAGAATGGTGGAGATGATATAAGCATAGGAGACTACTGTGAGTGACAGGGAGCTGATGAGCAGGACAAGGGAACTGAGGAAATCCAATAGTTCAATGGTATGTATGTCAGCACAAGCCAAGTGGAGGAGGGGAGCACTGTCACAGAAAAAGTGATCAATTTTATTGGGGCCACAGTATGGCAGCCTTGCCCTATAGATGGTGGTTGGGAGAATAAGGAGAAAGCTGCTTACCCAGGAGAGTATTATGAGACGGACACAGAATGAACTGGTCATAATCATAGAGTACTGAAGGGGGTTGCAAATGGCCACATAACGGTCATAGGACATGATGGCAAAAAGGATGAACTCAGTGCATCCAGAGAGGAAGAAGAAATAGAACTGGGCAAGACATCCATTAATTGAGATGCTCTTTTTCTCTAACAGAAAGCCTGCCAGCATCTTGGGAACAACACACGTGGTGGTTAATATTTCACTGAAAGAGAGATTGCTAAGGAAAAAATACATAGGGGATTGGAGCCTATAATCCAGAAGAATCAGGGTAATTATGAGGGTGTTTCCAAGGACAGTCACCAAGTAAGCCAATAAAAAAATGAAGAACAGGATACCCCCAATGACCCTGGTGGTAGGTATCCCAATAAAATTAATCTCTGTCACCATCGTCCAATTGCCTCTCTCCATGCCGTATGGGAATCTCCTCTCGCAAGAGAACCAAGGAAGGAAAGAGCAAACTGCAGGACTCATTAAAGCAGAATCATCTAAGATAAAAGAAGTTAGGTAATTTTATTTATTTGAGAAATTAGCTACATGAATGAAAAATACAGCTATTATAACATTTTTCTAAATTCTAGAAAAAATATGAAAATCAATGTTCCTAATAATTAAGACATGTAAGAATTGAATTCCATAAGTTTTTTCTAGTCCTTACATCTCTATTTCATAACCCAAATGATAAGGCAATAATTACCATATACTCATATCTTGTCAATAAATATTTATCATTAAGATTATTTGAAGAAAACTGCTTTAAACCAATATAAGCAACAAATAGATTCATTTCAATAGTTAAGAATAATTTAATTTTTAACTGATTTTACTTCAGGCATCTGGTTTACACAAAATATTGAATATATTACCAGGTAATGCAAGTCTTAATTTTGTAGGGCAAAGACAAACTGAATACTACCTCTATGTCTTCATGTTTAATTACTGAGTAAATAGTATACCTCAACCAATATTAGCCACTAGAAATGAATTTGCTAATCATCTTTTAGATATTTAATGTGGTTGTCTCCAGAGAATCTTAAATTTTACTAATATGTTCTTTAAATTTTATGGTAATCCATGGAATTTTATCTATTAGTGGAGATCTTTTAAATAGTAAATGAATGAAAAGTTAAAGGAAATATATTTCTATAGTATACATTTTTTTAAAATTTTGAGATTTCTTGGAACAAATTTTTAGAATAAATGATTTTAGACTGGCCCAATAAATGTGTAGTTGCATTAGCCAGAAATGTTTGAGAAAATACTTCCCTTCATAGAGTGATAGCTCTTACGTTATATAATTAGATTGATAGTGTCAGTGGACAGAGAAAATTCCAAATTTGAAGATGTCATAATAAAGACTTATCATAAATGAAAGCAAGCACTTACCAGTAATATGCCATTTTGGTAGGAAAAAATATCTAAAGAGATCATCTAGCCAAAGAAAACTTGGGAAGAGCAGTAATCAGTTACATCAAGACAAACACACAAATTGATTAAGCTCAACTAGTTTAAGTATGAGACAAAAAAAGAAAAACAGAAGTTAACTTTATTCATTTTGTAAGATATGAACATAAATAAAATGGATAAAAATGTTATTCCTTTTAAACTAGAATGAATTTGTTTGGGAATTTAAAAAATTAGTAAGAATAAAAGCAAGTATCACAATAAAATTTGAAACAAATTTCAATTCAGACAATAAAGAAACCCAATAACAAAAGAAGTGTAAGTTGATGTTGTGAAATAATAAATATCCATTACAGATGCAAAAATCTATGAATATATGAGACAATTAAGATTACATAATTATTTCCAAAGTATGTGTAAGCAATACATAGATTAATAGAGAATATTGGCATAACAAAATATTTTTAACCTCTCTATATTTTCTGATCACTAAAAGAGAAAATGAGCTATGGTAAGGATGATGTTAATATTGTTGATGAAGTCAATTATTCATAATTAAATTATGAAAATACATTCAATATTTTATGTGAGTGTCCAAAAAATGAATCAGTAGAGATAAAGATTGTAACAATTTGAAATCAATATTAAAATAAATTTTCCAAAATATGTGAATATATATTATAATTATAATTAAGTACTAGAATGATTTTTATTTTGAAATTAATCAAAATAAATTAAGTGCAATCTAGTAGAATAACTAATACAATTTTCATATCAACTATTTATGTTTACATGCAATCAAACCACAGCGATTTAGGGAAAATATCCCAAACTCCATAAAGACATTATTAATATTATTTCATTTTATTTGTTTAGAAATGGAAAGCAGAAAAAATTCAACTCACATAAATGTGATTCCAGTGTAGCATATCCTGTCTTTCAACAACTCCCTTAAGAATCTGGGTTTAGATTGTGACCATGGGGTTAGTGTAAGGAATTGTCAAATGGAATACCAGATGGTCAAATATCATTATATTATTGCATAATAATGAATGAGTCAAGGACCTTTTTTTTTTCATTTTTCATTCATTTTTTTAAAAAATATTACATTCAAAAAATATGAAGTCCCATTCAACCCCACTGCCCCCACCCCCCACTTTCCCCGCAGCAACACTCTCTCCCGTCATCTTGACACATCCATTGCACCTGGTAAGTACATCTCTGGGCATCGCTGCACCCCATAGTCAATGGTCCACATCATAGCCCACATTCTCCCACGTTCTATCCAGTGGGCCCTGGGGGTATCTACAATGTCCTGTAGTTGTCCGTGAAGCACCACCCAGGACAACTCCAAGTCCCAAAAACGCCTCCCCATCTCATCTCTTCCTCCCATTCCCCGTACCCAGCAGCCACCATGGCCACCCTTCTCACACCAATGCCACATTTTCTCTGTGGACATTGGATTGGTTATGTCCATTGCACATCTATGTCAAGTGGGGGCTTAGATTCCACATGGATACTGGATGCCATCCTCCTGCTTTCAGTTGTAGGAACTCTAGGCTCCATGGTGTGGTGATTGACCTTCTTCAACTCCATGTTAGCTGAGTGGGGTAAGTCCACTAAATCAGAGTGTAGGAGCTGAAGTCTGTTGAGGCTCAGGGCCTGGCTATCATATTGTCAGTCCAGAGATTCAAATCCCCTAAATATATCTTAAACCCCAACTCCAACTACAATTCCAGTAAAGTAGCATGAAAGTCTTGTGAAAAGGGATCCCATCTGAGTCCAGTTCCATCACGCAGAAACACCAGCTCTGACATGGCAGTGAACCCCATCTGCCATGACCATAGAACCCATGGGTCTCTTTATCCCTCAAAAGAACCAATATCTGGGATTGTATCTACTTTATCTGTCTCTTAGGCTCTGCTCAGTTATGCATAAGGGCAATCCTTCTCACAACCTCCAAACTCTTTTTTAGAGACTCATAGCCATATAAACTTGTCCCGGCCTGCAGGACGGTAACAAGGGCTTGAAACCTGCCAAGAAAGAATGGTGGGACAAGAGACATGAAGAATGACAGCAAGACAGTGTTCTGATCAAGCTGCAAAATTTTATTGAGGGAACAAAGCATATATACTCTTGGGAAGGGGAGGGACAGTGGATAGGGAGAAGTGGAGGCTAGGGATTGGCTGTCGCCGTTGCTGGGGTAAGTGGCAGGGTTCAGGGATTGGTAGCTGCTGTCACTGGGGTGGAAGGCAGACTTCAGTTTCACGCCTTGTGCCTGTGCACTGCTTTATCAGCCTGGACAGTGGCGGGAAATGGAGAACAAAGGAGCAGGGAGGAAGAAGAACAAGGAAGTGGGCTCTGTTCTGGTGGCCATGTTACTGGCATTGCTGAACTCAGTGTATACTCATATTGACTGCTCCCAATATCTCCTCCCTTTTTCTTTTATTAGCACTGTATTTATTGTATGGCTAGCTGAGGGAAGTAGAGGCCTCATTTCCCTGATGTAGATGGCTCTGATTTTTTCGGGAAGGGGTTTTATTGAGTGTGCAGCAAAGGCAAATGAGGGGGGGCTGTGCCTGTCTTAGGTCAGGACTGTACCCGATAAGCAATATGTCTTACCCGATATACAACCAGTCTTACCCATCATTGGGCAGCATGGCAGCAAGAGGCCATGTCCCTGTCTTAGGTTGACCAGTGGGTCAGTCCAGTTGCCCGTCATTGGCTAGCCAGCCCAGCGCCCTGTGCAGGCAGAATGCAATATTCTCTTTGGCCTTGCAGTTGCGCCTGTTTTAGGTTGCCTCCCAGGAGGTCTTACCTGTCTTTGGCTGCCAACTGAGCTTGTTTAAGCCACACAGCTGTGCCTGTCTTAGGTTGTCTCCCGGGAGATCTTACCCATCTTTGGCTGCCAGCTGGAGAAGCATTTTGCCTAGTGACCCTTGAAAGCAGAGCGAACCTCTATATGAATGAGGCGTGCTTCTCAGAGAACAGTTAGGTTGTGCTTACCTTCAACTGTCTCCTGCAGTGCTGTGCCTTGCACTCAGCAGCTTATTGGTGGGGGGAGTTGATTTCATAGGGGAGGCAGTCTGGATGGTCCATAGATATACCCTGATCAGCAAGGTGGAGCCGGTGGTAATGTACCTGAATGGGCCTGCCAAGAGCGGAGGCAATTTGGTCTTTGACTAACTGAATAATTCTTTTTATGGCCCAAGGTCCAAAAGACAGTATGAGAAGTATGGCTATTAATGGGCCTAGTATGGGGAGGATGTAAGGAAGGATTCCATTGAATCCCCAGGAGAAGTTTCCTTGGGCTTCCCTTTCTCTATTACGCTTTGCTAGTCCATCTCTGAGCTGGGCCATGTTGTCTCTAATAAGGCCAGAATGATTAGCATAAAAGCAGCATTCTTCTCCTAATGCAGCACAAATTCCTCCCTCCTTAAGGAAGAGGAGGTCTAGCCCTCTACGGTTTTGGAGGACAACCTCAGATAATGAATTTAGGGACTTTTCTAGATGGGAAATGGAGGTTTCAATGTGGGCTATATCTTCATCGACGGCTCGTCTGATAGAGGAGAAAGAAGTTTGTTGTGTAGTTAGGGCTGCTACTCCAGTGCCAGCTCCAGCGAGACCTAGAAGTGAAGCGATCATGATGGCAGTAATGATTTCTCTTTTTTGTACATAGGCTGGTAGAAGGTGGTGCTGCCAGGAGTCAAAGAATTGGTTATCATTATGAAAATAAATGCAGGGGAGCATAATGGCGAGCACACAGGTTTCTCTGGTACTGTTAAGGGTTTGGACGCAAAGACACGGGGTGAGGCCAGTGGAGGAACACAGCCATTTTGTATTATTATGGGGTATTAAGAATGTTGCACTTGGTTGAGGATTGATTGTAATATTGCAAAGAGCGTGCATATTTGGGGCAATGAAACCTCCGATTTTAGTGACACAAAGCCTGCTTTGAGAGACAGATTGGACTGTAAGTCCTACTCTCATTTGGTTCCAATTACAAGAGGTGGGATTGCTGTTTGTGGAAGTTTGGTGAGAGGCATTGGTGGCTATAGCCTCATAGTAAGGTGATGCGGAGGAGAAACACAGCCAGCAATTTTGGGTAATGTTGGGATTGGACAAATTTAGAGAGAGAAACGTGGCATTGAGGAGGTTTAAGAGTGGGTTGCGTAGTTGTAGTGAGTATGTTTTGGGGGAGGAGGTATTTGAAGGAAGCGTTAGAATGATAAGTATTGGAATGTGAGCTATCAGATGGCGGGGGCATAAGGGCGGCTGAGAGGGGGTTGAGAACTGAGTTGGGGCCGACTGGAACTGAAAACGGAGAGGAGGAGGCTTGGTTTTTCTTTATAATGAAAAAGGAGCCATAATCATAACCGGACATGTACAGCCGTATCCCCCAAGTGTGGCCATTAAGCCATTGAACGTCATTGGGATTTTTTACCAATAGGGTGATGTTAGGCCAGCAGGAAGAGACTGCAGAGAGGTGCGGGTCATTATTAGGGGTTCCAGACCATCCAAATGCTATAGACTCGCACCCCCAATAGGGGCAGTAATAGTGTGCGGGGTCATGGCAGAAACACGAGGAGGAACCTGGCGAAGAAGGGCAGATGTAATAGCCTGATATGAGGTTACTTTTTGCATCAGTAAGTTGTGAATTGGAAGAGATGATGCCGTATATTGAAGTTTGGTAGCAGCTGGCTCCTGCCTGTTAAGGCTTGGGGCACTGCAATCTCTCGGGTATTTGTGTGGGCCATGGATTCCCATAGTGTTGAAACCCATGCCTGAGAGGCAACAGACATGCAGATAGAAAGATGGGGTGTTTGAAGTGACATTGTAACTAAGGATAATTTCTTGTGGCCAGAGGCTTAATGTCCAATTAGAAGGTTGATGACTTGGGTTGGTGAAAGAAGGGGAGGGGAAGAGAAGGAGAAGGGTGATAATTTTAAACTGAGAAAGGTCTGGAGAAGTCATTATGAGATAAAGTGAATGAGTGTAGTCACTCTAGGTAGGTTTCGGAGATAAAGTGAGTGAGTGTAGTAAAGATGGCAATGAGAGATAAGAAAGCAGCAGCGAGGAAGAGGTGTTCCCTGAGGTTCCAATCTTTTGGAGCAACAGTGGCTAGGCCAATAGCAAAGAGTATCACTAACAAAGCAATAAGCATAAGGAAGAGGTAGTGGATCATTTGAAAGGCAGATACTTAAGGCAAAGTTGCCATTGAGAGCTGCTTGGTTGAGATAAAGTATCTTCTTGAGGCAGAGTCGGGAGGGCCGAGTCAGTTTGGTTGAGATAGAGCATTTTCCTGATGTAGGCTGCCGCGATGACAGGGGCCTCTTGTAAATTCTTGAGCGAGCTGTAAAAGAAAAGAGAGAGGGTTTTTCTCAGGGGAAGATTATCTCCCTGGAAGGGTTAGTTTGCGGTTGGGGGAGTGGGGCATTAACATGTTTTATTAATCTTTCTGGTAGCCAGCGAGGGCCATTTCCTTTTTGATCATATATGCAGGCAGAGCCTCATCCCCATATGATTACGGGGTTGGGCCCATTCCATTGCGATGTTAGAGGATCACGCCACATAACAGTAGCTTGCTGCGTTTGTGTGGCAGGGTGCCAGTGCCTGTCGGCTGCAGATTGCCCATTTAAATCCAAGGTAAGGAAATTGAGAACAAAGAGAGCATGATGTAGGAGGTCTCGTGGCCGCTGCTTAGAGAGGTGGAGAAAGCTTTCAGTTAGGCAGCTTAAGGTGTTCTTTAAAGTGTGATGGGCACGTTCTATAATACCTTGGCCTTGAGGATTATATGGTATACCTGTAATATGATTGATTTGCAGTTGTTGGCAAAAGGTTTGAAAATTTTTCCCAGTGTACCCAGGGCCATTGTCTGTTTTGATAATTTTGGGTTGGCCCAAAATAGAAAAACAGTGCAGCAGGTGGGATATAACATGTTTTGAGGCTTCTCCTGACTGCAAGCTGGCTAGAATGAAACAGCTGTAAGTATCGATGCAAACATGGATGTATTTAAGCTGTCCAAAGCTAGCGAGGTGAGTTACATCCATTTGCCAGATTTCATTTGGAATAAGTCCTCTTGGGTTGACTCCTAGGTGAGGGACTGGCAATTGGGTTACACAATTTTTGCAGGTTTTAACAATTTCCCTTGCTTGTTCTCTAGTGAAATTGAATTTTTGGTGGAGGGTACTTGCATTTAGGTGGTGTTGTGCATGAGCTTGTGCGGCTGAGGTTAGAGGGGTGGAGAGGGTAAGGCACGCTAATCGGGTGGCGGCATCTGCCAGTGCATTTCCTTTAGCTAGGGGCCCAGGAAGACCCTGATGAGTGCAGAGATGCCAGATGAAAAATGGGTGTTGCTGCGTAAGAATGGCTTTTTGGAGTTTTGAGAATAGTGGCACGGCATTGCTGGATGGCTTAATAAAGGGGGTTGTTTCTAATAAAGGCACTGAATGAGCTATATATGCGCTATCAGTGTACAAGTTAAATGGCTGATTTGGGAGGTGGGAAAAAACCTGCAGGACTGCATAGAGCTCAACAAGTTGAGCTGAGGCATAAGGGGAAGATACGGAGAAGGCCTGATCTTGGATAACATAGGCGGCGGTTCCATTTGCGGAGCCATCAGTAAAAACTAAAAGAGCTGAGTCAATAGGTTTTTGTTTTGTGATTTTTGGAAAGATGAACGGGTGGATTTTGGCAAACTGAATTAATGGATCAGCTGGATAATGATTGTCAATGTCACCCGCGAAGGAAGAGCATGCAATGGCCCATGCATCATCAGTTTGGAAAAGCCAATTAATTTGTTCTTGCTTATATGGGATGATAAGGGAATCTGGGTCCTTACCAAAGAGTTGGCGGCTGGTTTGTCTGCCTTTAGTTATGAGGGCAGCAGTGAGAGAGAGATATGGTGAAAGTATTCGGGGAGGGGTAGCCGAGGGGTGAATCCAGAGTAATGGACGACCTCGCTTGTCCTGCTGGTCATGATGTGACTGCCAGAAAACACCCGGTGAGGTATGGGTTGTAGCTAAAACTATAAACGTTAAAGGGTGGCGGTAGTCTATTTGATAACAAGTTTGGGTTTGAATGGCTTGGTTTATGGCCTCGAGCGCTCGTACTGCCTCTATAGTTAAACTCCTGCGAGAGGAGGGGTTGGTGTCTCCCTTTAAAATTTCATTGAGTGGGAAGAGTACTTCTGTGGGTATTTTAAGGTAGGGGTGAAGCCATTGGATGTCCCCTAAGAGTTTTTGGAAATCATGTAACGTTAGCAAATGAGAGGTTTGTAACTTAATGCGAGGAGTTAGAACTCGCTGACCCCAAAGCTCGAAACCAAGGTAGGAGAAGGGGTTGGAGGTTTGTACTTTATCAGGGGCTATTAGAAGACCTCTTGCTGTTAGGTGTTTAAGAAGATCTTGGTAGCAGGAATGGAGTTCGATTGGGCATGATCCAGCTAACAAGATATCATCCATGTAATGAAGAATATAAATTTGTGGCCAAGCCTGTCTAATTGGATTAATTGCAGTGGCAACAAATTTCTGACACAAGGTGGGGCTATTTGCCATGCCCTGTGGTAAGACTTTCCATTGAAATCGGGGCCTTGGGCCCTGGAAATTAATTTGAAGAACACTGAAGGTGAAATGCTGCCTGTCCTCAGGGTGAAGAGGTATTGAGAAAAAGCAATCCTTCAAATCTATAACTATTTTATGAAAATTTGAAGGAATTGCAACTGGTGAGGGGAGACTGGGTTGTAAAGCTCCCATGGGGACCATCACTTTATTGACGGCCCGTAAATCTTGTAACAGTCTCCATTTGCCTGATTTCTTTTTTATAACAAAAATGGGGGTATTCCAGGGGGACTGGGTAGGCTCGATGTGCCCCACAGCAAGCTGTTCCTGTACTAACTCTATAGCTGCTAGGGTTTTTTCTAGGGTTAGAGGCCATTGATCAACCCATATTGGCTGTGTATTTTTCCAGGAAATTTTTTCTGCATGGGGTACAGTGATGTCAACGGCCATTATATTAAATCCTGCAAGAACCCAAGTCCTGCTCTGTTTATCTTAGGTTTTACTGAGATAGGTTGTTTAATGCCTTATTTTTGCCTAAGCCTTTGCCAGGCAGGAAATCCATATTAAGCATTTGAGCAGCGATGGTGTCATTGGGGCTGCACATAAAGACTTTCATTTGGGAAAGGATATCCCTACCCCACAGATTAACAGGGAGGTTGGGCAGAACAAACAGAATAACTGTGCCCTTATTTCCTTCGTCGTCTTCCCAGTTCAGAGTTTGTGAACTTTGGAAGGGGTTGGTGCTTTCACCTATTCCTTGTAAATGATTGGCAGCCGCAGTAAGGGGCCAAGATTTAGGCCAGTGGTTTGAGGAGATAACTGTGGCATTGGCTCCTCTATCTAATATACCCTCAAAAGATTTGCCATTTAGTTTTAATTTTAGGGTTGGGCCGGTTATGAGTTATGGCTTGGGCCCAGAAAACATCAGAGGAGCCAGGGCTTTCAGTGGTACATTGCAGCCTTTTGAAATTTGAATTAACTTGATGTAAGGGGAGGATAATAAGCTGTGCTATTCGGGTGCCAGTGGGGACGGGGACTACGTTATGTGAGGTGGCTGCAATTATTTTTATTTCACCTTTAAAATCATTATTCAGCACCCCTGGGAGGACTTGAGCCCCTTTTAGTGAGGTGCTAGCTCTCCCCAAGATAAGACCAAAAGTATTTGGGGGCAACGGTCCATACACTCCCTTTGGAATGGGGAGAGGACTGGATTCTGGGGTTAATACTGATTCAGAGGCAGCACAGAGGTCCAATCCTGGGCTCCCTGCTGTTGCTCTCCATAAGTTGGAGATGTGGCAGCACGGTGGATGGCTGAGAGGGTTGGTGCTGTAAGCTGAACAAACTGTGTAGCCCTGGGGTTTGTTCTGGGTGGGGCCTGGGGCTGGTCCCGCTGGGAGTTTCCCTGCCATTGGGGTTTGAGTGGCTGGTTATTAATATCTGTGTGAGAACGGCATTCTGATGCCCAGTGAAACCCCTTTTTGCATCTTGGGCAGATAGTGGAGGGGCGTGACCTGGTATCAGGAATGAAGGGCTGAGGTGGTACATGGGCCTTTATGGGGCAATCTTTTGCAAAGTGGCCAGGCTGTTTACAATTAAAGCAGGAAGATGGGTTTGTTAAGCTTTTCTTTAAGTCTGTTTTGAAATCCTGAAGGGCAGCACCAATGGCCAAGCCGAGGGTCTGGATAGGGCTGATATTGGCACAGAGTTTTATATAATTATTAAGATCAGTGTTGTGGAAGGGGCGAATGGCACCCTGACATGCTGCATTGGCATTTTCGAAGGCCAGTTGCTTAATGAAATCACTTCCACTTTCAGAACTCCCGAACAGGTGCTTGGCTGTGGCTTGCAGCCGGCTGACAAATTCAGAAAATGGTTCCTCAGGACCCTGCCGCAGTCTAGCAAGCGAAGAGGTAGTGGCATCTTTTTGGGGAAGTTTTTTCCAGGCTTTAAGTGCTGCCATCTGTACTTGGGAAAGGAGCCCAGAGCTAAATTGGGCTTGTGCTTGACTGGTTTGGTATGGCTTTTGCCCTAGAAATTTTTTTAATGTCCAATCTTTAGAATCGGTTTTACGGATGTTACGAGCAGCAAAATTTTTACTGTTTTCCTCATATTCAGACTTCCACAGCAGGAAGTCGCCGCCAGTTAGGGCAGCTCTGGCTAACTGAAACCAGTCATTGGGCACTAATTCTTGGTCACTCAAGCCTTCTATGAGGGCGAGCGTGAAGGGGGCAGTAGCACCGTAGGAGTGTACTGCCTTTTTTAATTTTTTGAGGTATTTAAAACTGAGGGATTTATAGTTTGTGGCAGCAGCGGTGGCTCCGGGAGCTGGAGCCAGAACCAAAGGAGCCGATGGAGGAGCTGAGGGGGGAATAGTTATACTACTGGAGGGTTGATCGCGTTCTTCATCGGAATTGGAGTTATTATCTTCATCATCAGAGTCGTTTATGACTATGATGGTATGATTGCCATCTTGTGAGCCGAAACTAGGCTGTTCTGCACCGCCATTTTGTGAGCTTAATGGCTGGTGGGCGTGGTCAGATGTGGCGGGCGAGTGCCGGGTTTGACTCCAAAGAACGGGAAAAGCGAGCTGAGGGTTTTTGTCTCTGGTTTTAGGAAGCGAAACACTTATGAGAGTCTGGGTGAGCTCTCGAATGCTGCGCATTTCAGTGCGAAGTTCGCTAACTTCTGATGTATAAGAGTGAGTGGTAGGGGGAAGAGTTCTGGCATCAACAAGAGAGGGCATTAAAGCCATTGGATATACGAGCGGGGGATCTCAGCTGGAAGAGGTTACATAGGGGGGAGGTTTAAATGGTGGAAGTGAGAGCGGCTCAAGATTACAACTTGCATCTTCATTGGGAGTTTCTGGTTCATTTTTGCAGACCTCATCCTTGGGGGGAGGGGCAGAAGGTGTGGGGGGTTTGTCATCAAAGGAAATTAAGCTGAGGGGTGAGTCTAGACGTGAGTGATGGGGTTGCGAGTGATGTTCAGACTTTTTACTGCAACCCAAAGGGGGTCAAGAACTTAATTTTAAAGCAGTCTCCCCTTTGGTAACTAAATTCTTTATATCAGGAGGTTGGGGGGTGATTCCTAGTACATCTTGTACTAGCTGCCAGTAGCTAAAGGCGGTGATGGGGACCTTTTCAGGTCCAAAAGTCTTATAATAGTCAGTTAAACAGTCACCTACTCTACTCCAACACCTTGTGTCTATTGTGCCCTCCTCGGGAAACCATGGACAGGTTTTGATAATAAATTTGAAAGATTCAACCAAACTTTTCTTTTTGACCTTAACACCTCATGTCTTGAGTGCCTCTTTTACCTGGCTAATAAACAATGAATGTGAGGATTCTGCTTGTCCCATGATTATAAAGAAATGAAGTGAAATGAAGTATTTCACTTACCCATTTTGCCACGGCCAATGACTGAAGAATTCACGGGTTGATGCTGAGATCCTCCTTTCCGCCACTGGGATGTGGCCTTTCATCGGCCAATATGCGGGGAGCGCTCCCCTCCTTGGATGAAGCGATGTTCTTTTCTCGATTACAGGGAATCGTCGAGCCCCACATTGGGTGCCAGTCTGTCCCGGCCCGTGGGATGGTAACGAGGGCTCAAAACCTGCCGAGAAAGAATGGTGGGACAAGAGACATGAAGAATGACAGCAAGACAGTGTTCTGATCAAGCTGCAAAATTTTATTGAGGGAACAAAGCATATATACTCTTGGGAAGGGGAGGGACGGTGGATAGGGAGAGGTGGAGGCTAGGGATTGGCTGTCGCTGTTGCTGGGGTAAGTGGCAGGGTTCAGGGATTGGTAGCTGCTGTCACTGGGGTGGAAGGCAGACTTCAGTTTTGTGCCTTGTGCCTGCGCACTGCTTTATCAGCCTCGGCAGTGGCGGGAAATGGAGAACAAAGGAGCAGGGAGGAAGAAGAACAAGGAAGTGGGCTCTGCTCTGGTGGCCATGTTACTGGCATTGCTGAACTCAGTGTATACTCGTATTGACTGCTCCCAACACAAACTCATTTGTCCTTTCCATTTCCCCCTTACATTAGGTCAAACAGCATTTTAAAGGCATGTGTAGACAGGGGTATTCTGCTGATCTGTATTGAACCTTTAATTCAAGGTCATTTTCTAGTTGCATCTTCAGATGGTATTTGGTAGTGATCCCTCGGTGCCAGGGAGGCTCATCCCTGGGTGTCATGTCCCATGCTGGGGAGAATGCACTGCATCAACATGCTGAGTTTGGCTTTGAGACTGGACACATTTGAGTAACATGAAGGCTGTCAGGAGGAAACTCCCAGGCACAATGCTGCTCTAGGCCTTGTTCTTATCGCAGGCATATAGGCTCACAAGCATAGTCATTAGTATCAGGAGCCCTCTGTTGGACCCTCATTCCTTCCTGGTTCTTACCGTTGCATCTGGGGGACTGCCGCTGCTCCCCTAGGGACCACAACAGAGCCCCCCCCCCGGCCAGGAACCCAGCACCCCCCCCAGCTGTTTTTTTTAATTGTTTCCACTATGAGTATATCTAAACATTACCATGCACCCTGGACATATGCCCTGTATAACTCCCTGTCAACCATATATAGCCTGTCAATAACATCCCATACCAGTATTCCTCCGCTGCCATTGTTGAACCACTCTGTGATCCAAAACTTCCTGTAAAGTAAATCCCAATATAATGTCAGGTTCCCTTACTAGTAAAATAGAATATAGCTATGGGTTTAAAGGTTAGATCTAGAGTACATATTGATTTGGAAAAATTTCTACATCCTATCTTTTTCTTTTCTTTTTTCCTAATTATAGAGCTTCTCTTCACAAGAGCCCTAGATCACAGTAATTCATCTATACAATATACAGTACTCCCACATATCCATTATAAAACCTTTTCCTTTCCACAGAGATAATCTTCTAACTTATTCATATCATATTTACTGAAACTGATGTACAGATATTGAGACAATAGCTTTCAAACAAGGTAACATTTGTGTTTACATTGTGGTTTATACTTTAGGTTATACAGGTTTCTAAATTTTTTAGTTATCCTATGTTTTACATTATGGTTTACATTACTATTCTGTCATCCCCTATATGTTTTTGGTGTAATATTACATGTTTTATATCCATCCTTGCGTACTCTTGTGAAACACACTTTTGCCCTCACATTTACTTTGGTTCCATCTATTCAATATCTATTTCCCCCTCCCCTTGGGGCCCACAGTGACAGTCAATCTTCATTTCTTGAGGAGCCATGTTCAGAGATACTTGCAACAGTGTTTATGGCTTGACTTGCTCAACTGCCCTAATGCCCTGGGACCTCATATTTTTTTTAATGTAATATTTTTACAAAATCAATTCAAAAAATGTAAAAAACAAAAAAAGAAACCAATAAAATAGCCAAATACAATGAATAAGAAAATGAAATAATAATGATAGTTTAAAAAATAAGAAATAAGATACAAAAAAAGTAATAAAAATAAAAAAATAAAAATTTGGGAAAATTAAAAAAAAAAGAGGAAATCTCAAAAGAAATCAATGACTACCTTGAAACAAATGATAATGATAACACAACATATCAAAACTTATGGGATGCAGCAAAAGCAGTACTGAGAGGGAAATTTATAACCATAAACTCATACATCAAAAAAGAAGAAAGAGCAAAAATTGAAGAACTAACTGCACATTTGGAGGAATTAGAAAAAAAAAAAAACAAAGTAATCCAACAGGAAGAAGAAGGAAGGAAATAACAAAGATAAGAGCAGAGCTAAATAAAATAGAAAATAAGAAAGCACTTGAAAAGATAAACAGGACCAAGAGCTAATTTTTTGAGAAGATCAATAAAATTGACAAACCCTTAGCTAGACAAATGAAGAGAAAAGGGAGAAGATGCAAATACACAAAAAAAGAATGAGAAAGGGGATATCACCAGTGACCCCACAGAAATAAAGACTATCATAAGAGGATACTTTGGAAAACTATATGCCAACAAGAAGGACAATTCAGAGGAAATGGACGAATTCCTAGAAACACATAAACAAGCCTACACTGATAAAAGAAGAAATTGATGATCCCAACAAACCAATCACAAGTAAAGAGATAAAATCAGTCAAAAAACCTCCCAACTGAGAAGAGCCCTGGAGAAGATGGCTTCACAGGTGAAATCTACCAAATATTCCAGAAAGAACTAACACCAATCTTGCTTAAACTCTTTCAAAAAATCAAAATAGAAGGAACATTGCCTAACTCATTCTACGATGCCAACATTACCCTAATACCAAAGCCAAACAAGACACCACAAGAAAGGAAAATTACAGACAAAAGTCTCTAATGAACCTCGATGCTAAAATCCTCAATAAAATATTTGCTAATAATATTCAACAACACATTAAAAGAATTATACACCACGAACAAGAGGGTTTCATTCCTGGTATGCAAGGATGTTTCAACATAAGAAAATCAATTGATGTAATACATCACATCAACAGATCAATGGAAAAAAATCACATGATCATATCTATAGACACAGAAAAAACGTTTGACAAAATACAACACCATTTATTGATAAAAACACTGCAAAAGAAAGGAATAGAAGGAAACTTTCTGAACATGATAAAAGGTATATATGAAAAACCTACAGCTAACATCATTTACAATGGTGAAATTCTAAAATCATTCCCTCTAAGATCAGGAATGAGACAAGGATGCCAATTATCACCCCTCCTATTAAAAAACGTGTCAGAAGTATTTGCTTGAGCACTGAGGCAAGGACCAGATATAAAAGGCACCCAGATTGGGAAGGAAGAAATCAAAATTTAACTATTTGCAGATGACATGATCCTATATATAGAAAGCCCTGAGAAATCTAGAACTTATAAATGAATTCATTAATGTCACAGGTTATATGATCAATGTGCAAAATCAGCAGCATTTCTGTACACCAATAATGAGCAATCTGAGCAGGAAATCAAGAAACAAATAGCATTTACAATAATAAATTAAAAAATCGAATACCTAGGAATAAATTTAACAAAATTTGGAAAAGACATACCCAGAAAACTACACTAAACTGTTAAAGGAAATCAAAGAAGACTTAAATAAATGGAAGAATATTCTTTATTCTTGGATAGGAAGACTAAATGTTATGAAGATATGTATCCTACCAAAACTGATATATAGATTCAATGCAATCCCAATAAAAATCAGCACAGCATTTTTTAATGAGCTAAAAAAACTAAGTATGAAATTTATTTGCAAAGGAAAGAGGCCCCAAATAGCCAAAGACTCATTGAGAAAGAAAAATGAAATTGGAGGAATAATGCTACCTGATTTGAAAACATAATACAAAGCTACAGTGGGGAAAATGACATGGTATTGTTACAAGGATAGACATACTGACCAATGGAACCAAATTGAGAGTTCTGATATAGATCCTCATACATATAGCTATCTGATATTTGACAAGGTCACCAAGCCCACTCAACTGGGAAAGAATGGCTTCTTCAACAAATGGTGCTTGGAGAACTGGATATCCATACCATATGCAAAAGAATGCGAGAGGATTACCATCTCACACGTTATACAAAAATCAACTCAAGATGGATCAAAGAACTAAATATAAGAGCCAAGACCATAAAGACCTTAGAAAACAATGTAGGGAAGCATCTACATGACCTTGTAATAGGAAATGGCTTCATGAACTTCATACCCAAAGCATGAGCAGCAACAGAAAAAATAGATAAATGGGACTTCCTCAAAATTAAAGCCTTTTGCACCTCAAAGGAGTTTGTCAAGAAACTGAAAAGACAGCCTACCCAATGTGAGAAAATACTTGGTAACCATATAAATGATAAGAGATTAATATCCTATATATATAAAGAAATCCTATATCTTGAAAATAAAAAGGCAAGCAACACATTTAAAAAATGGGAAAAAGATTTGAACAGATGCTTCTCCAAAGAAGAAATACTAATGGCTAAAAAGCACATGAAAAGATACTCAAAATCTCTAGCTATTAAGGAAAAGCAAATCTTTGTCTCATAACACTGGCAACTATCAGAAAAACAGAAGACTACAAATGTTAGAGAGGATATGGAAGAATGGGAACACTCATCCATGGCTGGTGGGAATGCAAAAGAATCCAGTCATTCTGGAAGACAGTATGGCAGTTTCTCAAAAAACTACCTATAGATTTGCCATATGACCCAGCAATTCCACTGCTGGGTATATACTCAGTAGAACTGAAAACAAGGACACAAACTGATATATGCATACCAATGTTCATAGCACTATTCACCATTGCCAAAAGTTGGAATCAACCCAAATGCCCATCAACAGATGAATGGATAAATAAAATGTGGTATATACATACAATGGACTACTTAGCAATAAGAATGAATACAGTACAAATGCAAGGGATAACATGGATGAATCTTGAAGACCTTAAATTGAATGAAGCAAGCCAGGCACTGAAGAACAAATACTACATGACCTCTCTGATATGAAATAAGCACACCAAGCTATCTCAGAGAGCTAGAGACTGGATGATAGACTTACAGGAAATTGAGGGGAGAAGAAGGTTGTGAGCTGATGCCTACATGGGTGAAATCTATGATAAAGTGGAGGTAAGTATTTGTACAGGGAAGGGATAAGATGGGGGCATATGTTTACTATTGGGTAGGGCTTTGAATGCTTGAGTGGGGCTAGGGTTAGAAGGATAGTTTTGAAGTCCCCAGGAATTGGGGGGGGGGGGGTGTAGGGATAACAGATGAACATGGGAGATTGTCGGGTATGTGGTTGAAACTATAATGATGAGAAAACTCTTTAGAAAATATAAGAAGGAAGGGTTACCTGCTTAAGGTGCTTAATGAGGGGGGCATCTGGCACAGTGGCAGGCTTCTAGGAAGTGTAAATGCTCATCTTGTCATAGTGTGTTATATCATTGAGTGGAGACCCATACAATGTGTGGGAAGGTGTACCCGCATCCTGGGAAGACCTGATGTTCTTAAACATAAGGAATTGTGTCTCCCGAGACATTTGCTGGCTCCCAGTGGGGGGAGGACAGTCTAGTGTGTCAAGCCCTCAGCACTGTTGCAAGTATCTGTGAATCTGGTCCTTCAAGCATTGAAGCTTGGTTTTCACTGTGGGCCATGAGGGGAGGGGGGCAGAGGAATAGAATAGATGGAAAGAGGGCAACTGGGGTGCAATGGAAATATTCCACAAGATCATGCAATGATTCATATAAGGCATTAAATTTCAGCAAAAATGTATAAAAGTCTATAGGCTAAAATGAAAACCATAATGTAAAAATTTAGAAAATTATACAGTCTAAAATATAAACCATAATGTAAGCCAAAATGGAACCATATTTGGTGCTATGTTTCAATATCTGTGCATCAGCTGCAGCAAACATAACATGAACATGTAAAAAGGTCATTGCTGGGGAAAGGGGTAAAGGGTTTGATGTTGGATATATGGAAGTTCCCTATATTGTATAGGTTACTTTACTGTGATCTAAACCTTTTTTGAAGACAAAAAAAAAAAAGGATTTAGACACTGAGGAAGGAATGAAAGAAATTGCCTTGCCACTGTATATACAGGGCAACACCTGTTACAGTGATGAAAGGCAAAATGTCAAAATCAAAGTTCCATGATATTTTTCATTTTTAATACCCCAATTTATTTCTCACTTTATTTTAGTTTTTCTAAATTTGTATGTATTCTATTACTAATCTTTAAATCTTTCATTATTATTTAATTTTCCTATTAATTGAATTTGACATTATATTAAGCCTCATTTTAAAGAAGTTCTGGACCACAGAAAGGTTCAAATACGGCAGGGGGGACACTGATGTGGTGTGTTATTGTCCGTTGGCCCTACTTTGGAGTTTGTGTTCCTGAGTGTGATGAAGTTGAACTCAGATGTGATCTTTGTTCACAAGCCTCTCCTGTTACTTTTACCAGACCTGTGGTTGGCACTGGGGTTTAGTGTATACACAGGGGACCTGAATCTCTAGAATGTCCATGTGATAGCCAGGCCCTGAGCCCCAACAGACTTGCAACTCCTACACTCTGGTTTATTGGACTTACCCCAGCCAGCTAACAGGGAGGTGAGGAAGGTCAACCACCACACCAGGGAGCCAAGAGGGTCTACAACTGAAAGCAGAATTGCATCCATCATCCATGGGGAATCTAAGCCCCCTCTTGATATAGATGTGGAGTGGACATAACCATTCCAGGGTCCACAGGATGGAGGAATAGAGTTTGGATTAGAGTGGACTTACTGATATTCTATTAATGAACTATTGTGAAGTAATTGAAGAAAATGTAGCATTGACATGGAGAAATTGGCCATGGTAGCTGCTGAGGGTAAGGAGTGGAAAAAAGAGATGTGATGTGGGGGCATTTTCAGGACTTGGAGTTGTCCTGAGTGGTACTGCAGGGACAGTTACTGGACATTGTATGTCCTCCCATGGCCCACTGGTTGGACTGGGGGAGAGTGTAAATTCTAATGTGGATCATTGACCAGGTGGTGCAACAGTGCTCAGAGATGTATTCACCAAGTGCAATGAATGTCTCATGATGATGGAGGAGGTTGTTGTTATGGGAGGAGTGGGGTGAGGGGGTGGGGGGTATATGGGGACCTCATATATTTTTTAAATACAACATTTTAAAAAAAGATGAAAAAATCAGAAAAAAAGAGAAATGATTGCCAGTGACAGAAAAAAATAAAAAAATAAAATACTCCAGTAATAAGGTTAAGACCCATCCTAGCTGACCTAGGGCACTTAACTGAAGTAACCACATCAAATTTCCTAGTTAAAATGGGTCCACACCCACAGGAATGCATTAGCTTTAAGAAAATATTTTCTGGGGTACATACAGCTCTAAGCCAGCAAACCATGATACCTTAGAATGGCCCTCTAAAAACATACACATACACAAAATTGAGCATATACACACACACTTACACACTTGTGCACACCATACATACTTTCCTGAAGAGATGACTCCTGTTACAGCAGAGTGATGAATTCAGCCCATGAAAATGATAAAAGAAAGGTTGTCAGAGCCAAACAAGTTTAAGAAATTAGTTAACTAATATATTCTTAGTTTATGTGTAACCACATAATTTATGGTCTAAGGAGGGCACTGTTAATGATAAAAAGGGTAGAAATTATAATTTATATAGTCAACAGGTAGAACACAATATTTTTGAGTAATATTCACTCAAAATGTTGCTTGCATTAAGTACATATTTTTATTTTCTTAATGGGAACCATGTAATTTCATCCCATTTGTTTCCTTTGCCTATAATCCAGAAAAAAATTGAATTGCAAGCTAT
Organism: Dasypus novemcinctus; assembly: GCF_030445035.2. Taxonomy (NCBI): domain Eukaryota; kingdom Metazoa; phylum Chordata; class Mammalia; order Cingulata; family Dasypodidae; genus Dasypus; species Dasypus novemcinctus. Next base: position 113,840,742 of record NC_080685.1, read on the forward strand.
TTGTTTTTCCTGAGACATTTTTACCATTGCTGCCCTATTCATATTGAATTTTCCTTCTCCAGAATTTTTCATTTCCCACTAACGTCAAAAATTGAAATGCTACCACTTTCACTGGCATCCTAAATTACCCATCTCCCCATCATACTCTTTCATCCTAACATTCCTTCCTAGAGACTTGGGTTTATTCTCTCATGTGTCTGATGCCTCACATTTCTTTATCTCAGACTCTTTATAGCTTACATGATTTTGTAAGATGCATGGTAAATGTATGGAACAATCCTGAAGGGTACAGGAAGTGTTCATTCCTGTGCTTTCCAAATAGACTAACAGTTGAATAAATGAATTTTAAAATTTAAATTAGGCACAAATAATACATGCTTATGATGTAAGGTTAAGTGAAAGAGAAGAGGATAAATTGTACATAATGATCTACTGAAAAAATAAATGTGTACGTTTATGGAAATGCTGTGTATACTTACCGTGAAAATTAAAGTGTTCATGCTTTCAAACTAGAGTAAATTTTTCAAGGTTACATTTAATTTATTTCCTTGATTTTTAAATTTTCTATTTGAGGATCTTTATTACTTTCAGTGTGAGAAATGTATAACTTAACATATCGATGATTATAGAAACCATCACAACAAGTATTGAGCTCGGGCAGCATGTTGTGAGTAGCAATAGATTATGTGAGGTATGGTTCTTACACATAGATGGATAACATTTATTTGGACATTTAAAAGTAATGCATAAACAAACTAAATACTGTGTAAAAACCTTACTTAAAAGGTAAGATTGTGGGGTTTTGAACTTTAGAGAAATGTAGATTGAGTGGGGGAGTGTGCAATGGAGTAGACAGGGAACACCCTTCTGAGAGGATAGTATTTACTGATGCCTTTAAGAAGACATGGAAAGAAGTCAGAAAGACAATTATGTTTCAATGGATATAAAGGATCAATATGGGAAAATTTTCATAATCTATAATTTTGGAAAATGAGTTGTAAAAATGAGAAGGAACTTAGTTAACATGCGAAGAAAATGATTTAAATAGAGCAACTCTTGTTCCTTTCTGCCTCAAAAGAAGGTGTGACAATAAAAATTCCCTCAGAATATTCTTTCTGATTCTATGCTTAGGCAATGATACTTCACAGATATTGCTCACTGGCAGCCAAATGTAACATCTCAACACTTGTTTTTTCTAATGCTTTTATTGAAATGTGTCTATAAATTGTACAATCAGTGACATTTGCTATAATCACAGAGTTGTGCATTTTTCACTTCAATCTATATGAGAGCATTCACATTACTCGATAATAATAAGAAACAACACAAATGTACATCTTGGTAGTCACCGCTCAATCTCTCTATCCTTTCCCTGCCATATATAACTGCTAAATTATTTCTTTCTCTCTAATTTAGTTGTATTTATATTTTGTATAAATGGATTCAAACAGTATGTAGTACCTATTGTCTACTTACTTTCACATCATAGTCAATAGGGAAATGTTGAAAGCTTTCAATCTAAGATCTGGAACAAGACAAGGATACCCAGTGTCACCACTGTTTCTCATCCTTGTGCTAGAAGTTCTATAAAGCAATTAGACAAGAAGAAGAAATCAAAGGCATCTGAACAGGCAAAGAGGAAGTAAAGTTCTCACTATCCACAGAGGACATGGTCCTATATTTAGAAAATTCTGAAATATCTATGACAAATGAGTTCAACAAAGTGAAAGGATACAAGATGAACATGAAAAAATCAGTACTGCTTCTATCTATGCTCTATGGATGAACAATTTAAGCAGGAAATGAAGGGGAAAAATTCCATTTATAAGAGCAAAAAAAAGTCAAATATCTAGGAATAAGTTTAACCAGAGATATAAGGACTTTACTCAGAATACTACCAAACACTGATTAAATAAATCAAAGAATACCTAAACAAATGGGAAGAAATTCAGTTTTCATTGATTGGAAGACTAAATATTGTGAAGATGTCAATCTTACTCAAACTGATTTATAGATTCAGCTCAATCTCAACCAAAATTCCAATGGTCTATTTTTACAGAAATAGAAAAGGAAATTACATTTATTTGGAAGGAAAATGAGACCCAAAGAGCAAAAACACCCTAAAGTAGAAGATTGAAATAGGAAGACACACTTCCTGGCCAGAACATCATTGTATTTGTATAATGATAGACACTTTGATAGAACAGAATTGAGAGCTCAGAAATAAACCCCCATTTCTACGGTCAACTGGTTTTTGAAAAGCCTACTAAGTCCCCTTTACTGGTACAAACAGTCTATTTAACAAATGATGCTAGTAGAACTGGATATCCACAACCAAAAGAATGAAAAAGGACCCATACCTCAGTTTCTATATAAGAATTGACTTAAATACTCTAAAAAAGAGTCTGGTGGTTGTCAGAAGGATTGCCCTTATGCACACCTGAGCAGAGTCTCAGAGACAGATAAAGTAGATACAACCCCAGGTATTGGTCCTTTTGAGGGCTAAAGAGACCCACAGGTTCTATGGTCATGGCAGATGGGGTTCACTGCCATGCCAGTTGGCCCTTCTTTGGAGCTGGTGTTTCTGCGTGATGGAGCTGGACTCAGATGGGATCTCTTTTCAAAAGCCTTTCATGCTACTTTACTGGGATTGTAGTTGATGCTGGGGTTTAAGATCTATCTAGGGGATTTGAATCTCTGGACTGACAATATGATAGCCAGGGCCTGAGCCACAACAGACTTCAACTCCTACACTCTGATTTATTGGACTTACCCCACTCAGCTAACATGGAGTTGAAGAATGCCAACCACCACACCATGGAGCCTAGAGTGCCTACAACGGAAAGCAGGAAGATTGCAGCCAGTATCCATGTGGAATCTAAGCCCCCTCTTGACATAGATGTGGAATGGACACAACCAAGCCGAGGTCCACAGGAAGGAGGAATACAGTAAGGATTAGGTTGGACTTAATGATATCCTATTCATGAACTATTGTGGTTAATAATCGAGAAAATGTGGCACTAGTGTGGAAAAAATGGCCATGGTGGCTGCTGGGTGCGGGGAATGGGAGGAAGAGATGAGATTTGGAGGCATTTTTGGGACTTGGAGTTGTCCTGGGTGGTGCTGCAGGGACAGTTGCTGGACATTGTATGTCCTCCCATGGCCCACTGGATGGAACGTGGGAGAGTGTGGGCTATGGTGTGGACCACAGGTCAAGGGGTGCAGCGATGCCCAGAGATGTACTCGCCAGATGCAATGGATGTGTCATGATGATGGGGAGGGTGTTACTGTGGGGGGAGTGGTGGGGTGGGGGCGGTGGGGGTGGATGGGGACCTCATTTTTTTAATGTAATATTTTTTAAAAAATGAATAAATAAAATACAATTAAAAAAAAAGAATTGACTTAAATAGATCTAAGATCTAAATATAAAAACCAGGAACATAATACTCATATATAATAATTTAAGGAAACATCTTCAAGAATTTGTGATAGGTGGAGGTCTCTTAAACCTTATATCCAAAGCATGAACAATGAAAACAAAAGACAAATGGGACCTCTTTAAAATTAAATGCTTTTGTCCCACAAATACTTTGTGAAGAGGGTGAAAAGGCAGTCATCTCAATGGAAGAAAATATCTGGAAACCACATATCCAATAAGGGTTTAATATCCATGATCTAGAAAGAGATTTTACAGAGATTTACAACTCAACAATAAAAAGACAAATTATCTAATTAAAAAAATAGACAAAAGACTTAATACGACACTTGTCCAAAGAAGAAATAATCTTGATGAAACACTTGAAAGAATGTTCAAAATCATTAGCTTCTAGGGAAATGGAAATCAAAGCTACAATGAGATTCCACTTCACACCTATTAAAGTGGCCACTATTATAAAGACAGAATACTACAAATGTTGGCAGGGATGTGGAGAGACAAAGGATATGGGGAAATAAAAATGCTTACTCACTGTTGGAGAGAATGTAGAATGGTACAGCCACTCTGGAGGACTGTTTGGTGGTCCTTCAGGGAGTTAAATATGGATCTGCCATGTGACTTGGCAATGCCACTGCTAGATATATACCCAGAAGAACTGAGAGCAGGGACATGAATAGACATCTGCACCCGATATTCATAGAGGAATTATTCACAATTGTCAAAAGGTGAGACAGCCCAGGTGTCCATCAGCTGATGAATGGATAAACAAATTGTGGTATATTCATGCAACAGAATATTATTCAGCTGTAAGTACAAATGAAATCATGAAGAATATGACAATATGGATGAACTGGGAAAACATTATATTGAGTGAAGCAAGGCTGACACAAAAGGACAAGTATTACATGATTTTTCTTTTATGAATAATTAGTAAACACATGGAGTTAATATAGGTCACTAAAAAATATAGAATATAGGGCACTAAAAAATATAGAATATAGGTCACTAAAAAATAGAATGGGGTTAGAGAATGGAAAGCTGAGGCTTAATCTGAGGAGAATTGGTAAAATATTTGCCTGTTTTTTCTAGAAGTGATTAGAGATGATGAAAGCACATTATAGTGTTTGCAGCTAACAGCACTAAAGTTTGGTTATGATAATGGTTGAAAAGAAAGTGTAAGGTCCTGTATAACAGCAGAAGGAAAGCTAAAAATGAAACATGGACCCGTATAGCATAGCAAAACCTCATATGAAAGTGAGTATGGTTATCTGCATATATAAGAATATTTTTTGTCAAAAACAGAACAAATATATGTTAAAATTACAAGATATTAATGTTAGGATGGTATTTCGGCAAAAAATACAACCAAAGCAAACTATGGACAGTAAAGTAGTATATTCCTAATATTTAACAGTTATTTTTAAGATTAGTTTTATGAAAATTATAGTTGAATCCACTTCCCCATATACCTTTCAAAACTTTGACAACTACCAAACTCCCCAAATCCTTTATTCTTTATCTTCATTAATTTCCAATTCACTATGTAAATTGTCATATATAATGCTCTTCACACACACACACACACACAAACACACACACACACCCCAAAACAAAACAAAACAAAACATGATACAGATTTTGGTACTCTGAAATGCTAACCAGGATACTAAAATGCAATTATCGTATTAACTTTTTCATTCAAACTTTCATCAAATATTTCAACCACCTACTATATCCTAAATGCTGAGTTCTAATATACATAAAGTGAATAAGTTATTTATCCTGAATATTTTCACTACTAAACATTTGAGATGTATTTAAAAAAGTGGAATATAAGCTATGTGCAAAAAGCTTAAAGAGGTATGGGTGTAAAATTCCAGCAAACACCATGGAGAAGAAAGAATAACTAGACTTGCAGTCAGAGAACACAGAAAGTCTGGAAATTAATATTAGGTCATAAAATTGAATTTCTCCTAGTAGAAAAAAGGGAAGAAAAACACTGTGCAATTTCTGGCTGATGAAGAATATAATGCCTAGTTTAAAATAATTGGAAATAAAAGTTGAGAGATGTGCAAAATTAAAATTGATTAAGACCCTACACACACTCAGGTAGGACAACAGAGAGTGCATAGTGGACCTTAAAGCAAATAAGAAAAGTTGCTGCCTATGGAAAAACAGGTAATAAAATGGTACCCTAAGAAGAATTTATTTAAAACAAAAAACAAAAAACACCCACCACCTATTGCACACTCTTCCCAAACTTGTTTGAAGAGTCAGATGGGTTTCAGCTGTTTCATGTGCCTCCCGAGGGCTCTCTGCCTAGAGGCAAACATGCTTAGCCAACCTCCTTGCATCATACAAGCCTGAAGTCAGTGAACTGGATAATGTTTGGACAAGAAATTCTCCATATTTATTAAACACATTATGGTGAGAGCATTTTGAAATTTAAACCATATTCACCCACTGAAAACAATTTTTTAAAAGTATTGTTAATGTGTCTCTGATATTATCGAGCAACTAGCTTAATTGTAGATAAAATCTTATCTTCATCTTTTTTAGATAAGACTGCACAGAAAAAGAATGAATCATGTTTGTGAAACTCATTATATAATTGGTCCTACCATTTGCCCAGGAAATCAAAGTTTTCAGCATTTATTAAATCTCCGAGGAATATACTCATTAAAAAGTTAGCAAACCTTGCAGAGTAAGTGGAAACTTCGCTTGTTCCCACTTAGTTCCCTGAGGAGGCATGAACTAAAGCCCCTCTCAAAGACTTGTTAGTCTCTGAAAGTCTTTCTTCTTGGCTTCATTTGTACAGTTCAGTTGCCCCATTATATTTTACCCATCCTCACAAGGGACTTGATTAAATAGATCTTCTGAAAACCTCATTCTCTTGGCACTGAAGCTGAGGCTCAAGGAGAAAAATTGGTGCAAAAATGGGAATGTCTTCAGCTTCTAAGTGAAATCATTTTCCATTGGGTCAGGGTCACGTTTTGTAAGGCAAGATTATGGCATGATAGAGGAAAAAGGTTTTCTGTGCTTGTAAAGAAGATGGGACACTTACTGAGAGTATTTCTTAATAAGACTATTAAGAATATGATATACATCAATAGATGATGTTTCAGATTTCTTTGAAGGTGAGACTACAGAAATTCACTGAGTATTGTTTGATCAGATCTTTATTCAAAAGTTGGATGATTCATTTCAAGGAGAAAGTAACTTGTGTATTTTCATGCATTTTCTTTTCTTTTGTGACTTCTAAGAACTTCATTTCTTCAGTGTTCAACTTCCTCATTACCATCTGTAATCCCCTACCAGACACCTTTTGTCAAGGTTTAATCCTAGGCATGTTATTTAAGTGGTGGGTCAAAATTATGTAACTATGTTGTAACTATAGTATTTATCTGAAATATATATATTTCTCATAGGGATGCATATGGAATGCAATTAAATTATCAATATCATCTCATCTTGTCTTCTCTAGTCACTATAAAACACATTTTGATAGCCTCATTTTTCTGTCCATTTTTTATTTCTATGCACTACTCCAATGTTTCCTGTCTCCAGATAGAGTTCTTAAAGAGAATTTATTACAGACAGTTTATGTCTCCATTTAAATCTTCTGTGTGAGTTGATTTTTTTCCTCTACAGTGTTTCCCATGAAGGAAATAAAAATCATTAAATGTGCTCTTATGAAATTTGGGATATTTAACTTAGTTTTTTCTATTTGTATAATATTAATAATGCCCAGTGGTGTGAAATAATATTTAATTCTCTGTTTAAAAATCGACTCTTTATAATAGACTTTTTAAGATTAAGTTTAACATATTTTGTTCACTTCTGAAAAGATTATCATTCTGGCAATTTATTTGGAATTGTACCTTCTTCATAAATAATTTTGTAATATTGGATAAGGGATATAACCAATTATTCCATTCATACCAATGTGTGAATTTCATACAATTTACTTTCAAAGAGTTGGCCAGAGATATTAACACGTATTTTACTTTTTATGCTTTTTGAATCTTTAGAATATAAAAAATATTACAACAAAGTTTTCATTACTGTTACTTATTTCCACTTCTGCATGTATTTCTTAATTTACTTTAGTAAATATGATGTGATATCTAATGTAATATAGTTTCATGATATTTCAACATTCACTAGAAATTGTGTTATTTCCGAAAACCAACATCAGCTTTTTTGACTCATTTTGAATTTTCTGCACTGAAAAATAATTTTCATGCTCTTAATACTACCACACCAACTTTTACTGTTTTTTTCCCCCTGATTTGTTTTTTACATATGCTTACATTTAATATTTTTGATCCATAATGTTCTGTGTGTTTTCTGGCAAATAGCACATAGCCACATAGGGATTTTTGTTCCTGTTTTAGAACCTTAACTAGGAAGATTAGTTAATTCATGTTTACTGATAACATTCTTATTACTGCACATTTATTAACAGGATAACTATTTTCAAAATTGCTCATTTGTTTTTGATAATTTGTTATTTGCAAATTGGTTATATTTACTTCACTTTCCTTTTTCTGTTTGTTTAGAAAATCTTGCTTTGTGTCTGTCATTCATGTTAAAATAATTTAATCTTCAAAGAGTTTATAATTTTTTACCCATTCCTTTAAAAGTATTGTTTTTAAAATGTGAGGATTATTTGTGCACTCTACCAAGTCATTGCAAATTTATAGTAGATAAGCCACCATTGGCTCTAATTTTCATAGATAGAAATATTGTGTCTGATCTTTTGTACCTGTTACTAACCCAGCCACAAACCTCAGCTGAACTTTCCCATATTCTCATAAAAATATTAAAATAAAATTACTCAAATATTGGTGTCAGCTTTACAAATTGAAGACTTTTTTCCATATTCCTTTTGCATGATCTGCAAGGTCTTTAAGGATAGATTAAATCTCAATGAATTTCAAAGTAATTCAAAAGTAGAAAAAATTTTGGGTGGAGGAATATCTTTAAGTCTGTAGATATAATCACCTAAAGTATCTGAGGGATAATCTAATTCATTCTTATTTCTTCACCCTTCCTAGCTGGTTGATTACTAAAATTCCATGTAGGAAAGAACCTCCATTTAATTGGCAACCATGGGCCCACTCTCCCGTGTGACCTTTGAACATGTAGTTGCAAATCAAAGACTTGGAACTGGACACATGTACTGTTGGTTTTGTTCTCTCAACTACTTAGATACTGCCGTCTCTACAAGGTAAACTTTGAAACTTTGGTAATAAACCATTCTGATTGGTATAGGTAGCAACGAAGTATTTTATTGGTATATTCATTAAAACACTTGCATGACAAATATTTTATTGATGTAATGTTTAGGTCTGTTTTAATTTTTAACACATATTTCTGTGGGAACTAGGGAATATAAAAAAGAAAGGTGTTAGAGAAGTTGAGTTTCATATAACCATATATTAATTTTTCTGGAGAAACATTGCATCCAACCGTAATTTCAATTATGTTGAAAATGACTAAAATAGCCTCTTCTAAATTTGTTGTAAATTCTGTGTTTTAATGAATGACTCATATTACTTATTTTCTGGATATTCTCTTTACAGTAAATAGGAATGTAATTAAGTAAATGGGAAACTGGACACTGGTGACTGAGTTTATTCTTGTGGGAATACCCACAACCAGAGCATTTGGGGGCCTCCTGTTCATGATTTTTTTATTGGCCTACTTAGTGACAATCCTTGGAAACACCCTCATCATTACCCTCATTCTTGTGGATTACAGGCTTCACTCACCCATGTATTTCTTCCTCAGCAACCTCTCTTTCAGTGAAATATTAACCACCACCTGTGCTGTTCCCAAGATGCTGGCAGGTTTCCTGTCAGAGAGGAAGACCATATCATTTGGAGGATGCTCTGCACAGTCTTATTTCTACTTCCTTTCTGGATGCACTGAGTTTATCCTTTTTGCTGTCATGTCCTATGATCGCTTTTTGGCCATCTGTAGTCCCCTTCAGTACCCTACAATTATGACCAGCTCACTCTGTATCCATCTTGTCATCTTCTCCTGGGTGGGTGGCTTTTTCCTGATCCTCCCATCCACCATCCTAAAAATAGGACTGCCATATTGTGGCCCCAATGTGATTGATCACTTTTTCTGTGACAGTGCTCCCCTCCTCCACTTGGCCTGTGCTGACATACGTGTCATTGAGCTCATGGATTTCCTCAGTTCCCTTGTCCTGCTCATCAGCTCCCTCTCACTCACAGTGGTCTCCTATGTTTATATCATCTCCACCATTCTGAAGATACCCTCAGGACAAGGACAACGCAAAGCCTTTGCCACTTGTGCCTCTCACTTCACTGTGGTCTCCATGGGCTATGGGATCTCCATCTTTGTTTATGTCCGTCCCTCACAGAAGAGCAGCCTGCACCTCAACAAGATCCTCTTTATCCTCTCCAGTGTCATCACACCTCTCCTGAATCCTTTCCTCTTCAGTCTACGGAATGAATCCATGAAAGATGCTCTAAAGGACACAGTAGCAAAGGGACAGAACTTTCTCAAAGGACTGAGGTGCATGTGAAAGAAGTCTGTGAATCAATCCTATGGATACTCAGAGTTACCAAGAATGATTTCAACCTAATTACAAGGTATTTTTAAATGGCACATGTTATAAATTATGACACAATAACAATTGTGTTAACATAATATTTTGAGTTTATTAGCAGCTCTTTGTTAAAAATATTTTATATCAATCAAAATTGTCATTTTATTTTCACACTGATAATTTGAGTGGCATTTTTTACAATTGCCCAAAAATGAAAAACACCCAAGTGTACATCAAAAGATGAATGGATAAACAAAAACAAAATGTGATCTATTCATATAATAGAAAATGAGTCAGTCATAAAAGGGAATGTAGTCCTAAATACATGAGACAACATGAATGAACATTAAAGATGCCATGTTTCATGCAAAAAGGCATAAAAAATTATTTGTGCTCTTACAAATAATTAAAATAAGCAAATTCATAGAGTCTCAAAGTAGAATACAGGTCACCAGGGTTGCAATGGAGGTAAGAAATAGGAGTTAATGATTAATGAGAACAGAGATTCTGTTTAGGGTGATGGAAACATTTGGTAATGGAATGTCGTGATGGGAGCACAAAACTGAGATTATAACTAATATCACCGAATCGTGTATTTGCAAGTGGTTAATATGGTAAATTTAAGTTGTATGTGTTATATGAGAATAAAATAAAACAGTACAATATAAACATTGATTCCTAATTACATTATGGACTATAGTTAGAATAATTCTAATAATATTTCAATAACTGTAACAAAGTTCTTACACTAATGTAAAATGTTAATTAGAAAATGTGTGTATGTAAGTAGAGAATACATAAGAAATTTGTAATTTCTGCATGATTTTTCTGCAAACCTACAGCGTCTCTAATAAAAAATGAGAAAAATGCAACTTTCAGATAATAGAAGGTAGTTATGGGTAGATGTGATATAAGTAATAATATAGTATCTTTTAAAAGACCTACAATTGTATACACTGCTTGGTTGAGAATATTACTGAACTAATTATATATAATCAGTTCGCCCCAGGAAATATAAGATGAAAAGGTTTCAAGGCACCTTCTCCCCAAGATGGAAATTCAAGCTTGGAAAAGACTCAGGTTTTGTCTTTAATACTTGCATTTTTCTTATATTTTAGTTCAAACATTAGTTACCACATGATGTTCATATTATTTTCCAAGTGGAAAACAAGACTTCCTTCCAGAAATACTTCTATCATATTATCTTTTCAGAGTCCTCGGTAATAATCAGTAAAACAGTCCCCTTAACATTCTAGCACATCACCCTTTCATATATTTTATACTTTTCAAACTATTTTGTTTGATATTTATATTTAATTAAAAATTAAGCTCTTTGAGAATAAGGATCTTGAATTTAATAAAAAAAATTAAGCTCTTTGAGAACAGGGATCTTGACTTTTTTATTCAAGGCTTTAGTTCTAGTTCTAAAAGAGTATCAGTAGTGTTACAAATGGAATACACAGTTTTCTTTTATCACTGAGATCTCTCTGAAGGTTTCCTCAGTTATACTCAAACTATATTGATTCTTCTCAGGTACAAGATGAAGTTACAGTTTGCCTCACTCAGTAGAAAAGGAGTGATTTCCTCAGTTCAAGTCTAAAACAACTCAGTTACAGAAATGGCACAAGTTATGTAATCTTTCAGGTCCAAAGATATGGCCAGAAGTGTAATAACATGCTTAATAATCCACATAAATTTGAGATGGTATTAATCTGAGGAGGAACAGAAGAGTGGAAGGCAGAAAATACAATCTATATCCACTTGAATGGTTCTTCTCAAACTCTCTATGGCCAAGGATATTTCCCCCCATCCTCCATTTATCAATACCTTTCTAAAACATAATAAAAATGAATAACAAGAAATTATCTTTAAAAGCTATATAATTCATAAGCTCCAAAATGGTATAATACTGGACAGACATAAACCCATATTCCAATAAATGTAACAGTCATACAACAGAAAAGGAATAAGGGATTACAAAAACTTTATGTTTTTTCTTTCAAAGTGTCCCTTTATAGGTGATTCATAGAGAATGGTTCTTCCATGTGTAACATTTTGTTGTTCTGCAATTGTTAACCAGGTAAAAAAAATAAAGAAACAGCCATTCCTGTCTGAATTGCCAGGATTCCATAGATCCCTGACCAACACACTACTTTTAAACATTAGGGAGGAGTTCAGTTGTTTTATTTTCTTAATTTATCTTTAAAGGAGCTTTTGATTACATAAATTTTACAGTGAAAATATAGGAGTGCCTCACCCCCTCCCACACTTTTCCTCACTCACAACAACTTTCATTAATGTGGTGTATTTGTTACAACTGAAGCATTATTACTAAGCATAGGGTATAGTTTATATTATGGTTTACCATATGCATCACACATTTTTATAGGTTTTAACATAATAGAAAATGGCTTGTATCCATCATTGCAATATCATGCAAAACAATTCCAATGTCCCAAAAATGCCCCATGCTACAGCTATTCTTCCCTCTCCCTCCCCTCAGAACCTCTGGTCACCACTGTCTTTATATCAATGTTACAAATTACTCCATTACTAGAATAATAAGTCTACCTTAGTCATTGCACCCTTATGTTTGTTCATTCCTCAATCTGAGGATTTGGGGATGGTGATGCGCACTGCTTCCAATTGAAAGGGGGCTTAGATTCTATGGAGCAGATATATGGAACTGTCTTGTTTGCAGTTGTAGGTACTGTCTGTTTTTTGGGGATGGACATCATCCATCATCATGCTTTTGTTCATTTTTTGTGGGTGAGTCAATGAACTGGAGATTAGGAGCTGGCTGTAACTCTGCTGAAATAAAGAACTCAACCAGCATATGAACATTTTGAAGATTTAAGTCTTTAAATTTAAATTTAATGGGTATGTGCTAATTGTAAGTTTAAATAAATAGGACAGAAGAACCATGTATAGGAAAATTATAAAGAGTCTAACTTTGATACATTGGAGAGATAGATTATCATGCATGCCAAGGTAAGATCCACTGACATGGTGTCAATTTCTGATTCTTTTCATAAGCACCCCTTTAACAGAGTGATACACTTGAATAGAAAAATAATAGTGTTTATGGGAATGAAAGATACAATAGATAAGACTAAAAACACATTTGAGGCAGACTCAATCGATGATTATGAAGAAAGAATGTGATGGAGAAGAAATAACAGCTGAAATTAAAGAGAAAGAGAAAAGAATGGAAACAACTGACCAGGGACTAAGGGAGTTGAATGCTAACTTGAAACAGAAAAACGTATGTGTCATGGGATTTCCAGTAGAAGAGAAGGTCAAAGGGTCAGAAAAAGTATTTGAGGAGATAATGATGGAAAAATTCCCAGCACTCATGAAAGAAATTAATACACATGTCCAAAAAGAGCAGCATATGGCAATCAGAATAAATTTGAATAAGCCTATTAAAGACACATACTACTCGGAATGTCAGATGCTAAAGAAAAAGAAAAATTTGAAAGCAGCAAGAGAGATGCAAACCATCACATACAAAAGATGCTCAGTGCAGATTTAGTGCAGATGTCACATCGAAAGCATTGGGGGGTTGGAAGCCAATGGTATGATATAAGTAGGATACTGAAAGAGAAAAAATGCAGGCCAAGAATTCTTTACCTAGTAAAATTGTCTTTCTGATATGAAGGTGAACTTAAAACATTCATAAATAAACAGAAAATATGAGTTTTCCTAAAAAGGAATCCAACTGTGCAGAAAACACCCTTGGCCCTGCAACCCAAGAGAAAAAGACAAGATCGAAAATACTGGAGGAGAGTGTAGAAGGGAAGACTATCAAAATGGATAGCCAAAAGGGAAAAATGGCAGATGAAAATAAGATACGACATAGGAAAGCCAAAGAATAAAGGAGGTAAATAATGCATTTACAGGAATATCATTGAATATCTCAGTTAAAAATTTCATATCCAGTGAGACACTCTTTAAAAAATGTGAGAGTTAATAAGACATCCTGAGATAAAAGCTGGAAGAATTCTTTCCTAATTCTGCCACAAAAACAATTCTAAAGGGAATTTTTCAGACTGAAATGAAAGTACACCAAAAAGTGTTTCAAAATAGATAAAGAAACAATGATCTGCAGTTAAAGTAACCATTTGTGTAATTGTAAATGCCAGTATTATCATACTGTACAGCTTATCTTTCTAAATGTGCCAAAATTCAAATGCATAAAAAGTAATGATGAGAGAGGGGGCAAGATGGCGGCTGAGTGAACATCCCTGTTAGGGTCTTCTGCAGGGAATCGGCTGGGCGGCGTTGGAGACTCTTTGGGACCGGATTGTTTCAGGATTTTTGCTGGTCCGGAGGTGTCTGGACATCGATTTGGAGGGAAGGTAACAGAGAGGATTCGTCTGTGAAATATACACGGAGATCCCAGCTACCTGTAGAGGATTCCCTCCTTGGGTAGGCGGAGACGAGGCATCTAGCCCCGCTCGGTGGGGCTGAGCCAGGCCGGGCTGCAGCGGCGGACGCCGGAGCCGGGCCGGGCTGCGCCGGCGGCGAGCGGGGTCGGGCGGGGCCGAGTCAGGCCGAGCCGGGCCGCGGTAGCGTTTGGAGCCGGGCGGGGCCGGTTCAGGCCCCGGCTGCGGGCCGCGGTAGCGTTTGGAGCCGGGCGGGGCCGGTTCAGGCCCCGGCTGCGGGCCGCGGTAGCGTTTGGAGCCGGGCGGGGCCGGGTCAGGCCGCGGCGGGTACGGAGCCGGGCAGGGCCGGTCCAGGCCGCGGTGGCGGGAGGTGGACGCCGGAGCCGGCTGGGCCGCTGTAGCGAGCGGAGCTGGGCGGAGCCAGGCCAGGCCAAGGCGGCGTGAGGAGCCGGGCAGAGCCGGTCCAAGCCTCCGCGGCGGGCGGAGCCGGGCCTGCGGAGGGGTTTCTGTTTTTTTTTTGTTTTTGTTTTTGTTTTTGTTTTGTCTTTGTTTTTTGTTGTTTTTTTTTTTTTAATTTATTTTACTTAATATTTTTTTTTTTTTTTTGAGCATCTGCAGTACTGGGGAGTTCGTGGGCCCTGGGCGGCCTATTGGGGGTTTGTGGGAAGGGAGGTGCTTGCAGACCCATTTGGGCAGACAGACGGGGTTTTTAGGGCAAAGCGGGGGGAAGTTGTTGTTTTAGATAGTGTTGCAATTGTGACACGTGTGTACCTGTATCTCTCTTCTCCCTATCCGTTCCCCACCGTTTGCCCATCCTCTTTTTCTTTCTTCCTTTCTTCTTGCCTTTCTTTTTTCTTTATTATAATTAGTTTTTTTTTTTCGGTTTTCTCTTTCCCTCTTGTCCCTCATCTTCCACTTATTTTTACTTTAATTCAAGTATACAATAGGTGCTACAGGGAACACCTCACATTTGCTGGGTTTTCCCATCCTCCACTGCCTCATTTCTGTGTGAACTCATTTAGGCTACCTACACTATCCCCCTTCCCCTGCATCTTGATATCCACTATCATCTACTGTCTCTCCTATATTCCACCCCCCACCTCCCGTTCTTTGATCCACAAAGTGTCTAACTCTTAATTTCTAATACCTTTGTTCTGTTTTCTGTCTATTATCCACTCTTGAAACTATTACCTTTCTTTTCTTTTTCCCTCTCTCATGAAAACAATAGCTGTGTAGTTCATACCATATTCCTCCCAAATTCAGTCATCTACTTCATAAAAGGTACTCTACCTACAGCTATAACTCTATACAATCTACATGAATCTAACCTCCATCCTTCCAGATCTCATATTCTTGCTTTATTAACATACATCACCAATACAACTTTACACTTTTCCCTTGCTTACACAATTGCCTTTCCCCAACACTAATACTTTCCTCTAAAGTGAACTTAACCAACAACAAGTAACTAGAATAAGAAGAAAAAAGTGACAAAGAGAAGATATAACACCTGTGCAAAAATAACAACTAATTAACCTCCAAGAGCAGACAAAGAAGCTAAGGAACTGATTAAATTCGTCAAAATAAAGAGATGACCAGAAAGCAACAAAAATCTACGAACCAAACCAATAATCAGGAAAACATGGCTGAATCCAATCAACAAACCAATAATCACGAAGGGGAGCAAAACTTGGCACAAGCAATGAAAGATCTCAGAACATTTATCACCGACAAATTTGATGCAGTAATGAAAGAGGTTAACAACATGAAGACATCACTTGGAGGGGAAATTGCAGACATACGCAAAAACATAACAGATATGATGGGAATGAACACCACAGTTCAAGAAATCAAAAATACACTTGCAGCAAATATCAGCAGACTAGAAGAGACAGAGCAGAGAATTAGTGATGTGGAAGACAGGACATCAGAAATCAAACAGATAGTAGAAGGGGTCAATAAGAAGATAGAAAAAATCCAATTAGGATTTAGGGACCTGAATGACAATGCAAAACGCTCAAACATACGTATTATAGGCATTCCAGAAGGTGAAGAGAAGGGAAAGGGGTCAGAAGGAGTGTTGCAGGAAATAATGGCTGAAAACTTCCCAAATCTACTGAAAGAGACAGATGTACATATCCAAGAAGCACAGCGCACTCCACAAGTCATAAACCCCAACAGGCCCACCCCAAGACATATACTTGTCAAATTATCCAATGCTCAAGACAAAGAGAAAATCCTAAAAGCAGCAAGAGAAAAGAAAACCATCACATACAAGGGAAGCTCAATTAGATTAAGTGCTGATTTCTCTTCTGAAACCATGGAGGCAAGAAAACAGTGGTATGATATAGTCAAGGTACTAAGGGAAAGAAATTTCCAACCAAGAATACTTTATCCAGCTAAACTAGCATTCAAATATGATGGAGAGTTCAAAATATTTGCAGACAAACAGAAACTAAAAGAGTATACCAACAAGAAACCTCCCCTTCAAGAAATTCTAAAGGGAGTGCTGCAGGAAGAAAGGAAAAAACAGGAAAGGCAAAGTTGGAGGAGAGTATAAGACCAACAACAACAACAAAAAAGACAAAAAAAAATATACAAACAAAATATGACAAACACAAATCCAATCAAAGTATGGCTAACACAAATAATTCCTTGATAGTAATAACACTGAATGTCAATGGATTAAACTCACCTATCAAAAGATTCAGACTGGGACATTGGATAAGGAAATATGACCCATCCATATGCTGTCTACAAGAGACACATCTTAGACCCAGAGACGCATGGAGATTGAAAGTGAAAGGCTGGAAAACAATCATACAAGCTAACAATAACCAAAAAAAGGCAGGAGTAGCTATATTAATATCAGACAAAATAGACTTTAAATGTGAAACAATTGTGAGAGACAAAGAAGGATACTACATTTTAGTCCAAGGGAAAATCTGTCAAGAAGATCGAACAATCATAAATATCTATGCCCCTAACAAGGGTGCCTCTAAATACGTCAGGCAAACGCTGGAAAAACTAAGTGAAAGAATAGATACATCTACAATTATAGTGGGGGATTTTAATACACCACTATCAACTCTGGACAGAACATCTCAAAAGAGAATCACCAAAGAAACAAAACATCTGAATAGTATATTAGAGGAGCTTGATCTAATAGACATATATAGATCGCTACACCCAAACACAGCAGGATATACATTTTTCTCAAGCGCACATGGATCATTCTCCAAGATAGATCATATGCTAGGCCACAAAGAAAGGCTGAACGAATTCAGAAAGATTGAAATCATACAAAACATTATCTCTGACCACAGTGGAGTCAAGCTGGAGATTTGCAAGGGAAAGAAGCCCAGATTTCACACCACGATTTGGAAATTAAACAACACACTCTTAGAAAAACAGTGGGTCAAAGAGGAAATCTCAAAAGAAATCAATGACTACCTTGAAACAAATGATAATGATAACACAACATACCAAAATTTATGGGATGCAGCAAAAGCAGTACTGAGAGGGAAGTTTATAGCCATAAATTCATATATCAAAAAAGAAGAAAGAGCAAAAATTGAAGAACTAACTGCACATTTGAAGGAATTAGAAAAACAACAACAAAGTAACCCAACAGGAAGAAGAAGGAAGGAAATAACAAAGATAAGAGCAGAACTAAACGAAATAGAAAATAAGAAAGCACTTGAACAGATAAACAAGACCAAGAGCTGGTTTTTTGAGAAGATTAACAAAATTGACAAACCTTTAGCGAGACTAACAAAGAAAAAAAGAGAGAAGATGCAAATACACAAAATAAGAAATGAGAAAGGCGATATCACCACTGACCCCACAGAAATAAAGACTATCATAAGAGGATATTTTGAAAAACTATATTCCAACAAAAATGACAATCTAGAGGAAATGGACAAATTCCTAGAAACACATAAACAGCCCATATTGACAAAAGAAGAAATTGATGATCTTAACAAACCAATCACAAGCAGAGAGATAGAATCAGTTATTAAAAATCTCCCAACTAAGAAGAGTCCAGGGCCAGATGGCTTCACAGGTGAATTCTACAAAACATTCCGGAAAGAACTGACACCAATCCTGCTGAAACTATTCCAAACCATCGAAACAGAAAGAACATTACCCAACTCCTTCTATGATGCCAACATTACCTTAGTACCAAAGCCAAACAAAGACATCACAAGAAAGGAAAATTACAGACCAATTTCTCTAATGAACCTACACGCAAAAATACTTAACAAAATACTTGCTAATCGTATTCAACAACACATTAAACGAATTATACACCACGACCAAGTGGGATTCATCCCAGGTATGCAAGGATGGTTCAACATAAGAAAATCAATCAACGTAATACACCATATAAACAGATTGAAGGAAAAAAATCACATGATTATATCTATTGATGCAGAAAAAGCATTTGACAAAATACAGCACCCTTTCTTGATAAAAACACTCCAAATGATTGGAATACAAGGAAATTTTTTGAACATGATAAAGAGTATATATGAAAAACCTAAAGCCAATATTGTTTACAATGGAGAAATCCTAGACTCCTTCCCTCTAAACTCAGGAACAAGACAAGGATGCCCACTGTCACCGCTCCTATTTAACATTGTCTTAGAAGTACTTGCTCAAGCACTGAGGCAAGAACCAGAAATAAAAGGCATTCAAATTGGAAAGGAAGAAGTCAAAATTTCATTATTTGCAGATGACATGATCCTATACATAGAAAACCCTGAGAGATCTACAACGAAGATTCTAGAACTCATAAATGAGTTTAGTAAAGTCGCAGGTTATAAGATCAATGCGCAAAAATCAGTAGCATTTCTGTACACCAGTAATGAGCAAGATCAGGAGGAAATCAAGAAACAAATACCATTCACAATAGTAAATAAAAAAATCAAATACTTAGGAATAAATTTAACTAAAGAGGTAAAGAACTTATACACTGAGAACTATACAAGATTGTTCAAGGAAATCAAAGAAGACCTAAATAAATGGAAGACTATTCCTTGTTCATGGATAGGAAGACTGAACATTATTAAGATGTCTATCCTACCAAAATTGATCTACACATTCAATGCAATCCCAATAAAAATCAATGCAGCCTTCTTTAAGGAACTAGAAAAACTAACTATGAAATTTCTTTGGAAAGGAAAGAGACCCCGAATAGCCAAAGACATACTGAAAAAGAAAAACGAAATTGGAGGAATCACACTACCTGACTTCAAAACATACTATAAAGCTACGGTGGTGAAAACAGCATGGTATTGGCATAAGGAGAGACACACAGACCAATGGAATCAAATTGAAAGCTCTGATATAGAACCTCACATATACAACCACATAATATTCGATAAAGCCACCAAACCCTCTCAACTGGGAGAGAGTGGCCTATTCAACAAATGGTGTCTGGAGAACTGGATAGCCATATGTAGAAGAATGAAAGAGGATTACCATCTCACACCTTATACAAAGATTAACTCAAGATGGATCAAATACCTAAATATAAGTGCCAAGACCATAAAAACCTTAGAAAGCAGTGTAGGGAAACATCTACAGGACCTTGTAATAGGTAATGGATTTATGAATATCTCACCAAAAGCACGAGCAGCAAAAGAACTAATAGATAAATGGGACTTCCTCAAAATTAAAGCCTTCTGCACCTCAAAGGAGTTTGTCAAGAAAGTAAAAAGGGAGCCCACACAGTGGGAGAAAATATTTGGCAATCATATAACTGATAAGAAACTTATAACTTGCATATATAAAGAACTCCTATATCTTGAAAATAAAAAGATAAACAACCCATTTAAAAAATGGGAAAAAGACTTAAACAGACACTTCTCCGAAGAAGAAATACAAATGGCAAGAAAGCACATGAAAAAATGTTCCAAATCTCTAGCTATCAGGGAAATGCAAATCAAAACCACAATGAGATACCATCTTACACCCATAAGATTGGCAGCTATGAAGAAAACAGATTACAAGTGCTGGAGAGGATGTGAAGTAAGGGGAACACTCATCCACTGCTGGTGGGAATGCAGAAGGATCCAACCATTCTGGAGAACAGTATGGCGGTTTCTCAAAAAACTAGCCATAGATTTTCCATATGACCCAGCAATACCACTGCTGGGAATATACCCAGCAGAACTGAAAACAAGAACACAAACCAATATATGTACACCAATGTTCATAGCAGCATTGTTCACTATTGCCAAAAGTTGGAATCAACCCAAATGCCCATCAACAGACGAGTGGATCAATAAAATGTGGTATATACACACAATGGAATACTACTCGGCTGTAAGAACAAACACACTACAAACACATGTGATAACATGGATGAATCTTGAGAACCTTATGTTGAGTGAAGCAACCCAGACATTGAAGGACAAATACTACATGACCTCAATGATATGAAATAAACAAGCTGCCCTAGATAGCAAGAGACTGAACGATAGGCTGCAGGAAATCGGAGGGTGGAGGAAGGATATGAGCCGATGTCTGCAGGGGTGGAATTTAAGACGAGATGGTGGTAAGTATGAACACAAAGAAGAGATAAAAGGGGGGTAAGGGGTTGCCTTTGCTTGGGGCTTTGCGGGTTTGAGGGTGGCTGGGGAGGGACGGATGGGTAACGTTGCCCAAAAGTGGGGGGAGGGAGGGTAGCATACGAACCAGGAGAGGGTCAGGTGTTGGTGGAGAGTAAAATGCCGAGAAAATCATATCAAAATATAATAAAGAGGGTTACCTGTTTAGAATGCTCGGAGGGGAGGGTCTGATGCAGGACGGGCTCCTGGGGAATGTCTAAATGCTCATTCTGCCAGAGTGGGTGACACCATGGGGTAGAAACCCAAGTAGTGAGAGTGGGGGTGGACCCACATCCTGGGGAGGACTAATGCCATCCAATAGAGGGAACTGTATCCCTCGAGAGAAAGGGTGGCTCCCAGGGCATTGGGGCAGTTGAGCAAGTTAGGCCCTGAACACTATTCCATCTATCTCTGGAAGTGGCTCCTCAGGAAACGGAGGTTGGCTATCACTGAGGGCACCAAGGTGGAAGGGAAAATGGACGTTAAATGTGTGGAACCAAAGTAAATGGGGGGTAAGAGAGGAGTTTCTTGAGAGTACACAAAGATGGATATAAAACATGTAATATTACACCATAACATATAGGAGATGACAGACTGATAATGTAAACCATAATGTAAAACATAGGATAACTAAAAATGTAAAGAACTGTGTATCCTAAAGTATGCACCATAATGTAAGCACAGATGTCACCTTGTTAGAAAGCTAATGTCTCAGACTCTGTACATCACTTTAAGTAAATATGATATGAATAGGGCGTAAGAGTATCACTGTGGAAGGGAAAAGGTTTTCTGGTGGATGTGTGGGAGTGCTGTATATTATATATATACATTGCTGTGGTCTAGGACTCCTGTGAAGAAAAGCTGAATAATTAGGGGGGGGGGGGGAAAAAAAGAAAAAAATAGGATGTGGAATTTTTTCAAGACAACATTCTTTATCTAAGTTCTTTATCTAACTTTATCCAAGTTCTTTATCTATCCTTTAAACTCATCGCTATATGCCATTCACTAGTAAGGGACCATGACATTATATTGGGCTTCAAATTTCGGGGAGTTCTGGATCACAGAGTGTTTCAACAATGGCAATGGAGGGATACTGGTATGGGATACCAATGACAGGTGATATATGACAGACAGGGAGCTGTACAGAACATATGTCCAGGGTGCATGGTAATGTTTGGATATACTCATAGTGGCAACAATTAAAAACCACAGTAGGGGGGGTACTGGGTTCCTGGCCAGTGGTGCTCTGTCGTGGTCCCTAGGGGAGCAGCGACAGTCTCCCAGGTACAGTGGTGGGGACCGGGAGGGAGTGAGGGTTCAACAGTGAGCCCCAGATGCTAATGACTATGCTTGTGAGCTGATAAACCCAAAATAAGAACAAGGCCTAGAGCAACTTTGTGCCTGGGAATTTCCTTCTGTCAGCCTTCATGTTACTCAAATGTGGCCAGTCTCGAAGCCAAACTCAGCATGTAAATGCAATGCCTTCCCCCCAGCACGGGACATGACACCCGGGGATGAGCCTCCCTGGCAACGAGGGACCACTATCAACTACCAACTGATGATGCAACTGGAAAATGACCTTATACGGAAGGTTCAATGCGGATCAGCAGAATATCCATGTCTACATAAAATACCATGACTTTAAAATGCTGTTTGACCTAAAGTAAGGGGGAAATGGAAAGGAGAAATGAGTTTATATGGCTACGAGTTTCTAAAAAAGAGTCTGGAGGCTGGCAGAAGGTTTGCCCTCATGCACAACTGAGCAGAGTCAGAGAGACAGATAAAGCAGATACAACCCCCAGATATTGGTTCCTTTGAGGGCTAAAGAGACCCATGGGAGTTATGGTCATGGCCGATGGGGTTAACTACCAGGTCAGATGGCCCCTCTTTGGAAATGGTGTTTATGTGTGATGAATCTGGACTCAGATGGGATCTCCCTTCATAAGACTTTCATGCTAATGTGCTGGAGGTGCAGTTAATGTTGGGGTTTAAGATATATTTAGGGGATTTGAATCTCTGGACTGACAATGTGATAGCCAGATCCTGAGCCTCAACAGACTCCAGCACCTACAATCTGATTTATTGGACTTACCACACTCAGCTAAGATGGAGTTGAAGAAGGACAACCACCACACCATGGAGCCTAGAGTGATTACAACTGAAAATGGGAGGATTGCATCCAGCATCCAGGTGGAATCTGACCCTCCTCTTGACATAGAGGTGCAATGGACACAACCAATCCAATGTCCACATAGAAGAGGTGGCATTGGATTGGGAAAAGTGGACATAATGGACAAAGGGTATGGGGAAAGGCAGGAAGAGATGAGAGGTGGAGGCGTCTTTGGGACATGGAGCTGCCCTGGATGGTGCTTCAGAGGTAATCACCGGACATTGTAAATCCTCACAGGGCCCACTTGATGGAATAGCGGAGAGTATGGGCCATGATGTGAACCAATGTATATGAGGTGCAGAGGTGCCCAAAGATGTACTTACCAAATCCAATGGATGTGTCATGATGATGGGAACGAATGTTGTTGGGGGGGGGGGAGAGGGGGGGTGGGGGGGTGGGGTTGAATGGGACCTCACATATATATTTTTAATGTAATATTATTACAAAGTCAATAAAAAATAAAAAAATTAAAAAAAAAAGTCAGAAATGAAAAAAAAAAAAGTAATGATAAGGCTTTTGTACAAACAATCTACAAAGGCATAAGTGGTAACAAGTAAAAAAATTTTGGGGACAGAGGCTTATAATATAAATGAATACTATTAATGTTAAGTAGGCATCAATCTGAAGATAATTGTGGTATATTTAGTATGTTAAATTTTTTTTTTAAGATTTATTTTTATTTATTTAATTCCCCCCCCCTCCCCGGTTGTCTGTTCTCTGTGTCTATTTGCTGCGTCTTGTTTCTTTGTCCGCTTCTGTTGTCATTAGCGGCACGGGAAGTGTGGGCCGTGCCATTCCTGGGCAGGCTGCACTTTCTTTCGCGCTGGGCGGCTCTTTATGGGGCACACTCCTTGCATGTGGGGCTCCCCTATGCGGGGGACACCCCTGCGTGGCAGGGCACTCCTTGCGCGCATCAGCACTGCGCATGGGCCAGCTGCACACAGGTCAGGGAGGCCGAGGGTTTGAACCGTGGACCTCCCATGTGGTAGACGGATGCCCTAACCACTGGGCCAAAGTCCGTTTCCCAGTATGTTAAATTTTAAACCCATGGTAATTAACCATAAGGAAAACAAATGAAAAATATATTCAGCTAGAAATGAAAAGGCACTCAATAAGTTACAATACAAGAAAGCAAATTAATATGAAAGTAGGCTTAAATATAAGGTGGAACAAAAATGAAAAATTACATTTTTTCATTTTAAATTAAATTCACCAATCAAAACATACAGGCTGACAGAATGGATAAAAAAATTATGAACCATTCATATCCTGTCCACAAGTGCCTCACCTTAGAGCCAGGGATGCAAAGCAGCTGAAAATAAAAGTTTGGAAAAAGATATTTCATGCAAACAGTAACCAAAAAGGACAGAGGTAGGTATACTAATAACAGTCAAAACAAGTTTTAAATGCAAAAAGTTATAAGGGATGTAGAAGGCCATTTTATATTAATAAAAGATACATTCCACCATGTAGGAGTAAAAGTCATAAATGTTTATGCACCTAATCAGGGTGCTCCAATACACAAGAGGCAAAATCTGGCAAACCTGAAGAGAGATAGAGACATCGCTACAATAGTACTTGGAGACTGCGATGCACCACTCAAATCATTAAAACAATTAGATACATGATCAACAAGGAAACAGAGAACTTGAACAATATGATAAATCTATGAGGAATACAATCTTCTCAAGTTCTCATGGATCTTTAGTCAGTATAGACCATATGTTCAGTTTCAATCCAGGTCTGAATAAATATAAAATGATTGAAATTATACAAAGCACTTTCACAGAGCATAATGAAATGAAGCTGGAAATCAATAACAGGCAGGAAAAAGGAAAATACACAAATAGGAGGCCAAACAACAGATTCCTAAACAATCAGTGGGTCAAAGAAGAAATATTAAGAGAAACTTGTAGATATCTCAAGATGAATGAAAATGAGAGCACAACTTGTCAAAAATTATGGTATAACACAAAGGCAAGGCTGAGGGAAATTTATAGCCCTAAATGCCTATATTGAAAAGAAGAAAGAGTTAAAAAAAAAAAAAAGACCTAATTAAATATTTGAACTAGAAAAAAACAGCAAACACAACCCAAAGCAAGCAGAAGGAATGAAATAATAGAGATTAGAGCAGAAATAAGTGAATTTTAGAACAAAACTTCAGAGAAAATCAACAAAATCAAAAGCTGGTTCCTTGAGAAGAGCAAGAAAATTGACAAAACCTTTGCTAGACAAATAAAGAAAAAAAGAGAAAAGATGCTAATGAATAAAATCAGAACTGAAAGGGAGAAAGTTATAATGGAACCCACAAAAATAACAGGGATCATAAGAGGAAGTTATGAGAAACTGTAAGCTAAGAAATTAGACAACCTAGTTGAAGTGGACAAATTCCTAGACCTTCACAAAAAACCTACATTGACTCTGCAAAAAATACCAGAGCTCAACAAATCAATCACATTAAAGAGATAAAATCATCAAAAAAATCTCCCAACAAAGAAAGCCCAGGTGATTTCACAGGTGAATTCTGCAAAGTATTTTGAGAAGAATTAAAACCAATCCTATTTAAACTCTTCCAAAAAATTGAAGAGGAGGGAAAATTACCCAACATATTTGATAAAGCCAACATCACCCTAATACAAACCAAGAAAGTCACTACAAGCAATGAAAATTACAGACCAATATATCTAATGAACATAGATGCAAAAAGAATCCAATGAAGAATTACATTCCATGATCAAATGGGATTTACTCCTGGCATGCAAGGCTAGTTCAACACAAGAAAATCAATTAAAGTGATATACCAAAATAACAAATTGAAGGGAAAAAATACATGATCATCTTGATTGATGCAGAAATGCATTCAACAAAAACCAGCATCCTTTCTTGATAAAAAACAATTCAAAAGATAGGAATAAAAGAAATATTCCTTAATATGATGAAGTGTATGTAAGAAAAATGCACAGTCAACATTGTACTCAATGAGGAAGAGTTGAAAGCATTCCTTCTAAGACCAGGAACAAGGCAAGGATGCCCACTGCCCTCACAACTATTTAACTTGTACCAGAAATTTCTAGTTCCAAGTATCTATGTAAAAACATACGTGAGCTAATAAACAGATTCAGGAAAGTGGCAGGATATAAGATCAACTTGCAAAAATCTGTAATTTCTCTATACACTAGCATTGAAAAACTGAGGAGGAAATCAGGTGAAAAATTCCATTTACAGTGACAACAAAAAGACTCAAATACCTAGGAATCAATTTAACTAAAGATGTGAATGAGCTATATCCAGAAGACTACAATATATTGCTAATAAAAATCAAAGAAAACCTAAACAAATGGAAAGATATTTCATGTTCATGGATTGTAAGACTAAATATTGTGAAGATGTTAAGCCTATCAAAACTGATCTATAGACTCCATGTAAGACCAATCAGAATTCCAACAGCCTATTTTATACTAATAGAAAAGGTAACTGCCAAGTTTCTTTGGAAGAGAATTGGGACCCAAAAAGCCAAAGACATCCTAAAAAAGAAGGGCCTGACCTTGTTTCAAGACCTGACCTTGAAACATATTGCAGAGCAACAGGGTCAAAACAGCATGGCATGGGCATAAAAGTAGACACATTGGTCAATGGATTCAAATTGAGAGTTCAAAAATAGACTCTCACAGCTACTGCCAACTGGTTTTTGACAAGCCTACTATGTCCACCTTACTGGACAAAACAGACTCTTCAACAACTGATGCTGGGAGAACTGGATATCCATAACCAAAGGAATGAAAGAAGACCCCTTTACAAGAATCAGCTCAAAATGTATCAAAGACCTAAATATAAAATCCAGGATCATGAAACAACTAGATGAAAATGTAGGGAAACATCTTCAAGATCTGGAAGGTGTCTTATACCTTATACCCAAGTCTCAAGCAAAAAAAGAAAAAAAAAAGATAAACGGAACATCCTCAAATTAAACACTTTTACACCTCAAAAGACTTTGTCAAAAGGTTGGGATACAGGAGACTCAATGGGAGAAAATATTTGGAAATCACATATCTGATAAGTATTTAATTTCTGTGATATATAAAGAGATTTTACAACTCAACAATAAAAAGACAAATGACCCAATTAAAAATGGGCAGAAGGCTTAAAGAGACATTTATCCAAAAAAGAAATACAATGGTGATAAAACACATGAAAAAATGCTCAACATCACTAGATATTAGGGAAATGCAAATCTAAGCTATGATGAGATATTTCATACCAAATAGAATGACCACAATTAAAAAGACATAAAACTACAGGTGTTGGAGAGGATGTGAAGAGTTAGGAACTCTTATATATTGTTGTTTGAAAGGTAGAAATGTACAGCCACTGTGGAAGACTGTTTGGCGGTTCATAAGGAATTTGAATATAGATTTTGTCATGTGACCCAGCAATACCACTATTAGATATATACCCAGATGAACTGAGAGCAGTGACATAAGCACACATCTGTACCCTGATGTTTGTGGAGGCATTATTCACAATCACCAAAAGATAGAAATGACCCTGTTGTCCATCACCTGATGAATGGATAAATTGCATAAATTCAGGGAGTTAATAATTAGAATATTGGTCAACAGAAAATGGAATGAAGTTAGAGAATGGAAAGCTGAGGTTTAATCTGTGAAAAATTCCTAACAAGATTGTTTGTAAATCTTTGGAAATGAATATAAATGATGAAAGCACATCATAGTATTTGTAACTAGGTGTGCCAATACATAGGTATGATAATGATTGAAAGGGAAAATATAGGGTCATGTATAATACTAGAAGGAACCCTGAAAAATGTAACAGGGGACTGTATAGCATAGTAAAACCTCCTGTGAAATATAAATGTGGGCAATATTACATATAAAATACTGTTTTTCTTTGAAACATAAATATATGTTAATGTTACAAGACGTTAACATAAGGCAAAAATACAACAATGGACAGTAATTTATAGTAATATATTAATAATCTGTCAGTAAGGGTAAAAAAGGAAATATACTAAGTGAAAGAAACTAGATAAAGGGCACTACATATTTTTGTTCCCATCTATACAAAATATAATACAAATAAATTGGAGAGAGGGAAATAGAAAATCAGCTATGCATGGCAGAGGAAGGATAGATTGAGAGGTGAATATTAAGAGGTAGAGTTTTCTGTTTGGGTTTTTTTTTGTTTGTTATTATTATTTTTATTATTGGAGAAATGAAAACAACCTAATAATGATTGGTGTGATGAATCCACATCTCCAAGATTATACCACATATCATTGATGTTACACTTCTGACTGAGTGTATATTTTATGATTTATCATTAAATTTGATTAAAATATATCTAATAGAAGTAATATATATGCAAAAATAGTATGAGTATGCTGATTCATAGTGGTGAATATATAATGAAGAAAAATATACTCCTGAATATTGAGAAATGTTGAAATTGTGTTCTCAGAAAAACAATTCACTTAAACAAATTTTCTACTTTACAAATCAAGGAAGTGATTATAGGGAGAAAGTCAATACATATTAATCACCCAATCTGACTGATAGTTTCAATCATCCAGGTATCTGTCCATTTAGATGACTATCCAGAATAATGTATTTTTAGCCCTGGGAGTTTGAGTAGCTATCTTCAAATTGTTTTTATTTTATTGTTCTAGATTTTGGGATTAATTTGCAAATCTTGGTAGAACTTCCCATTTTTATTTCTGGCTCCTTTTGGTCCCCATTCAATAATCCAGCTCTACTAAGCTTCATTTGGTTCTTTGCATACTCCAGGATATTTTTCCATGTATGGTTACCAAGCATAAAATTCTCCTTCAAATTCTTTTATTACACTCTACCATGTTTATCCATCTGAAGACTGTGCATTCCTGTGATTTGAATTAATAATAATTTCTTCTATAAACATTTCCAAATTCTCTGCTATGGTAACTCCCTGTCGATGCCAAGTTGATTCCCTTTAATTATCATATTTATAGCATCCATAACATTTCCATTAATTTGTGTTACCAGTTTTCCCATCTAAACCAAGCATTCAAGATCTGCAGTGTGCTCATCAAAGTGAAGCAGGCCAGACACAAAAGGTCAAATACTATATGATTGTGCTCTTTTGAACTAAATATATTGTTTAAACTCATGGGGTTAAAATTAGAATATAAGTCACTAGAGATTAGAATAAGGGTAAAGAATGGAAAAGTGAGGGTTAATCTATGCAGAATTAGTAAAAAGATTGTTTGTAAATCTTTGGAAATGAATAGAAATGTTGAAAGCACATCATAGTCCTTGTAAATATCAGAACTATTTTATGGGTGTGAGAGTGGTTGTAGGAGAAAATCTAAGGACATATTCAAATGACCAATCTGCTTACTGTGCCAATTTGTCCAGCTGCCTGGTATTAAGATGGTCAATTATTATGAAGGGTCAAAATAAAACTAACCTTAAAAACTTTGTGCACCTAATATCATTGCGATCAAGAGACAAAGATAAAAGACAATTATTCTCTGCTTTGTGGAACATGGCAGAGTCAGACAACCAACAATGCAAATGGAGGAAACTGACTCACTGTCAAGGAGCCTGATCAAAAATCTTCTGCCTTTTTACTGACTGGGGAGGCAAGATAGATGGAAAGAAGAGAGAAGGGCTAAGAGTAGAAAAGTACTCAGAGTGTGGAGGATTGACTCAGCCAAGGTCCCCCAATTAGGAAGTCTTGGCTGCAGCACCAGGGAACAATCTCAGCCGTGACCCTAGATCAGGAGTCCACTACACAGAGGCACCTAGACTAGGAATACAAACGTGTATAAGCATGGCTGGACCAAGGGTCACTGAGTGTATGACTGGAGCTCTCTTCAGAAAACTGTAATGCACTGACTTTACAGCATGCCTGATGTGGGGAGGGCAGCTTTCTCTCATGAGGCTGCCAGAAAGGTTTATAATGTCCCATACTCAGGGCTGAATGATTACATGTAAGATTTTGGCCAAGAGCCAGACTCCTCAATTATTAACATATTTGTAATATTTAATAATTTAGCTAGTTCCTCCAAATATTGACTATTATTTGTAAGTGCATCATATAATTGTATAGTATGTCATGTAATTAGCTGCATATAATTAGTAGTTCTTTACAAATTGAAATCATTATAACTCTAGTTTTGTTATCCCTCAATTTCTTTTCTTTATCTTATATGACTGAGTTATGTTCTATATGATGTTTATATTTCTGTATATCTTGGGGTTTGCAATTCATTTTATTTATTTTATAAGCTTTTGAAAAGAATTTCTTCTTAAAATTGACAGGTTTCATTTTTGCTTACATGCATACTTCTTGTCCAATGTTGAATTTTTAAACAACATTTTACAATAGTATACTTAAAATTATGCTAACACATTCAGTTTTATTTTATTTATTTATTTTAAAGATTTATATATTTATTTATTTCTCTCCCCTTCCCTCCCCACCCTGGTTGTCTGTTCTCTGTGTCTATTTGCTGCGTCTTCTTTGTCCGCTTCTGTTGTTGTCAGTGGCACAGGAATCTGTTTCTTTTTGTTGCATCATCTTGCTGATCAGCTCTCCGTGTGTGCGGTGCCATTCCTGGGCAGGCTGCACTTTCTTTTGTGCTGGGCGGCTCTCCTTACGGATGCACTCCTTGCACGTGGGGCTCCCCTTTGCAGGGGACACCCCTGCGTGGTAGGGCACTCCTTGCATGCATCAGCACTGCACATGGGCCAGCTCCACATGGGTCAAGGAGGTCCAGGGTTTGAACCGCGGACCTCCCATGTGGTAGATGGACGCCCTAACCACTGGGCCAATTCTGCCGCCTACATTCAGTTTTAAATCTAACTAATACTGTTATATTTTGTGCACCACAAATTCTACTTTATTGCCTGCTGTTGTCCTATTCTTAAGTTTAATGGAATATATCAAATAATTGATTTGTAAAAATCATGCTCATAAAAATCAGAGATCTCACTTATTATTGAATTTTTGTTTATTTGCATACATAAAAAGAATTGAGTAACTTAAGGAGGAGGAAGATATCTAAGATCTCTAAAGCAATTTTCCAGTCATTCTTGCCATAGTAGTAACAATCTTTCAGCCCTGTTTTTTTTTTTTTGTTTTTTTTGTTTTTTTTTTTTTTAAACATGAAAAAAATTTTTATTGTTTTAGACAAAGAGGCCACTTTTGGAAAATAATACTTTTTTTTTTTTAGTTGAATCAGGTGAAGACAGAGTTAAAATCACATAGGATTTGCATTTTAAAAAAAGGAAAGCACTAGGGTCGTTGGCACTGGAGTAACTATTTACACTGAACAGAGGTTTGGCCTTTTACATAACATCGATACAATGCATTTTCCAAAGTCTGAGAAATAACAAGGTTCTGTCTCGTATGCTTCACAGAGGAGGTTCGGATTGGGGACAAGTGTCATTAATGAGGGCCATGGAAGTTCGTCAGCTTCAGAGTCACATGCAATCTGATCCTGGACGGTTCTCGCTGCTCGGAGCAGCTGGCTGCGGAATTGAAAGCTAATGGGGAGGGGCTGGGGAAGCCTCTTGGACGAGGCCTCTCTCTGTGGCTCCAGGTCTTACAGGTTTTCGCCGGGCTGATACTGGGGTTCTGTCGCAGTAAAGTAGTCTTCCAGGAAGCCCTGCAAGTACTCAAAAGTAGGACGTTCTTCGGGGTCCTTTTTCCAGCAGTGGATCATGAGCTCGTGTAGAGAGATGGGGCAGTCTGTGGACAGGGCATCCTGTAGCCACGCTCCACCTGCTCCAGCACCTCCCGGTTGTTCATGCCTGGGTATGGCACTCTTCCTTTGGTGACCAGCTCTGTGAGTAAGATTCCAAAAGACCACACGTCCGACTTGATTGTGAACCTCCCATACAGGGCTGCTTCGGGGGCCGTCCATTTGATGGGGAACTTTGCACCTTGCCTTGCTGTGTACTCATTGTCTTCGATCAATCGGGCCAATCCAAAGTCAGCAATCTTGCATATTAGTCCATTCCCCACCAGGATGTTTGCTGATCGCAGATCTCTGTGGATGTAATTCATGCGCTCAATGTAAGCCATTCCTGCAGCAACCTGTGCTGCCATGTCCACAAGATTTGGTAATTTCAGAGCTCTTCCTTCTCCATCTTTTAAGAAGTCAAGTAAGCTTCCTTTATTCATATACTCTGTGACAATGTAGATAGGCTCTTCAGAAACCACGGCGTAGAGCTGGACCAACTTGTCATGCTTCAGTTTCTTCATGATCTGGGCTTCCTCGAGGAAGGATTCAGGGGACATTGTGCCTGGTTTGAGAGTCTTTATGGCTACTTTTGTGTTTCCATTCCAGGTACCCATCCATACTTCCCCAAACTGCCCATTTCCCAGTCTCTTGATCAACTGCAGGGATTCTCGAGGGATTTCCCAGACATCTTTGGTTTTGACAGACAGATCGGTAAGCCTTGGCATCCCTTTGTGACAGGGAACTACTAGGCGGCAGCAGAGACCTGCGGCTCTCTCTGAGTAATGCTGTACAAGCTGCTGAAGTGTTTCAAACTGGGCCCGGGTGGTAATATAGTATCCACCATTGTCAAGTTTGCGAATTTTATAATGTTTGACATGGTCTCCTTTCATATCATCCCAATCACGGATGGAAAGTGAATAGGCACCTTTGGTGGTCTCACTCTCACGGATAAGAAAGGTACCTCTTGGGTTTCCAAAGGACAAAAGCTGTCGCTCAGCAGCTTTTTGGCCAAGTTTTCCAAAGTACCACTCTTCTGCCTGGATAGAGTCAACTGGAGCCACATAATTGCTGGGAATGTAACCTGTCTCTCCAGTTGTCAAGGAGCGTGCTTCCCACCAATCTCCTTCCGAGTTGTTCAATATTTGAAATTTTTCCCCTTTGTGAAAACTCAGATCATCTTCTGTCCGTGCGTCATAGTCATAAAGGGCCACAAACAAGGTCACTCCTGTTCCTCCTCTTGTCCGCAAGGTCCCAGTATGAGACGAAGAGTTCACACCCCCAAAGACGGTGAGTCCCTGGCCCCCTCAGCCCTGTTTAACATGTGAGGTCTCTGGGTAATTGATATGCTGATAGAAAATGCAATATTTTGGATAAGAAGCATATTTCTGTTTTTTATCATACTGTTAATAACCCTGCATGGCATTTTCCATGGAGTCATAAGCCATAAATTTAGAGATGCCTGTGTTATGACTGGAAGCAACCATCAACAACTAGATATTAATATATCCTACCAGAAACTAAATCTTTAAAAGATGCCTGTCATTAGCTTTTTCACAGACTGAGAAAGTTTCTTACAATTCCTTATTGATTAGAGTTTTTATTTGAAGAGTTGTTGAATTTTGTTAAATATTTTTTCTCTGTGATTTTTCTCACACAGGTAAAATTTTGATTTAAATGACTGATTTTGGAGAAAAATGCATCATTGTAATCCTGGAGTAAACCCCAGGATTATGTGTCAAGCTTTTTTTTTTTATTGTTTCATTTATTATTTTTTAAAGAAGCTTTAGATTACATAAATGCTACATAAAAAATCGAGGGGGTTCCCATATGTCCTATCCTCTCCCCCTACCACACTTCCCAACATAAACAACATCTTTCATTAGTGTGGTACATTTGTTACAATAGATGAACACATAATGAAGCATTACTACTGTGGACTATAGTTTACATGATAGTTTACACTCTATCCTGCACAATTTAATGGGTTATGACAAAATGTATCCATCATTACAATGTATCCATCATTGCCTGTATCCATCATTGCAATATCATGTAGGACAATTCCAATGTCCCCAAAATATCCCATGTTACACTTAATCTTCCATCTCCCTACCCTCAGAACCTCTGGCAGCCACTGTCTTGATAGCAATGATATAAATTCTTCAATTGCAATAATAATAATGTCTATGATAGAATAATAAATATACCTTAGTCCTTTATTCATATTATTTATGAATTCCTAAAAGACATATTATGCTTGTGAACTGATTTGTTCCTCTGGGCATGATATCCTTTAATTGATTTAAATTCAAAGGCTTTACATTTACTTGAATAAATCAAGATTAGGACTTTGATTTGACCATATCATTATGGCATGCAGGATTGAATCCCCATCCCATTGGTGGCTATATAAATGGACACTACTACAGAAGAACACAAGACATGGCAGATGAGAGAACATAGTTTTGATGCTGGAGACCAAGGAACTGGTGAGCCATTTCCCTGATTGTTTGCAGCTGAAAAGAACAGAGCAGCTGAGCCCTAAACCATCCTACAACTGAGATCAGAAGAAGCTGGACCCATGGAGCCTTAGGAAGAAAGAGGAAGGTTGAACTCTCACAGATGTTACCCACGATCTTGCTTCACCATGTGGCAATAGACACTTGGTGAGGACGTACCTCTTATGGTACCTTGAGTTGGACTCTTTAGGGTCTTGTAACTGTATGCTTTTACCCCAAATAAATATCCAGTACAAAAGCCAACAGATTTCTGATACTTTGCATCAGTACCCCTTTAGCTGACTAATACAGAATTTGGCACCAGGAGAATGGTGTCATGCTTTTGCAATTACCAAAATTCTGGAATGGTTTTATAAATGGTTAAGGAGTATTTTTTGAAGGAATTTTGAGATGCTTGATAGAAAATCCCTAGACTGCTTTGAAGAGACTGTTGGTAGGAATATGGGCACTAAGTTATTTCTGTTAAGGCCTTAGAAGGAAGTGATGAAACTATTATTGGAAACTGGAGGAAAGGTGATCCATGTTTTAAAGTTTCAGAGAACTTAGCAAGATTGACTCCTGATATTATATGGAAGCCAGAATTTGAAAATCACAAACTTGGACATTTAGGCAAGGAGATTTCCAAACCAAATGTGGAAAATGCAACCTCGCTTCTCCTTGCAGCTTATAGCAAAATGTTAGAGGAAAGAGATAAGCTAGTAACTGAATTGTTGGGCCCAAAGGAAACAGAAACTGACTCCAGAAATTCCAAGTCTCTGGAAATCAAGCCCTGAGACAATAGTGTCCCATTTGAGAAATTAACTAAAGTTGGTAAGTCAGGATTGAAAAGGCAACTATCCAGGAAAGATTTGTGGAATGTTTTACTATCCCATGGCTCTGGACCTCTGTTTCCTGCATGCTAAACCAACATGCTTTTTGAGAAAGCTTTATAAACAAAACTACTATTAGCCTGGACTTAAAGGGACATGGAGGGGAGAGATGGAAGGGAAAATGGCTTTAAGAGGGAGACCAGAAGATGGTCGTCGAGTGAACTTGCCTTTGTGGTCTGTCCTGGGAAGAGACGGCTGGGCGCGGCTGCAGGTTCTCCAAGGCACGGCTTTTTCGGGATTTTTGCAGGGCAGAAGTGCCTGGACATCGATTGGGTGGAAAGGTAATGGAGAGGATTGGTCTAGTAGATATAATTTGGGTTCTATTGCCCGCAGGTGAGACCCGCGCACGGGCTCCTCCCTATTGGGGGTGGGGAGAACCGTGGTCCTGCCCGGCAGCTCCGCTTTTAGATGGCTCTGAGGTGCTAAGGAGTTCGCGAGTTCTGGGTGAGCTATTGGTGGGTTGATGCGACGGGTCACCTTTGCGGATCAATTTGGGAAGATAGACGGTGTTTTGTTGTGAAGCGGGAGAAACTTTTGATTGTGAGCACAAACAGTAGAGCTTCCGCCCGAAGCCCCGCCCCCAAAAGCCCAGCAGCCGGTCTCCAACCCAAATAGGCTGTAGGCAAAAAAGGGACGTAATTGGAAAATTGTTTTAGGCTGCGGCAAGGGAGGGGGACACACCTGGAAGCCGATTAGGGAATATTCTGTGAAGCTTGGGAATTCCGGTTTTTGGAATCTGTTTTCGGCGTCACAGGCCGGGCTTCGGATCTGTACTAGTAAAGTGGCTGCGGTGTAGAGGCGCCATCTAGTGGCAGTGGTTTGGAATCACAGGACGGGAGCTGTCCAAAAGCTGAAGTGAAAGATACACGTACTAATGAGCCCAGCTAAGTAAGTGAATTGCAGGGTCCAGTCACAATATAGAGTTTGCAGATCTGACTTCCCCCATAGGGCTGGCACCCAGCTGTGGGGATCACTGAGGGCTGAGTTACACTGCGGGGCTCCCAGGCTTCCTGTTGACCAGATTGGAGGTTGCCAGGTCTGAATTACCTAAACTCTGGTGGCCCACACCACAGAGACTCACACCTCTTGAGTCCTCAATATCTCAGACTTTCCATCCCTGAATCCATCACGCACTGAGGTCCATCTGAGGTCCTTAAATGCCCTAGCCTTCAATGTTGGCATTTTTTCTTTATCGTTTCATTTTGTTTTGTTTTTATTTTGACTTACTCTTTACTTTGTTCAATTTCCTGATTGCTAACACCGCATTATCCCCGAGTCTTCTCTCACAGCGTATCCCCCAAAGTCTTTTTTTACTCAGTTATTTAAGGTCTTTTTTTGTGTGGTAGGTGCTGTGTAGTGGGTGTTTTAATTCTGGTTCGTGTATATCTGTTTTTTTTTCTTTCCCCTACCTGTTCCCCACCCTTTGCCCACCCTCTTTTCCTTTCTTCCTCTCATCCCTTCACCCCCTTTTTTTCTCTTTTTTTTTTCTGTTGTCTCTTCCCCTCTTGTCCCTCATATTCTACTTAGTTTATTTTAACTCAATTATACAATAGGTGTGGCAGGAAACACCTCACATTTGCTGGGATTTCTCATCCTCCACTGCCTCATTTCTGTGTGAACTGATTTAGGCTACCTACACTATCCTCTTTCCCCTAGATCTTGATATCCGCCACCATCTACTGGCTCTCCTATATTCCACCTCCCACCTCCCTTTCTTCGATCCATGAAGGGTCTAAGTCTTAATTCCTAATACCTTTGTTTTGTTTTCTGTCTGTTATCCACACTTGAAACTAGTACCTTTCTTTTCTCTTCCCCTCTCTCACGAAAACAATAGCTTTTTAGCTCATACCACATTCCTCCCATATTCAATCATCTACCTCATAATAAGTACTCTACCTACTGCTATAACTCTACACAATTTACATGAATCTAACCTCCATCCTCCCAGATCTCATATTCTTCCTTTGTTAACATAAATCACCAATACTACTATACACTTTTCCCTTGCTCACAAAATTGCCTTTCCCCAACACTAATATACTTTCCTTTAAAGTGAACTTAACCAACAGCAAGAAATTAGAATAAGAAGGAAAAAAGTGACAAAGAGAAGATATAACACCTATGCAAAAATAACAGCTAATTAACCTCCAAGAATAGACAAAGAAGCTAAGGAACTGATTAAATCCGTCAAGATAAAGAGATGACCAGAAAGCAACAAAAATCTACAAACCAAACCAGTAATCAGGGAAACATGGCGGAATCCATTCAACAAACCAAAAATCACGAAGAGGAGCAAAACTTTGCACAAGCAATGAAAGATCTCAGAACATTTATCACTGACAAATTTTGACGAAGTAATGAAAGAGGTTAACAACATGAAGACATCACTTGGAGGGGAAATTGCAGACATATGCAAAAACATAACAGATATGATGGGAATGAACACCACAGTTCAAGAAATCAAAAATACACTTGCAGCAAATATCAGCAGACTAGAAGAGACAGAGCAGAGAATTAGTGATGTGGAAGACAGTACATCAGAAATCAAACAGATAGTAGAAGGGGTCAATAAGAAGATAGAAAATATCCAGTTAGGACTTAGGGACCTGAATGACAATGCAAAACGCTCAAACATATGTATTATAGGCATTCCAGAAGGTGAAGAGAAGGGAAAGGGGTCAGAAGGAGTGTTGCAGGAAATAATGGCTGAAAACTTCCCAAATCTACTGAAAGAGACAGATGTGCATATCCAAGAAGCACAGCGCACTCCACTAGTCATAAACCCCAACAGGCCCACCCCAAGACATATACTTGTCAAATTATCCAATGCTCAAGACAAAGAGAAAATCCTAAAAGCAGCAAGAGAAAAGAAAACCATCACATACAAGTTAAGCTTAATTAGATTAAGTGCTGATTTCTCATCTGAAACCATGGAGGCAAGAAGGCAGTGGAATGATATAGTCAAGGTACTAAAGGAAAAAAATTCCACCCAAGAATACTCTATCCAGCTAAACTAGCATTCAAACATGATGGAGCGTTCAAAATATTCGCAGACAAACAGAAACTGAAAGAGTATACCAACAAGAAACCTCCCCTTCAAGAAATTCTAAAGGGAGTTCTGCAGGAAGAAAGGAAAAAACAGGAAAGGCAGAGTTGGAGAAGAGTATAAGAGCAACAAAAACAACAAAAAAGACAAAAAAAATACAAACAAAATATGACAAACACAAATCCAATCAAAATATGGCTAACACAAATAATTCCTTGATAGTAATAACACTGAATGTCAACGGATTAAACTCACCTCTCAAAAGATTCAGACTGGGACATTGGATAAGGAAATATGAGTCATCCGTATGCTGTCTACAAGAGACACATCTTAGACCCAGAGATCCATGGAGATTGAAAGTGAATGGCTGGAAAACAATCATACAAGATAACATTAACCAAAAAAAGGCAGGAGTAGCTATATTAATATCAGACAAAATAGACTTTAAATGTGAAACCATTGTGAGAGACAAAGAAGGATACTACATTTTAGTGAAAGGGAAAATCTGTCAAGAAGATTGAACAATCATAAATATTTATGCCCCTACCAAGGGTGCCTCTAAATACGTGAGGCAAACGCTGGAAAAACTAAGTGAAACAATAGATACATCTACAATGATAGTGGGGGATTTTAATACACCAATATCAACTCTGGACAGAACATCTCAAAAGAGAATCACCAAAGAAACAAAACATCTGAACAGTATATTAGAGGGGCTGGATCTAATAGACATATATAGATTGCTACACCCAAACACAGCAGGATATACATTTTTCTCAAGCGCACATGGATCATTCTCCAAGATAGATCATATGCTAGGCCACAAAGAAAGGCTGAATGAATTCAGAAAGATTGAAATCATACAAAACAATATCTCTGACCACAGTGGAGTCAAGCTGGAAATTTGCAAGGGACAGAAGCCCAGATTTCACACCACGATTTGGAAATTAAACAGCACACTCTTAGAAAAACAGTGGGTCAAAGAGGAAATCTCAAAAGAAATCAATGACTACCTTGAATCAAATGATAATGATAACACAACATACCAAAATTTATGGGATGCAGCAAAAGCAGTACTGAGAGGAAAATTTATAGCCATAAATTCATATATGAAAAAAGAAGAAAGAGTAAAAATTGAAGAGCTAACTGCACATTTGAAGGAATTAGAAAAACAACAACAAAGTAACCCAACAGGAAGAAGAAGGAAGGAAATAACAAAGATAAGAGCAGAACTAAATGAAATAGAAAATAAGAAAGCACTTGAAAAGATAAACAAGACCAAGAGATGGTTTTTTGAGAAGATCAACAAAATTGACAAACCTTTAGCGAGACTAACAAAGAAAAAAAGAGAGAAGATGCAAATACACAAAATAAGAAATGAGAAAGGCGATATCACCACTGACCCCACAGAAATAAAGACTATCATAAGAGGATACTTTGAAAAACTATATTCCAACAAAAATGACAATCTAGAGGAAATGGACAAATTCCTAGAAACACATAAGCAGCC
Source organism: Dasypus novemcinctus (assembly GCF_030445035.2). NCBI lineage: Eukaryota > Metazoa > Chordata > Mammalia > Cingulata > Dasypodidae > Dasypus > Dasypus novemcinctus. The sequence goes on from NC_080685.1 coordinate 113,880,632, forward strand.
CATATTGACAAAAGAAGAAATTGATGATCTTAACAAACCAATCACAAGCAGACAGAATCAGTTATTAAAAATCTCCCAACTAAGAAGAGCCCAGGGCCAGATGGCTTCACAGGTGAATTCTACAAAACATTCCGGAAAGAACTGACACCAATCCTGCTGAAACTCTTCCAAAAAATCAAAACAGAAAGAACATTACCCAACTCCTTCTGTGATGCCAACATTACCCTAGTACCAAAGCCAAACAAAGACATCACAAGAAAGGAAAATTACAGACCAATTTATCTAATGAACCTAGACGCAAAAATACTTAACAAAATACTTGCTAATCATATTCAACAACACATTAAATGAATTATACACCACGGCCAAGTGGGATTCATCCCAGGTATGCAAGGATGGTTCAACATAAGAAAAATCAATCAACATAATACACCATATAAACAGATTGAAGGAAAAAAATCACATGATTATATCTATTGATGCAGAAAAAGCATTTGACAAAATACAGCACCCTTTCTTGATAAAAACACTCCAAAAGATTGGAATACAAGGAAATTTTTTGAACATGATAAAGAGTATATATGAAAAACCTAAAGCCAACATTGTTTACAATGGAGAAATCCTAGACTCCTTCCCTCTAAACTCAGGAATAAGACAAGGATGCCCACTGTCTCCACTCCTATTTAACATTGTCTTAGAAGTACTTGCTCGAGCACTGAGGCAAGAACCAGAAATAAAAGGCATTCAAATTGGAAAGGAAGAAGTCAAAATTTCATTATTTGCAGATGACATGATCCTATACATAGAAAACCCTGAGAGATCTACAACAAAGCTTCTAGAACTCATAAATGAGTTCAGCAAAGTCGCAGGTTATAAGATCAATGCACAAAAATCAGTAGAATTTCTCTACACCAATAATGAGCAAGATCAGGAGGAAATCAAGAAACAAATACCATTCACAAATACTTAGGAATAAATTTAACTAAAGAGATAAAGAACTTATACACCGAGAACTATACAAGATTGTTCAAGGAAATCAAAGAAGACCTAAATAAATGGAAGACTATTCCTTGTTCATGGATAGGAAGACTGAACATTATTAAGATGTCTATCCTACCAAAACTGATCTACACATTCAATGCAATCCCAATAAAAATCAACACAGCCTTCTTTAAGGAACTAGAAAAACTAACTATGAAATTTATTTGGAAAGGAAAGAGACCCCGAATAGCCAGACATACTGAAAAAGAAAAACGAAATTGGAGGAATCACACTACCTGACTTCAAAACATACTACAAAGCTACAGTAGTCAAAACAGCATGGTATTGGCATAAGGAGAGACATACAGACCAATGGAATCGAATTGAAAGCTCTGATATAGAACCTCACATATACAGCCACATAATATTCGATAAAGCCACCAAACCCTCTCAACTGGGAGAGAGTGGCCTATTCAACAAATGGTTTCTGGAGAACTGGATAGCCATATGTAGAAGAATGAAAGAGTATTACCATCTCACACCTTATACAAAGATCAACTCAAGATGGATCAAAGACCTAAATATAAGAGCCAAGTCTATAAAAACCTTAGAAAGCAGTGTAGGGAAACATCTACAGGACCTTGTAATAGGAAATGGATTTATGAATATCTCATCAAAAGCACGAGCAGCAAAAGAACAAATAGATAAATGGGACTTCCTCAAAATTAAAGCCTTCTGCACCTCAAAGGACTTTGTCAAGAAAGTAAAAAGGGAGCCCACACAGTGGCAGAAAATATTTGGCAACCATATATCTGATAAGAAACTTATAACTTGCATATATAAAGAACTCCTATATCTTGAAAATAAAAAGATAAACAACCCATTTTAAAATTGGGAAAAAGACTTAAACAGACACTTTTCTGAAGAAAAAATACAAATGGCATAAAAGCACATGAAAAAATGTTCCAAATCTCTAGCTATCAGGGAAATGCAAATCAAAACCACAATGAGATACCATCTTACACCCATAAGATTGGCAGCTATGAAGAACACAGAAGATTACAAGTGCTGGAGAGGATGTGAAGTAAGGGGAACACTCATCCACTGCTGGTGGGAATGCAGAAGGATCCAACCATTCTGGAGGACAGTATGGTGGTTTCTCAAAAAACTAGCCATATATTTGCCATATGACCCAGCAATACCACTGCTGGTTATATACCAAGCAGAACTGAAAACAAGGACACAAACCGATATATGTACACCAATGTTCATAGCAGCACTGTTCACTATCGCCAAAAGTTGGAATCAACCCAAATGCCCATCAACAGATGAGTGGATCAATAAAATGTGGTATATACACACAATGGAATACTACTTGGCTGTAAGAACAAACACACTACAAACACATGTGATAACATGGATGAATCTTGAGAACCTTATGTTGAGTGAAGCAACCCAGACATTGAAGGACAAATACTACATGACCTCAATGATATGAAATAACCAAGCTGCCCTAGATAGCAAGAGACTGAACGATAGGCTTACAAGAAATCAGAGGGTGGAGGAAGGATGTGAGCCGATGTCTGCAGGGGTGGAATTTAAGACGAGATGGTGGTAAGTATGAACACAAAGAAGAGATAGAAGGGGGGCAAGGGGTTGCCTCTGGTTGGGGCTTTGCGGGTTTGAGTGTGGCCGGGGAGGGGCGGATGGGTAACAATGCCCAAAAGTGGGGAAGGGAGGGATAGCATACGAACACAGGAGAGGGTCTGGTGTTGGTGGAGAGTAAAATGCCGAGAAAATCATATCAAAATATAATATAGAGGGTTACCTGTTTAGAACGCTCGGAGGGGAGGGTCTGAGCAGGACGGGCTCCTGGGCAGTGTCTAAATGCTCATTCTGCCAGAGTGGGTGACACCATGGGGAAGAAACCCAAGTAGTGAGAGTGGGGGTGGACCCACATCCTGGGGAGGACTAATGCCATCAAATAGAGGGAACTGTATCCCTAGAAAGAAAGGGTGGCTCCCAGGGCATTGGGGCAGTTGAGCAAGTTAGGCCCTGAACACTATTCCATCTATCTCTGGAAGTGGCTCCTTGGGAAACAGAGGTTGGCTGTCACTGTGGGCACCAAGGTGGAAGGGAAAATGGACGTTAAATGTGTGGAACCAAGGTAAATGGGGGGTAAGAGAAGAGTTTCTTGAGAGTACACAAGGATGGATATAAAACATGTAATATTACACAATAACATATAGGAGATGACAGACTGATAATGTAAACCATAATGTAAAACATAGGATAACTAAGAATGTAAAAAAATGTGTATCCTAAAGTATGCACCACAATGTAAGCACAGATGTCACCTTGTTAGAAAGCTATTGTCTTAGACGCTGTACATCACGTTAAGTAAATATGATGTGAATAGGGTGTAAGGGTATCGCTGTGGAAGGGAAAAGGTTTTGTGGTGGATGTATGGGAGTGCTGTATATTATATACATGCATTGCTGTGGCCTAGGGCTCCTGTGAGGAGAAGCTCAATAATTAGGGGGAAAAAAAAAAAGATAGGATGTAGAATTTTTTCCAAGTCAACACGTATTCTTTATCTAACCTTTAAACCCATCGCTATATGCCATTCCCTAGTAAGGGACCCTGACATTATATTGGGCTTCAAATTTCGGGGAGTTCTGGATCACAGAATGTTTCAACAATGGCAATGGAGGGATACTGGTATAGGATACCATTGACAGGTGATATATGGCTGACAGGGAGCTGTACAGAACATATGTCCAGGGTGCATGGTAATGTTTGGATATACTCATAGTGGCAACTATTAAAAACCACAGCAGGGGGAGTACTGGGTTCCTGGCCAGGGGTGCTCTGTTGTGGTCCCTAGGGGAGCAGCGACAGTCTCCCAGGTGAGGCAGCGGGGACCGGGAGGGAGTGAGGGTTCAACAGTGAGCCCCTGATGCTAATGACTATGCTTGTGCGCTGATAAGCCTAAAATAAGAACAAGGCCTAGAGCAGCATTGTGCCTGGGAATTTCCTCCTGTCAGCCTTCATGTTACTCAAATGTGGCCAGTCTTGAAGCCAAACTCAGCATGTAAATGCAATGCCTTCCCCCCAGCATGGGACATGACACCCAGGGATGAGCCTCCCTGGCACCGAGGGACCACTATCAACTACCAACTGATGATGCAACTGGAAAATGACTTTATACAGAAGGTTCAATGCGGATCAGCAGAATATCCCTGTCTACATAAAATAACATGACTTTAAAATGCTGTTTGACCTAATGTAAGGGGGAAATGGAAAGGAGAAATGAGTTTATATGGCTACGAGTCTCTAAAAAGAGTCTGGAGGCTGTCAGAAGGATTGCCCTTATGCACAATTGAGCAGAGTCTGAGAGACAGATAAAACAGATACAACCCCCAGATATTGGTTCCTTTGAGGGCTAAAGAGACCCATGGGAGTTATGGTCATGGCCGATGGGGTTAACTACCAGGTCAGATGGCCCCTCTTTGGAAATGGTGTTTATGTGTGATGAATCTGGACTCAGATGGGATCTCTCTTCATAAGACTTTCATGCTAATGTGCTGGAGGTGCAGTTAGTGTTGGGGTTTAAGATATATTTAGGGGATTTGAATCTCTGGACTGACAATGTGATAGCCAGGTTCTGAGCCTCAACAGACTCCAGCACCTACAATCTGATTTATTGGACTTACCACACTCAGCTAAGATGGAGTTGAAGAAGGACAACCACCACACCATGGAGCCTAGAGTGATTACAACTGAAAGTGGGAGGATTGCATCCAGCATCCATGTGGAATCTGAGCCTCCTCATGACATAGAGGTGCAATGGACACAACCAATCCAATGTCCACATAGAAGAGGTGGCATTGGATTTGGAAAAGTGGACATGGTGGCTGATGAGTATGGGGAAAGGCAGGAAGAGATGAGAGGTGGAGGCGTCTTTGGGACATGGAGCTGCCCTGGATGGTGCTTCAGGGGCAATCACCGGACATTGTAAATCCTCACAGGGCCCACTGGATGGAATGGGGGAGAGTATGGGCCATGATGTGGACCATTGACCATGAGGTGCAGAGGTGCCCAAAGATGTACTTACCAAATGCAATGGATGTGTCATGATGATGGGAACGAGTGTTGCTGGGGGGGGGGGGGAGAGTTGGGGTGGGGGGTGGGGTTGAATGGGACCTCATATATATATTTTTAATGTAATATTATTACAAAGTTAATTAAAAAAAAAGAGGGAGACCATGGAAACTGGTGTCTGGAATTAAGACATTTCCTTGGGCCAAGAGAGGAACCCCACCCATATGTACAGAAAGGGTGAATTTGCCCTGGCAGTTGAAGAGATTGCATAGTCTATCCTACTGTTCAGGGAGAGTTTTACCACCTTAGGCTAAAAAGAGGGTGGAGGAGCTTCCCCAAGGGTTGGGGAGAGTAAGGTCAACACCCATAGGTCTGGGAGGGGTGGGTCTATCCCCCATAGACTAGAGAAAGCAGGTTACCGCCTCATTGCTCTGAGTGGGTTAGGCCTGTATAGAGATGAGGGAAAGTGTTGCATCCACCTCACTGTACTAAGGGGGTTGAGACTCTACCCCAGGGAGGGATAAATTGTGGCCATTACCCCAATGTTCTTGAAGGGGGTTCTGGAGCTCAGTTGCTACCCAGATGCTTGATGAGGGTGGAATCAAGAAAAAGACTATTGTGCAAGCCTGTGGAAAGAGCAGGCCCCCAAGAGGCCACAAGGATGAGAAGACACCATCATCTTAAGAATGACCAACCACCACACCAGGGAGCTAAGAGTGCCTACAACTGAAAGCAGGATAATTGCATCCAGCATCCATATGGAATCTAAGCCCCTCTTGATATAGATGTGGAGTGGACACAACCATTCTAAGGTCCATAGGATGGAGGAATAGAGTATGGATTAGAGTGGACTTACTGATATTCTATTCATGAACTATTGTGATTAGTAATTGAAGAAAATGTGGCATTGGTGTGGAGAAAGTGGCCATGGTGGCTGCTGGGGGTAAGGAGTGGGAGGAAGAGATGTGATGTGGGGGCATTTTTGGGGGTTGGAGTTGTCCTGGGTGGTACTGCAGGGACAGTTTACCAGACATTGTATGTCCTCCCATGGCCCACTGGGTGGACTGTGGGAGAGTGTGGGCTATGGTGTGGACCATTGACCATGAGGTGCAGCGGTGCTCAGAGATGTATTCACTAAGTGCAATGAATGTCTCATGATGATGGAGGAGGTTGTTGTTATGGGGGGAGGAATGGGGTGAGGGGTGTGGGGATATAGGGGGACTCACATTTTTTTAATGTAACATTCAAAAAATAAATAAAGACCCCCCCCAAAAAAAAGAATGACCCTCAGACTTTGATATCTAATGGAATATATCTTGCAGATTTTCAGAACAGTTGGGAAACTGTTACTCATGTTTCCCTCCAAAATTCTTCTTATGGTAATGTAAATGTTTAACCCTTGTCTGCCTCTTTGCATATTGAAAGCAAATAAATTGTTTTTTAAGTTACACAGGTATACAGCTAGAGGGGACTTTGCCCCAAAACAAATTTATTTCTATAAACTGATTGTGATGTGATTTTGTACTTAACATGGCTACTGAAATAAGGTTTGTTGAATATTGTAATGTCTTTTTGGAATTCAGAGGGTGGAGTGTGGCAGTTTGATTTTATTTATGAATTCCAAAAACAGATTTTGATTATGTTGGTAAACTGGTCTGTTTATCTGAGTATGATATCCTTTGATTTAAATTCAAAGGCTTTACATTTACTTGATTAAATCATCATTAGAGCTTTGATTTGGCCATGCCATTAGGGCATGCAAGGCAGAGTCCCTGCCCCCTTGGTGGGTTATAAAAATGGTCACAAATACAGATGAACACAGAAAAAGACACAGCAGAGGAGAGTACTGTTTTGATGCTGGAAACCAGGGGAGAGATGATCAATTAGCCTGATAGTTTGCAGTTAAAGGGAACAGAGCAGGTGAGCCCTATGCCAGCCTACAGCTGGGATTGGAAGAAGCTGGGCCCATGGAGGTTTAAGAGTAAGAGGAAGGCTGAACCCTCACAGATATCACCTGCCATCTTGCTTCAACATATGGCAACAGACATTTAGTGAGGAAGTACCTCTTATGTCACCTTGAGTTGGACCTTATAACTGTAAATTTCTATCCCAAATAAACATGCTTATAAAAGCCAACAGATTTCTGGTACTTTGCATCAGCACCCCTTTGACTGACGAATACAGCTGTACAAACTCATTTTTATTTCACATTTTCCCCTTTTGTTCAAGGTCTTTTTCAAGATGCATTGCTAGTTGGCACTTGGTAATAATCCCTTAGTGCTATGGAATATTGTCCCTGTGATTTATGTCTCATGCTAGGGGGAATACAGTGCATTTATATGATGAGCTTGGCTTAGAGAGAGGCCACATTTGAACAAGGAGGTCTTCAGGAGGTTATTCTTGGCAGTATATAAGACTAGGCCAAGGTTCTATTTGTTAAACTTTTAATATACAAGATGACTACATTTGCTCCTATTTTTTATTGTGGTAAAATACAACCACATTTAAGCATTTACTTCAGTGGCATTAATTATACTTAAAATGTTGTGCTACCACCATCCTTTACCAAAGTTTTCCAGTCTCCCCAAACAGGAAATCTACACCCCTAAGCATTGACTCCTGATTTCTGCTTCCCTTGCCCTTGGTAACATGTAATCTACTTTCTAAATCTATGACTTTGAATATTTCAGTTCTTTCATGTAAATAATATGCAATATCTGTTCTTTGATGTTTGGCTTATTTCACTCAAATGAGGTCTGCAAGTTTCTCCATAATGTAGCATGTATCAAAACTTCATTACTTTTTTTGTGGTTGAATATATTACATTGTATGTATATGACATATTTTAATTTATTTATATGTTGATGTGCTCTTGGGTTGTTTGACGGCTAGGCTACTGTGTTAACTTGGCCAGGTAGTGGTGCACAGTTCTTCGGTCAAGCAAGCACTGGGTTAATTGTAATACAAGGGCATTTCATGGACTTTAATCATCAGTAAGTTGATTGCATAGATGGCTGATTATATCTATAATCAATTAAGGAGATTGCCATCAGCAATGAATGATATCCCATCCAACCAGTTGAAGGCCATAAAAGGGGAAGTGATATAAGCATTCAAAGAGAGAATTACCAATTCTTCATGGACAGCCAGCATCTCCTTGGAACTCATCAAAGACCTTCATCAGAGCCCCTTTTTGCAGACTGCCCTGGGAATTTGGACTTGTGCATGGTCATGTGAGACGATTTTATAAAATCTCACACTATATTGCAATGTCTCCTGCCCATTGTTTCCCTAGAGAACACTAATACATGTTGATTCCACCTTTTGTCTATTGTGAGTAATGCTGCCATGAATATTGGTTTTACACATATCTGTTTACGTCCCTGCTTCAGTTCTTTTGTGTATATATGAAGAAGAAGGATTGCAGGGTCATATGATAAATCTATTTTCAAATTTCTTAGAAAATACCAAAATGATTTTCCAAGTGGCTACATTTTACAATGCCACCAGCAATGTTTTAAGATTCCTATTTATCCACTTCCACACCAACACTTTTACTTTCAGATTTTAAAAATTCTTAATCATTTAAGTGACTATGAGAGGGTATCCCATTGTGGACTGCATTTTCATTTCCCTGTTGACCAATGATGTTGAGAATATTTTGATATGCTTTTTGGCAATTTGACTATCTTCTTTAGTGAAATATCTTTCCAAGTCCATGGCCAATTTTTAAAACAATGTTGTCTTTGATAGTAGTAATTTTCTATATACTCTTATATTAAACCTTTATTAAATATATAGTTTAGCATTATTTTCTCCTATTATGTAAGTTGTTTTTTCACTTTCTTGGAAATGTCCTTTGATGCAACAAAGGTTTTAAATTTTAATGAAGGCAAATTTATGTGTTTTTTTTTTCTTTTATTTCCCATGCACTTGGTGGGATACTGTGTAAGAATCCTTTGCTTAATACTATGTCCGGAAGATTTTTCTTTATATTTTCTTCTAACAGTTTCATGCCTTTATCTTTTACATTAACTTTTCCACTTCCAGTTAATTTTTGTAAAGGATGTGAAGTAGGGGTTCATCTTGATTCTTTTACATGTGGATATCCCATTTTTAATTTTCAATCACCATTTGTTGAAGAGAATATTCTTTCCCCATTGAGTGGATTGACAGTTTTGTCAAATATGAATTGTCCATAGATGGCAATAGATGAACTCTCAATTCTATTCCATTGGTCTATGTGTCTGTCCTTGTGCCAATACCACACCCTTTTGTTAAATAGTATAATAACAGCTTTGTAATTAATTTTTAATTCAAGAACTGTGAGTTCTCCAATTTCGTACTATTTCAAGACAGTTTTGTCTATTTGGAGTCACAGGAATTAGATTTTTTAATTTTTCAATCTGCAAAGAATGCTGTTGGAATTTTGATTGGAATTGCTTTCAATTTGTAAATTACTTTTCATAGTATTGACATCTTAAGGGTTTTTTTCTTCCCATTCATGTGCATGGAATATCTTTCCATTTATTTGTGTTTATTTATGATTGTTTTACATTTATTTATGGAGAATGCATACTCTGCTGTAGTTGGATGAAGTGTTCTAAATGACTCTACTATGTCTATTTGTTTTAGAGCTTTGTTCAAACTTCTCTACATTTATTGATCTTATGTCTAGATGATCCAACCATTTTTCAAAGTGATGTATTGAAGTCTACTATTATGAATGTAGAGCTATCTATTTCTCCCTTCAATTCTGTCAATGGTTGCTTCACATATTTTGGGGCTCTCTTGTTAGCTGCATGTATGTTCATAATTATTATATCCTTTTGATGAATTGACCTTTTTATCTTTATATAGTGCCCTTCTTTTTCTCATTGAACAATTTTTCATGTAAATTTCATTTTGTCTGATATCAGTATAACCTAACATCCCTCTATGTATACAACTGGGGTGCAATATTTTGTCACTCTTTCACTTTCAATCTTCTTATGTCTTTGAATTTTAAGTGAGTCTACTGTACAGCATAATGTTTGGTTATGTATTCTTATCCACTCTCCCAATGTTTGCTTTTGACTGGAGAATTTCACATATTCACATAGAAAGTATCTGTTATAATTCAGGAGTCTACCACCTTACTCTTTGGTATTTGCAAGTCATAATTTTTTGCCCTTTAATTCTTCCATTACTTCCTTTTTAAAAAAACTGATTTCTTGTTATAAATCCTTCTCTCTTGTGGCTTTTAGGATTCTCTTTAATTTTGGTATTTGAGAGTCTGATTGTTATTTTCCCAGCATGTACTGATTGTGTTTATTCTGTTTGGAAGTCATTGAACTTCTTGGATGTATTTATTCATATCTTTCATTAAATTTGGGAAGTTGTCAGCCATTATTTCTTTATATGGTCTCTCTTCCCCTTTCTCTTTCTTTTCCTTCTGATATTCCTACAATGTTTATGATGACATGCTTGATAGTGTCCCTTAGGATTCTCAAACTCAGTTCTCTTATCTTCATTCTTTTTTTCTTTATGGTTCTCAAACTGAATGATTTGAATTGTGTCATCCTCAAGTCCACTGATGATTTCATCTTTATCTGATAGATCCAATATTCTCTAGAACCCTTTTGGGTTTTTTTAATTTCTCTTACTGTGGTCTTCAGCTATGCTTCATTCCTTTTCATAAATTCTATCTTTTTATTGATACTTTCTTTGTTTTATGTTATTTCCTGACTTCCTTCCCTTCATTTTCCATGGCATGCTTTATCTCTTTGAACATGTTTAGGATCATTGTTTAAAAGTCTTTTTTTCTGTTAAACCACAGGTCTGATGTTCCTTGATGATTTCTCATGTTTACCATGTTCCACTGAATGATATATTATTTCTTCATTTTTTGTGATTTGGAATCATTTGTTAAAACCTAGACATTTTGATATTTTAATGTGTTATCTTTGGAACTGAATAACTGAGGCACTGGTTCCTTAACAATATATACTGGGAGCAGATGTGGCTCAAGCAGTTGAATGCCTACTTCCCACATGGGAGGTACCTGGTTTGGTTCATAGTGCTTCCTAAAACAAAAACAAAAACAAAGGAGAAAACCAGCTCAGAGTAGCCTTTGTGGCTCAGTGGTTGAGCACTGGCTTCCCACATGCAAGGTCCCAGATTCAATCCCTGCTACTGGTATAACAGATATTTCCTTGAATATGAGTAGTTTACAAAAGAAAAAAAAAAACAGGTAGGGAAATGGACTTGGCCCAGTGGTTAGGGCGTCCGTCTACCACATGGGATGTCCACGGTTCAAAACCTGGGCCTCCTTGACCCGTGTGGAGCTGGCCCATGCGCAGTGCTGATGCACGCAAGGAGTGCCCTACCATGCAGGGGTGTCCCCCGCATAGGGGAGCCCCACGCGCAAGGAGTGCACCCGTAAGGAGAGTCGCCCAGCGCGAAAGAAAGTGCAGCCTGCCCAGGAATGGTGCCGCCCACACTTCCAGTGCCACTGACGACAACAGAAGCGGACAAAGAAACAAGACACAGCAAATAGACACAGGGAACAGACAACCAGGGGAGGAGGGGGAATTAAATAAATAAATCTTAAAAACAAAAACAAAAACAAAACAAAAAAAAAACAGGTAGATAAGAGCACTTTCTTTCAGGTTTTGCTGATTGGCATGTTCAATTATTCTCCTTTAGAATTTATCCATACAAAGTTTTTAAAGAGTAGCCTGAGACAAAAGCAGATAGACACCCAGGTCTTTTCTGTTTATGCGTCCTGTTATAGACATGTGCATGTGGCCCTAGAAATTCCACTGTTTACACAAACATGAATGTCTCTTTTTCCCTGGGAAACTGGAAATCCTGATGTTACCGGGTGGCGCACTGTATGCATCACAACCAATGATACTTTTCCCCAGGTAGATGCAGTTTGTCTAATCTCCTACAGTGTTCTGTAGCAGTCCTCAGTGAACTGCCCCTACATGTGGTCAAATTCTGGGACAGGCAGCTTAGGATGAGTATCTTGGTTCAGTCTGTCCCACTGTCATGAGATGGACAGTCTTATAGATATGCATACTGTTGTGCATTAGGGCTACTCTGTTCTTTCTGAAACCTGGATAAGGGACTCAAATTGGAAGTAAGGGTCAGGTGTTTGCCAAGTTGATAAAATGAAGGATGAGGTACCAGAATGTCACCAAGAGGATGCTTTTCTATCAGTTTAATTTGCTTTTCGTTTTAATTTGCCTTTTGTCTTGATTTGGCATTCTCCATGCAAACTTTTCACTGTTTTCTGGAACTTTCAAAAAGGTGTCTGCCCATTTTTGCTTGTTGTTCAAGGTTTCTGTGATGGGATGGAACCTGAAACCATATACTACTATCATCATCTGTGTTGGACACTCTTATTAAGAACATATTTTAAAAGTCTTTGCTTAAAATCTCAAAGTTTGGTCTTCTTCAGTGATGATTTCTGATGTTTTAACTTGCTTTTCTGGATAGGCTATTATTTATAGTTCATTTGAATGTCTTTAATAGCTTTTTTTCCAATGAACATATAGATATTTTTTAACAAATCAATTTTGATACATATTAATAAAGCATACAATTCATCAAAAGTGTATAATCAATGGTATTTGCTATAATCACATAGTTGTGCATTCATCATTTCAATCATTATTAGAGAATTTTTATTATTTCACTAGTAATAATAATAAAAAAAAAAACAAGGAAGAAAATTCCTCACCTCTCCATCCATGTTCCCCATTGTACATAACTGCTATTTCTGACTATTCTATCAAAAGTGTATAATCAGTGGCTTTTAGTATAATTACAATATTGTACATTCATCATCTCAAAAATTTTAGAACAATTTCATTACTCCAAAAAGAAAGACTCCACACTCCTTAGCATTCCTTCCTCAGACCTACATAAACACTAGTTTCCTTTAATCTTCACATTTTACATGTCACATAAATGGAATGATACAATATGTAGTACTTTGTGTCTGGTCTCTTTCATTTAGTATAATTTTTTTTGTCTGTTATCATTTTGTACTAACTTACATTTGTTCAGCTTCAAAGACAATTTTATATATGCAATTCTACCCATATTCATATTTCACATAATAAATTTATATTACACATAATATATTTAGTTCATAATAGGAAAATCATACAGTATTTGTCCTTTTGTGTCCAGCTTGCTTCACTCAACATAATGTCCTTCAGGTCTATCCATGTTGCCATAAGTTTCATGATTTCATTTCTTCTTACTGCTGCATAATATCCCATCATGTGTATATTCCACAATTTGTTTATCCATGCATTAGTTGATGGACACCTGGGTTGTTTACAACTTTTGGCTATTGTGAATAATGCTGCTGTGAACATAGGTGTGCAGATATCTATTCATGTCCCTGCTCTCAGATTTTCTGGGTATATATGTATCAATGGTATTGTCAGGACCCCTGGGAACTGCCTAATAGTCCTCCACAGTAGCTGTACCATTCTACATTCCCACCAACAGTGAGTAAACATTCCTATCTCTCCACATCCTCTCCAACATTTACAGATTTCTGATGTTTTACTAGTAGCCAGTCTGATAGGTATGAAATGTTACTCCATTGAAGTTTTGATTTGCATTTCCCTAATTGCTACTGATGTTGAACATTTTTTCATGTATCTCTTTGCCATTTGTATTTCTTCTTTGGATAATTGCTTTTCAAGTGTTTTGCCCATTTTTAAATTGGACATCCTGTATTTTTATTGTTGAGTTGTATAATCTCTTTATATATCAGGGATATTAACTGCTTATCAGATATATGATTGCCAAATATTTTTCCCATTGAATTGGTGGCTACATTTTCATCCTTTCAGAAGTCCTTTGAGGTGTAAAAGCATTGAATTTTGAGGAGGTCCCATTTATCTATATTTTCTTTTATTGCTCATCCATTGGGCATAAGGTTTAAGAAACTATCACCCACAACAAGACCTTAAAGGTGTTTTCCTACATTTTCTTCTAGGAATTTTATGGTTGTTTTTATATTTAAGTCCTTAATCAATTTAGAGTTAATTTTTGTATATGGTGTGAGATAGGGGTCTTCTTTCATTCTTTTGGATGTGGCTATCCAGTTCTCCCAGCACCATTTGTTGAACAGACAGTTCGGCTCAACTGGGTGAGCTTAAAAACCTTGTCAAAAATATCTTGATGACAGATGTGAGGGTCAATTTCTGAATTCTTGATTGGCTTCTAGTGATCAATCTATCTGTCCTTTTGCCCGTACCATGCTTTTTTTGCCACTGTACTTAAGTAATATACTTTGAAATCAGAAACAGAATTCTCCAACTTTGTTCTTTTTTTAAGACAAATTGTGCTATTCTGGGCTCATTACCCTTTCAAATAAATTTGATTATTGGCATTTCAATTTCTGCAAAAAAGCAGGCTGTTGGGGTTTTTGGGGAGGATTACATTAAATTTGTTAATTAGTTTGGTAGAATTGAGGTTTAACCATATTTAGTCTCCCAACCCATGAACACAGAATGTTCTTCCATTTATTTAATTCTTCTTTGGTTTCTTTTACAAATGTTTTGTAGTTTTCTGAATACAGATCCTTTATGTCCTTGGTTAACTTTAATCCTAAATATTTGACTCTTTTATTCACCATTAAAAATGGAATTTTTTTCTAATTTCTTCCTCAGGTTGCATATTGGTATGTATAAAAACACTATCGATTTTTGTACAGTAGTTTTGTATCCTGCCACTTTGCTAAATTTGTCTAATAATTCTAGTAGCTTTTTGTGGGTTTTTCAGGATTTTTTAGATATAGGATCATGTCATCAGTGAATAGTGAAAATTTTACTTCTACTTTCCTCTTTGGGATCCCTTTATTTTTTGTCTAGCTTCATTGCTCTAGCTAGAACTTCTAGCACAATATTGAATAATTGGAGACAATGGGCACCCTTGTTTTTTTCCTGATCTCAGTGGGAAAGCTTTAAGTCTTTCACCATTGAGTACAATGCTAGCTGTAGGTTTCTCATATATGTACTTTAACATATTGAGAGAACTTCCTTCTATTCCTAGCTTTTGGAGAATTTTTATTCAAGAAAGGGTGCTGTATTTTGTCAAATGACTTTTCTACATCAGTTGAGAGAACCGTGATTTTTCTCCTTCAAATTTTCAGTGTAGTTTATTATACTGATTGATTTTCTTCTGTTCAACTACCCTTGCATACCTGGGAGGTATACCCACTTGATTGTGGTGTATAATTCTTTTAATGTGCTTTTGGATTTTGTCTGCAAGTATTTTTTTTGAATATTTTTGCATCTATATTCTTTAGAAGTATTAATCTAAAATTTTTTTTCATACTATTTTTACCTGGTTTTGGTAGTAGGGTAATGTTTGTTTCATAGAATGAGTTTGGTAGCATTTTTTTTCCAGTTCAATTTTTTGAAGAACTTGAGCAAGATCAGTATTAGTTCATCTTTGAATGATGGGTAGAATTAACCTGTGAAGGCATACGGTCCTGGGCACTTCTTAGTTGGGAGATTTTTTTGTCTTCATTATTTTTTTAATGTTACATTAAAAAAAATATGAGGTCCCCATATACCCTCATCCCCCTCACACCACTCCTCCCATAACAACAACCTCCTCCATCCTAATGGAACATTCATTGCACTTGGTGAATCATCTCTGAGCACTGCTGCACCACCTGGTCAGTGGTCCACATTATAGTTTACACTCTCGCCCAGTCCACCGAGTGGGCCATGGGAGGACATACAATGTCCAGTAACTGTCCCTGCAGTACCACCCAGGTCAACTCCAAGTTCTGAAAATACCCCCACATCACATCTCTTTTTCCCACTCCCTACCCTCAGCAGCTACCATGGCCACTTTCTCCATGTCAATGCTACATTTTCTTTGATTACTAATCACAAAAGTTCATTAATAGAATATCAGTAAGTCCACTCTAATCCATACTCTATTCCTCCATCCTGTGGACCCTGGAATGGTTATGTTTGCCTCACATCTATATCAAGAGGGGGCTTAGATTTCCCATGGATGATGGATGCAATTCTCCTGCTTTCAGTTGTAGACCCTCTTGGCTCCCTGGTGTGGTGGTTGACCTTCTTCACGTCCCTGTTAGCTGGCTGGGGTAAGTCCAATAAACTGGAGGGTAGGAGTCTGTTGGGACTCAGGGCTTAGCTATCACATGGACAGTCCAGAGATTCAGGTCCCCTGGCACTAAACCCCAGTGCCAACCACAGGTCTGGTAACAGTAACAAGAGAGGCTTGTGAACAAAGATCACATCTGAGTCCAACTTCATCACACTCAGGATCACAAACTCCAAAGTAGGGTCAACTGACATGGCACTGAATTCCATCTGCCATGACCATAGAACCTATGGGTCTCTGTAGCCCTAAGAAGAACCAATACCTGGGATTGTATCTAGTTTAGCTTTCTCTGGGACTCTGCTGAGGTGTGCATAAGGGCAACCCCTCTGATAACCTCCTGGCTCTTTTTGGAGACTCATAGCCATATAAATTCATTTGTCCTTTCCATTTCCTGCTTTTATGCAAGGTAAAAAAAAAATTAACTCCTGATATTACATATAGGCTGAGATATTCTGCTGGTGTGAGTTGACCCTTTTATTCAAGGTCATTTTCTAGTTACATCATCAGTTTGTACTTGGTAGTAATCCCTCGGTGCCAGGGAGGCTTATCCCCAGGAGTCATGTCCCATGCTGGGGGTAAGGCACTGCATTTACATGCTGAGTTTGGCTTCGAGACTGGCCCATTTGAGCAACATGGAGGCTCTCAGGAGGTAATTCTTAGGCACCCTGCAGCTCTAGGCCTAGTTCTTATTTCAGAAATAGGCTCACAAGCTTAGTCATTAGTATCAAGGGCTCATTGTTGGACCATTCTACTTTTTTGGTCTTTGCCATTGCACTTAGGGGATTGTTGCTGTTCCATTAGGGAATGTGATAGAGCTCCCCTGGCTAGGAACTCAGCACTCCCTCAGTTGTCATTTTTAACTGTAGTCACTATGAAAATATCCAAACATTTTTATGTACCCTGTATATATGCCCTGGAGAACTCCCTCCCAACCATGTGCCAGTTGGGAGATTTTTGATGACTGTTTCAATCCCTTCACTTGTCATTGGTTTGTTGAGGTCTTCTATTTCTTCTAAAGCCAGTGTAAATGTTTCATGTGTTTCTAGGAATTTGTCCATCTCACTCACATTTTCTAGTTTTGTGTTGTTTTTTTCTTTGCATACAGTTGTTCATACACTCCTCTTATTATCTCTTTTATTTCTACAGGGTCATTGGCAATGTCTTCCCTCTCATTTATTTTATTTTATTTATTTTTGTCTTCTCTCTTTTTTTCTTTGTCAGTCTAGCTAAGAGTGTCAATTTTTTTGATCTGCTCAAAGAACCAACTTTTGGTTTTGTTGATTCTTTTTGTTTTCTTTTTCTTTTTTTTTTTTTTAAGATTTATTTATTTATTTAATTCCCCCTCCTCCCCTGGTTGTCTGTTCTCTGTGTCTATTTGCTGCATCTTGTTTCTTTGTCCACTTCTGTTGTCATCAGCTGCATGGGAAGTGTGGGCGGTGCCATTCCTGGGCAGGCTGCACTTTCTTTTGCACTGGGCAGCTCTCCTTATGGGGTACACTCCTTGCGCGTGGGGCTCCCTACGCGGGGGACACCCCTGCATGGCAGGGCACTCCTTGTGCGCATCAGCACTGCGCATGGGCCAGTTCCACACGGGTCAAGGAGGACCGGGGTTTGAACCACGGACCTCCCATGTGGTAAACGGATGCCCTAACCACTAGGCCAAGTCCGTTTCCCTCTTTTTGTTTTCTGTTCTCAATTTCATTTATTTCTGCTCTGATCTTCACTATTTCTTTCCTTCATCTTCGTTTGGGATTAGTTTGCTCCTCTTTTTCTAGTTCTTCAAGGTGTACAGTTAGACCACCAATTTTAGCTCTTTCTTCTTTTTTAGTGTAAGCATTGAGGGCTGTAAATTTCCCTATCAGCACTGCTTTTGTGGTGTCCCATAGGTTTTGATATGGTGCATTCTCATTTTCATTCATATCAAGATATTTGCTGAATTCTCTTACACTTTCTTCTTTGGCTCACTAATTGTTTAAGACTGTGTTGTTTAATCTCTATATATTCATAAATTTTCCCTTTTTCTGCTGATATTGATTTCCAGCTTCATTCCTTTATGATCAGAGAAAGTGTTTTTTATAATTTCAATCTTTTTAAATTTATTGAACCTTATTTGTGATGCAACATATGATCAATTTGGGGAAGGATCTATGGGTACTTGAAAATAATATATATCCTGCTGTTTTGGGGTGCAATGCTCTATAGATACCTGTTAGGTCTAGTTCATTTATCATATTATTCAAGTTCTTGGTTTCTCTATTTATCCTCTATCCAGATGTTCTACCCAATAGTAGGAGTGGTTTATTGAAATCTCTAACTAATATTGTAGAGACCTGTATGTCTCCCTTCAGCTTTACCAATGTGTATCTTGGGGTACAGAAATTAGGTGCATAAATATTTAGAATAGTTATTTTTTCTTATTGAATTGCCCATTTTATTAATATATAATGATCTTCTTTATCCCTTTTAACAGTTTTGCATTTAAAATCTATTTTGTCCAATACTAGTATCACTATTCCAGCTTTTTTTTGGTTAGTATTTGCATGTTATATCCTTTTTCCAACCTTTCACTTTTAAAATGGTTGTATCCTTACTTCTGAGATGAATCTCTTGTAGACAACATACAGATAAGTCCTGTTTTTAAATCCATTCTATCAGTCCATGCCTTTTGATTTGGGAGTTCAAGCCATTAACATTCACTGTTATAACTGTAAAGGCATTACTTACTTCATCCATTTTGACATTTGGCTTTCTGTATCATGTCTTCCTATAGTGTATCATTTTACCCTTTCTAATATTCTTCATTTCTATACTCTTCTCCAAGTCTCTCACCCTTGCTTTTTCCTTTCAGGTTGAAGGACTCCCTTTAGTATCTCTTCTAATTCTGGTCTTTGGTAACATATTCTAATAATTTTTGTTTGTTTGTGAAGACTTTGAACTCCCCTTCATTTTTGAAGGACAACTTTGCCAGGTACAGAATTCTTGTCTGGCAATTTTTCTCTTTCAATATCTTAAATATGCCATAACACTTTCTTCTCTCCTCTATAGTTTATGAGAAGAGGTTGGCATTTAAACTTACTGAGTTTCCATTTTATGTGATGCTTTGCATTTCTCTTGCTTCTTTCAAAATCTTCTTTTTATCACTGATATTTTTCATTCTGAATAGTAGGTGTCTCAGGCTAGGTCTGTACGTATGTGTTCTATTTATGGTGCATTGTCCTTCTTGGATAGTGGTATTTATGTCTTTCATAAGGGAAAGGAAGTTTTCAGTCATTATTTCTTCAAAAAATAGTTCTGCCCCTTTTTCTATTTTCCTCTCTTTCTAGGACCCTGACAATGCATATGTTTTTGCATTTTGCATTGTCATTCAATTCCCTGAGAACCTGTTCCATTTTTTCCATTCTCTTCTCTTTTTACTCTCCTTTCTTTTCCAGTTCACATGTTTTGTCTTTGAAATCACTAATTCTGGGCAGTGGACTTGCCCCAGTGGTTAGGGCAGCCATCTACCACATGGGAGGTCCACAGTTCAAACCCCAGGCCTCCTTGACCTGTGTGGAGCTGGCCCATGTGCAGTGCTGATGTGCACAAGGAGTGCCGTGCCACACAGGGGTGTCCCCCACATAGGGGAGCCCTACGTACAAGGAGTGCACCCCATAAGGAGAGCCACCCAGCACAAAAGAAAGTGCAACCTGCCCAGGAATGGTGCCACACACGCAGAGAGCTGACACAACAAGATGACGCAACAGAAAGAAACACAGATTACTGTGCCACTGGCACCAACAGAAGCAGACAAAGAAGATGCAGCAAATGGACACAGAGAACAGATGACTGGGGTGGTGGGGGGGGGAAGGGGAGAGAAATAAATAAAAATAAATCTTAAAAATAAAGAAATCACTAATTCTGTCTTCGTAAAGGACAGATCTGCTCTTATATACCTCTAAAATATTTTTACTCTCATCTCTCATGTCTTTCATTCCCATAATGTCTGTTTCATCTCTTTACAGATATTCAAATTGTTCTTTATGCTCTCCCAGTGTCCTCTTAATATCCTTTATCTCTTTCATCATATTTTCTTTCAATTCTTTAAATTGATTTAGTAGAGTTGTGTGATTATCATTGATTAGTTGCCTTAAATCCTGAATCTTTTCTGTACATTGGGTTTGTTCCTTTGGCTGGGCCATGTCTTTCTGTTTTGTAGTATGGCCTGTATTGTTTTGCTGATATTTAGGCATCTGAAATGTTGGTGAATTTACTCTAACAACCCATTTCTCTCTCTTGTCTATCGTTTTTATTTTTTCACAACCTGAATATTCAGCTTAACTTATCCTAAATTTTAAAAATTGCCTAGCCTTAGCTACCAAAATCATGCCAGGGACTTACTAATGGGGCATAGACTTTCTAGCAGGGTTGGGTAAAGAGAGCTCTAAAGGCAGTTTTTGTCCATTTAGTTTCCAGACTGACCAGCAGATGGTCCTTCTTGGCAAAACTTTCCACAGAGTTGTAGCTCTCTAGGTTTCCTTTTGTTTTTGTCTGGTCAGTGCCAAGATTCAAATAGGCTTTGCTGGCTGAATTCACTGAAGAAAAGCCCCTAAAAGCCTAGTAGGGAGGAAGATGTCTGCTCTCCTCTCAGTTGCAATGTTCCAGGGATTTTATCCCTGTTCAATATATTGGGGGTGGGGGAAGAGAGCCCTTCCTGGTGGCTGGGAGGTTTAGTAAACTCACAGTTTGTTTCAGCTTTTTCATCTGTCTGTCCTTCACCCTCCTGGGAACTGTGAAGCACCATCCAGGTCTGCTGACCCCCAAAGCAAGTCCCTCAGGCACCTTTTGGCTCTTTCTCCATAGTATTTATGAGAGTACTGAACTTTATCTGCCTAATCTGACACCATGTAGCCACAATCCTCCTGCTTATTTCTTTCTCCCCTGTATTTTTATCGAAATTTTGTCATCTAATGCTTCTTTAAAAAAATTAAAATATTAAAAAGTCTAGAGTTTAAAAAAACTAATATATAAGAAAGTGTGCCCACAAATTATGAAATTTAACTTCTGGTACTTTACTATATTTCCCTTTCTGTTAAACCATCACTGAATTTCACAAAAATAATAATATTTTTCATTCACCCTACATGGTATAATAAAAACTGCATATGGAATTTATAGATACGCATGATGGAATATGAAATGAGTAACAGCATTTAAAATCAAAGGAAAACAAAGACAGTTATTGTTTGATTTGGAGGTGATAACTGGTCAGGCTCTAGGTAAACAAGACAATAGAAAATACTGTATAACAAGGTAGCTCCACTACATAAGAAGTGGTTTTGTGTTATGTAAACTGGCATTATATAAGTTAAAATGTATGTTGGGCATTCTAAAATTGACTGAGGTGGTGACAACACAACTCTATGGTGAAAATGAGAGCCATCGACTGTACATTTTGAATAGGTTGTACAAAGCATGAGACTGTATAACACAGGGAATCCAGTGGTGGAAGATGGACTGTGGTTAACAAAAGAAATAGGAGAATTTCCTACCAGGAACTATAACAAATATGTAATACTAATACAGGGTGTTAATAACTGGTTGAAAATACACCAATATTATAGTTAATAGTCATGTTTTGGCAATGCTCTTTCATAGTTTGCAACAAATGTTTCGCAACAAATGTTTCACAACACAGCAGGATTTGGGTGGTGGGGCAATGTATGGGAGACTTGTATGATGACATGCATATTTTTTGGGTAAATTCACAACTTATACTATACACTTATTGTTTATGTATGTTCATGTATAAATTATGTACTTTAATAAAATTTTATTAAAATGTATTTTTGCAACTTGAGGCCTATCAAATATTTTTAAGTTATAAATGATTGCTGAGAGAGTTATTTTTAGTTAAAAAAATGAAAGAAAGTAGTAAAAGGGTAGCTGGAAGGAAAACTATAAATTACTGTATTAGTCAGCCAAACGGGTGCTAGCAAAATACCAGAAATCTGCTGAGTGTTATAAAGGGTATTTATTTGGGGTAGGACCTTACAGTTACCAAGCCATAAAGCATAAATTACTTTTCTCACCAAAGTATTTCCACATGTTGGAGCAAGATGGCTGCTGACATCTGCAAGGGTTCAAGCTTTCTGGGCTCCTCTGGGCTCAGCTCCTCTGGTTCCTCCACAAGGTCAGCTGTAGACAATCAGGCAAATGGCTCTGTTTCTCTCCCTGGGGCTCCAGTTTCAGAATCAAACTCCAGCATCAAAACTCCAACATTGAAAGCCTGCAACTTTGTCCTTTGCCATGCCTTTATCTGTGAATCCCCACCCACCAAGGGGCAGGGACACAATACCCTAATGACATGGCCCAATTAAGGCCCTAATCATAACTCAATCAGGCCCAGGTACAGATCAGATTACAAACATAACCCAATGTCTATTTTTGGAATTCATAACCATATCAAATTGCTAAAATTACAACACTCAGAAGGCAATTACAAACTTGGTAAATATTAATCTAAGTATGTTATTATTAATTTATAATCCCGTCCATTGGGATTTTTTTATATATGTAATTTATACATTGTGGTATAATGTATGAGTATAATGTAGGTATAATGTATGTGGTATAAAGAATGAGGGTGCGGGCATGGGTATCTCTCTTGAGGAAAGATCATTCCTTGGAACCAACATCAATTGCTTAAAACTTCCTTCTTTTAACTAACCCATGTCGGATAAATTGTCTTATTTAGTTTTGTATACTCTAGATAACATTGTCTAGGTGACATGCCAAGCCTCAACATTATCTAAATGCTGCCCTGACTCTCATATCCCACCATACACATAAACACTTCTCTTTTTCCATAGATGCAAGAATTTAGTTTTGTTGCACTGCTTTTGTCCAAGAAGAAAGGTCAGGTGTCAGACCTATACTTCTGAATGATTCTTCTCATAGAATCCTTAACATTTTCTGTTTATCAGTATATAGACAAAGAGTTGTAATATGAGGGTATCCAAGGTGTAAAAAACAGAAACTTCTGCCTTTGGCTCCATTGAGGAGTTTGCATTTGGCTGTGCATACATGAAAAGCACAGTCCCAAAGAGTAAACAGACAACCAGGAGGTGGGATGGCAGGTGAAGAAGGCTTTTATCTGCATCTACCCCTTGCTAGATCAGATCCTCAAAATTACTTTTCCTTTGGAGGAATTACCTTTCTTCCTTTACTGATTCTTTCTTTTCATTGTCCTTGTTTGCATAATTTATTTCTATCATTTTTGCATATTATGACTCATTAGCTTTCATCTTTCTAAAGTCCATTTTATTTCTCTTCAGTGAATGTGTATTGTTGTCTGTTCATCTGTTTAATACAAAAGCCTTAAAAATGCCAATGAGAAAGATTTACCCTCATTTGTTGTCATATTACAGGTAGGTGGATAAAGATGATGTGAAATATCCTGATTTTAATTTAATTAATGTAATTAAATATATATTAAGTTTTTATTCTCTCTCAAAATTTGTAGTATGGAATGGGCATAATATCAAATACAGAATACCCAAGGCAGAGTTATGGAGCATTTTTACATCATACCTTATACCCAAAGAATTAAAAAATATCAATGCATATTATTAAAGTGTATAAAGTAAAGCAATCACCGGACATTGTAAATCCTCACAGGGCCCACTGGATGGAATGGGGGAGAGTATGGGCCATGATGTGGACCATTGACCATGAGGTGCAGAGGTGCCCAAAGATGTACTTACCAAATGCAATGGATGTGTCATGATGATGGGAATGAGTGTTGCTGGGGGGGGGAGAGGTGGGGTAGGGGTGGTGGGGTTGAATGGGACCTCATATATATATATTTTTTAATGTAATATTATTACAAAGTCAATAAAAATAATAAAAAAAAAAGAATATCCATAGGAAGAATTCTTCAGGGCACCCCTACCTTTTCAAAGAGGATTTTTAATCATCAAATTCATTCTTCTAACCAATTAAATTATCTGATAGATTTGATATGTTCTTTAAATAATTAACTGACATGAGATAAAAAGAATTATGTAATCCAAGTATTAGAAATTCTGCCTGTTGATGTAATAAGCCAGGTTCTAATTCTAGCCTTAACAATTGTTTCCAAATTTTGTGACCCTTTTTCATTCTTTCCTGGAACATCCCTTTTAAAAGTGCCTTGGGACCTTTGATTCCTTAAGTCCCAGAGGTGCACTGACTTCTTGACCTCTCAGATTCCCAAAGGAGCCCTATTGCATTAGATATCTGATTTCTGGTTTTTCCCCACGATAATTAATTTAGGTGGATAAACAGGAACACAAATCTGAGGTTGACCTACATGGTAATTATTAGATGTCTTATTATATTAACAAGTCCCAAGACCATTGTTCAAATATTTCATAACAGACATTTTACTGCATTTCCCCAAACAGTAAAACATCATCTCATTATTCCAGCCATTATAGCATCTATATTTTCCCTACTGTTAAGATTCTATCCTGTTTAGTTGTTTTTACTATACCAAGGGAAGAGGAAGGAGGGATGACTCTATGTTCTGAATCCAAGTGGTTTACATGGCTGTAACTCATACATAGTCATAGGACAGTAATCCTTCATTTCCCATAAGAAGATGACCTTTGTTAGTGACTCATTCAAGTCTATTTGGAAAATAAAAAATATATATATGCTTTCAGATGTTTCACATTAAGTGTTCATTTAAACATATATAGCTCAGCGATAACTGAACTACAATGATAATGAGGTTAGACTGGACTGTTTGAGATTGTTCATTCATCAGTTTTCAGTATCCATAAGACACAATCAATGAAAAAATATTTTATTAGATCATGGAAATATTTTCACAGTACTGGAAAATAAATCTCAATGCTCAGGCCCTCCTAAAAAATATATCAGTAAAGTCATTTGCATGTAAAGTATAGGCTTACAATAAGAAAAATGAAACAAAAATTTAACTTTTAATAACAAGAGATTTGCAGGGAAGCCACTTTTTTTTTAACAAAATCACTTTCAAGAAGCTTATCTTTTAGTTTCATATTTAATTTAAATTCTTGTTCTAAATACATAAATGTTCATCTTACTTCATAATACATAAATGTCTCTTACTTCCATAGATAATTATTACATTTTCCTCCCAAGGAAATCTAGAGATTTGATTTAAATCAAATCTCAATTATTAATGGTATTCCAAAACACCATTAATAGAATTGTTTTTAGTTAAACCATTCTTATTGCTTTCTAAGCTGTGCCTCCACTAGGGAAAGCAGAAGGTTTATACTAACACAGAAAAAGGGTAAATCATAAAGATGGCTAGAAGAATAAATCTCAAAATAGCATACAAATATAATTGAGTTATTTAGATCATCTTTTTCATTTCCTTTTTTGACATTGTTATTCACCCTATTTTAATGACCCCAATTGAAAAAATGATTTATTATTTTATACGAATTTTTTATTTATCCTTCTACTCTTTTTTCTCCACCCATGATTTCTTCTGCAGTGTTTTTAATCTTCACCCTTCTAGTAAAATGTAGCCTTTCATTTCCATCTATATCCTTTGTTTGGGTAGCTGTTACTCTCTGGGGTAAAGTTTACACTCTGCTGGTATGTTCTAATGTGGGTATAATTGTTGTTAAATATAGAATATTCCATATAAATTGAAAATCATTGCAAGCACTTAAACTGCTGCTGAAACTCCATGACTCTGCATCACTATCAGCATCTGGACTACATTATCCAGACAACAAAATGTGAATTTCCATTTCCAGAAGGGAGTCTCCATGAATTTGCTCCATGCTGCTTCCATTGTCCAATCTGTTTGTCAGGGTCCTTGCCAGTCAATCTTATAGATGTCTTGCTCCCGACACAAGTGTTGGCTCACACCAAAACAACAGTATGCTATACTGGGTGGGTGGATATTGAGTGTAATCCTCCAATGCTGTGGTGGCCAATCCATCAGGCCATCAGACAAATATTGCTGTTCATGGGTTCTGGGAACTGCCCATAGATATCCTCTGGCTAGAGGTATTCTCAGGCCTGAACCCCAGAGGTCTAGAGGCAATCTTACAGGGGAGTAAACAAAAAGCTTGACAAATGTATCATGCAATTTTGTCAATAAAGCAGTTTTCTATGATCTCCCAGATTAATCCTTATGGGCCACTTGTAAGAACTGCAACCTCCACAGAATTTGGGCTCTGAGAGAGGTTTAGACAGCTAGAGTAGGGGTGCATGCATTGATGAACTTCCTCCAAGTAAGAACAGACTAGTTACTTTGGAATCTGCTGACATATGTGGCACTGCTAGTGAAAAGAAAGGCTAGTGGGGACAGAAATGAGCATTAACCATGACTTGGGACAAGGGATTCATGTACTCATTTAAATTGAGATTGTAGTACTAATCTCTACCTAATGGGGAAAGTTCATTAAAAACCAATAGTTTGGAGAAACGGACTTTGGCCCAGTGGTTAGGGCATCCGTCTACCATATGGGAGGTCCGCGGTTCAAGCCCCGGGCCTCCTTGACCCGTGTGGAGCTGGCCCATGTGCAGTGCTGATGCATGCAAGGAGTGCCCTGCCACGCAGCCTGCCCAGGAATGGCGCCGCCCACACTTCCCGTGCCACTGACGACAACAGAAGCGGACAAAGAAACAAGATGCAGCAAATAGACACCAAGAACAGACAACCAGGGGAGGGGGGGGGAATTAAATAAATAAATAAATCTTTAAAAACAAAACAAAACAAAACAAAAACCAATAGTTTGGAGACCAGCAAGATTAAGAGGGTGAGGATGAAGCTCCAAAATCTTGTTCTCCCAAATAAAGTGTCAGAACCAAATTTCTCAGAACTCTGAAAAACAGTGTAAAGTTTATACCAAGAGAAAGCTAAATCAAGAACAATGAAACTTGAAAAGGGTAGGCTGCTCATTTTGGCAGCACGTATATGAAAATTAGAATGATACAGAGAAATGTTGCATGACTCATGTTCAAGGATAATACCCAAATTTGTGAAGTGTTCCACATTTTTAGTTCTGATAGCAGCAAGAGAAAAGAGATCCATCACATACAAGGGATACGCATAAGATTAAGTACTGATTTCTCATTTGAAACTTTTGAAGTGAGATGGCAGTGGTATGACATATTTAAGGTACAAAGAAAAAAAAAAACACCTAAGAATTCTGTATCCAGGAAAAAATGTTGCTCAAAAATACAGAAGACAGATAGGGAGTGGGGCAAGATGGTGGCTGAGTGAGCGCACCTGAGATTCTCTCCTGCAAAGAAGTGGCTGGGCAGCATTGGAAATTCTTCAGGACCAGGCTGTTTCGGGATTTTGCAGGGCAGGAGGTGTCTGGACATAGAGTTGGTGGGAAGGTAACAGAGAAAATTCATGTATAAGATAAAATTGAGGCTCTATTACACCGAGGTGGGAGCTGCATGCGGGATGCTCCCTCCTGGGGTGGGCGGAGCTGTGGCACCGGTGCTACAGCGGTGATTTCTGGAGGCTCTGTGGTACTGGGGAATTCATAAGCCCTGAGAAAGCTATTGGGGGACTAACAGGTCAGGAGGTCTTCGCAGACCGATTTGGGGAGACAAACGGGAGTTTTATTGCAAAGCGGGGAATTTTTAATTGTGGACACAAATAATAGCGCTTCCACCTAGAGTCCCGCCCCACCCCCCCAAGCCTGGCTGCCGATCTGCAGCAGACTTAAATTGCTAGCAATAAAAAGACACCACAAGGAGGCTGTCTCAGAGTCTGGCAGGGTGGGAGACGTCTGGAAGCCGATTAGGGGAATATTTTGGGAAGCGTGAGAATTTTGGTTTTGGCCTCTGTTATCGGCATTTCCAGCTGGAGCCCCACCCCCAGGCCTGGCTGCTGATCTGCATCATTAAATTGGCTGCAGTGTAGAGGTGACCCCAGGTGGCCGTTCCAGGGGCTTACAGGGTGGGAGGTGTCCTGAAGTTGAATTGGTGATACAGCCACAGAATAGACCCGAGTGAGTGAGTGAATTGCAGGGTAAGGACACATAGGTTAGAGTTTGTGGATGTGACCACTCTCATAGGGCTGGTACCCAGCTGTGGGGATCCCTGAAGGCTGTGTTGCACTGCGGTGCTCCCAGGCTACCTGTTAAGCAGATTTGAGGTTGCCAGGTCTGAGTCCCCTAATCCCTGGTGGCCCATGCCCCAGAGACTCACACCTCTTGAGTCTTCAATATCACAGACTTTCCATCCCTGAATCCATCACGCCCTTTGTCCATCTGAGGTCCTTGAATGTCCTAGCCCTCAACATTTGTGTTTTATCTTTTTTGTTTTGTTTTATTTTGTTTTGTTTTTATTTTTATTTTATTTTATTTTTTAATGTCCTGATTGCTAACATTGCATTATCTCCTAGTCTTTTCTCCCAGCGTATCCCCCAAAGTCTTTTTTTTTCTTCAGTTATTTAGGGCTTATTTGTTGTTGTTGCTGTTGTGGTTGTTCTATATCTTTTTTTTTTTTTTCCCTATTTGTTTCCCTCCCTTTACCCACCCCCTTTTTCTTTCTTTCTTTCTTCTCTTTTTTTTCTCTCTCTCTTGTCCCTCATTTTCTTCTTATTTTATTTTATCTTAATTATACAATAGGTGCTGCAGGGAACACCTCACATTTGCTGTGTTTCCTCATCCTCTGCTGCCTTATTTCTGTGTGAATTGATTTTGGCTACCTACAGTATCTCCTTTCCCTTCATCTTGATATCCTCCATCATCTACTGCCTCTCCTATATTCCACCTCCCTTTCTTTGAACCCCAAAGTGTCTAACTCTTAATTTCTAATACCTTTGTTTTGTTTTCTGTCTTTTATCCACTCTTGAAACTATTGCCTTTCTTTTCTCTTTCCCACTCTCACAAAAACACTAGCTTTTTAATTCATACGATATTCCTCCCATATTCAGTTGACTACCTCATTATAGGTACTCTACCTATATCCATCCTCCCAGATCTCATATTGCTGCTCTGCTAACATTTATTACCAATACTACTTTACACATTTTCCTTTCTTACACGATTGCCTTTCCCAGGCCCTAATACTTTCCTTCAAAAAGAACTCACCAAGCAACAAGAAATTAGAATAAGAAGAACAAAGAGACAAAGAGAAGATATAACACTTACGCAAAAACAACAGCTAATTAATCCCCAAGACTAGACAAAGAAGCTAAGGAACTGATTAAATCCATCAAGATAAAATGATGATCGGACAGCAACAAAAATCTACAAACCAAACCAGTAATCAGGAAAACATGGCTGAATCCAATGAACAAACTAAAAACCAGGAAGGGGAGCAGAACTTCGCACAAGTAATGAAAGATCTCAGAACATTTATCACTGACAAATTTAATGAAGTAAAGGAAGAGATTAACAACATGAAGACAACACTTAGAGGGGAAATTGCAGACATATGCAAAAAGATAACAGATATGATGGGAATGAACACCACAGTTCAAGAAATCAAAAATACACTTGCAGCAAATATCAGCAGACTAGAATAGGCAGAGCAGAGAATTAGTGATGTGGAAGACAGTACATTGGAAATCAAACAGATAGTAGAATTGATCGATGAAAAGATAGAAAAAAATCCAGCTAGGACTTAGGGACCTGAATGACAATGCAAAATGCTCAAACATAAATATTATAGGCATGCCAGAAGGAGAAGAGAAGGGAAAGGGGTCAGAAGGAGTGTTGCAGGAAATAATGGCTGAAAACTTCCCAAATCTACTGAAAGAGACAGATGTATATATCCAAGAAGCACAGCACACCCCAATCGTCATAAACCCCAACAGGCCCACCGCAAGACACACACTTCTCAAATTATCCAATGCTCAACACAAACAGAAAATTCTAAAAGCAGCAAGAGAAATGAAAACCATCACATACAAGGGAAGTGCTATAAGATTAAGTGTTGATTTCTCATCTGAAACCATGGAGGCAAGAAGGCAATGGTATGATAAGTCAAGGTATTAAAAGAAAAAAATTTCCAACCAAGAATACTCTAACTACCTAAACTAGCATTCAAAAATGATGGGGAGTTCAAAACATTCAAAGATAAACAAAATCTGAAAGAGTATGCCAACAAGAAACCTCCCCTTCAAGAAATTCTAAAGGGAGTTCTGCAGGAAGAAAGGAAAAACAGGACAGGCAGAGTTGGAGGAGAGTGTAAGAGCAACAAAAAAGACAAAAAGAGAAGGGAAAACAAACAAACAAAATATGACAAACACAAGTCCAATCAAAATATGGCTAACATAAATAATTCCTTGAAAGTAATAACACTGAATGTCAATGGATTAAACTCACCTATCAAAAGATTCAGACTGGGATATTGGATAAGGAAATATGAGCCATCTATATGCTGTCTACAAGAGACACATCTTGGACCCAGAGACTCAAAGAGGCTGAAAGTGAATGGTTGGAAAACAATCTTACAAGCAAACAATAACCAAAAAAAGGCAGCAGTAGCTATATTAATATCAGACAAAATAGACTTTAAATGTGAAACAATTGTGAGAGACAAAGAAGGATACTACATATTAGTGAAAGGGACAATCTGTCAAGAAGAATGAACAATCATAAATATTTATGCTCCTAACAAGGGCGCCTCTAAATATGTGAGGCAAATGCTGGAAAAACTAAGTGAAAGAATAGATGCATCTACAATTATAATGGTGGATTTTAATACACCACTATCAACTCTGGGTAGAACATCTAAAATGAGAATCACTAAAGAAACAAAATATTTGAACAGTGTATTAGAGGAGCTGGATCTAATAGACATAGACAGATCATTACACCCGAATACAGCAGGATATACATTCTTCTCAAGTGCACATGGATCATTCTCCAAGATAGACCATATGCTAGACCACAAAGAAAGGGTTAATGAATTCAGAAAGATTGAAATCATACAAAATAATATCTCTGACCACAGTGGAGTGAAGATGGAAATTTGCAAGGGCCAGAGGCCCAGATTTCACACCAAGATTTGAAAATTCAACATTCTTAGAAAAAAGGTGGGTCAAAGAGGAAATCTCAAAAGAAATCAATGACTACCTTGAAACAAATGATAATGATAACACAACATACCAAAACTTACGGGATGCAGCAAAAGCAGTACTGAGAGGGAAACTTATAGCCATAAATTCATACATCAAAAAAGAAGAAAGAGTAAAAATTGAAGAACTAACTGCACATTTGGAGGAATTATAAAAAACAACAACAAAGTAATCCAACAGGAAGAAGAAGGAAGGAAATAACAAAGATAAGTGCAGAACTAAATGAAATAGAAAATAAGAAAGCACATGAAAAGATAAACAAGACCAAGAGCTGGTTTTTTGAGAAGATCAATAAAATTGACATACTGTTAGTGAGACTAACAAAGAAAAACAGAGAGAAGATGCAAATACACAAAACAAGAAATAAGAAAGCAGATATCACCACTGACCCACAGAAAAAAGATACTATCATATGAGGATAATTTGAAAAACTATATTCCAACAAAAAATGACAATTCAGAGGAAATGGACAAATTCCTAGAAACACATAAGCAGCCTATATTGACAAAAGAAGAAATTGAAAGTCTCAACAAACCAATAACAAGTAAAGAGATAGAATCAGTCATTAAAAACCTCCCAACTAAGAAGAGCCCAGGGCCAGGTGGCTTCACAGGTGAATTCTATAAAACATTCCAGGAAGACATAACACCAATCCTGCTGAAGCTATTCCAACAAAATTGAAATAGAAGGAACATTGCCTAACTCCTTCTATGATGCCAACATTACCCTAGTACCAAAGCCAAACAAAGACACCACAAGAAAGGAAAATTACAGACCCATTTCTCTAATGAACCTAGATGCAAAAATACTTAACAAAATACTTGCTAATCATATTCAACAACACATTAAACGAGTTATACACCACAACCAAGTGAGATTAATTCCAGGTATGCAAGGATGGTTCAACATAAGAAAATCAATGTAATACACCATATAAACAGATTGAAGGAAAAAAATCACATGATTATATCTATAGATGAAGAAAAAGCATTTGACAAAATACAGCACCCTTTCTTGATAAAAACACTCCAAAAGATCGGAATACAAGGAAATTTTTTGAACATGATAAAGAGTATATATGAAAAACCTACAGCCAACATCATTTACAATGGAGAAATCCTAAAATCCTTCCCTCTAAAGTCAGGAACAAGACAAGGATGCCCACTCTCTCCCCTTCTATTTAACATTGTCTTAGAAGTACTTGCTCAAGCACTGAGGCAAGAACCAGATATAAAAGGCATTCAAATTCAAAACGAAGAAGTCAAAATTTCATTATTTGCAGATGACATGATCCTATACATAGAAAACCCTGAGAGGTCTACAACAAAGCTTCTAGAACTCATAAATGAGTTTAGTAAATTCACAGGTTATAAGATCAATGTGCAAAAATCAGTGGCATTTCTGTACACCAACAATGAACAAGATCAGGAGGAAATCAAGAAACAAATACCATTCACAACACTAATTTAAAAAATCAAGTGTCTAGGAATAAATTTAACTAAAGATGTAAAAAAGTTATACATGGAAAACTATACAAGGCTGTTCAAGGAAATCAAAGAAGACATAAATAAATGGAAGAATATTCCCTGTTCATGGATAGGAAGACTAAATATTATTAAGATGTCTATCCTACCAAAACTGATCTACACATTCAATGCAATCCCAATAAAAATCAACACAGCATTCTTTAAGGAACTAGAAAAACTAGCTATGAAATTTATTTGGAAAGGAAAGAGGCCCCAAATAGCCAAAGACATATTGAAAAAGAAAAACGAAATTGGAGGAATCACACTACCTGACTTCAAAACATACTACAAAGCTACAGTAGTGAAAACAGCATGGTATTGACATAAGGAAAGACACACAGACCAATGGAATTGAATTGAAAGTTCTGATATAGAACCTCATATATAATAGCCATATAATATTCGGTAAAGCCACCAAACTCTCTCAACTGGGAGAGAATGGCCTATTCAACAAATGGTGTCTGGAGAACTGGATATCCTTATGTAGAAGAATGAAAGAGGATTACCATCTCACACCTTATACAAAGATGAACTCAAGATGGATCAAAGACCTAAATATAAGAGCCAAGACCATAAAGACCTTGGAAAGCAGTGTAGGGAAACATCTACAAGACCTTGTAATAGGAAATGGATCATGAATATCACACCAAAAGCACGAGCAGCAAAAGAACAAATAGATATATGGGACTTCCTCAAAATTAAAGCTTTCTGCACCTCAAAGGAGTTTGTCAAGAAAGTAAAAAGGGAACCTACACAATAGGAGAAAATATTTGGCAACCATATATCTGATAAGAGACTGATAACTTGCATATATAAAGAACTCCTAAATCTTGAAAATAAAAAGATAAATAGCCCATTTTAAAAATGGGAAAAAGATTTAAACAGACACTTCTCCAAAGAACAAATACAAATGGCTAAAAAGCACATGAAAAAAATGCTCCAAATCATTAGCTATCAGGGTAATGCAAATTAAAACTACAGTGAGATACCATCTTACTCCCATAAGATTGGCAGCTATGAAAAAAACAGAAGAATACAAATGCTGGAGAGGATGTGAAGAAATGGGAACACTCATCCACTGCTGGTGGGAATGCAGAAGGATCCAACCATTCTGGAGGACAGTCTGGCGGTTTCTCAAAAAACTAACCATAGATTTGCCATATGACCCAGCAATACCACTGCTGGGTATATACCCAGCAGAACTGAAAACAGGGACACAAACTGATATATGCACACCAATGTTCATAGCAGCATTGTTCACTATTGCCAAAAGTTGGAATCAACCCAAATGCCCATCAACAGATGAGTGGATCAATAAAATGTGGTATATACATACAATGGAATACTACTCAGCTTTAAGAACAAATACACTACAAACACACGTGATAACATGGATGAATCTTGAGAACCTTATGTTGAGTGAAGCAACCCAGGCATTGAAGGACAAATTACTTCATGACCTCAATGATATGAAATAAACAGAGAGCTAGAGATTGGAAGATAGGCTTACAGGAAATCGGGGGGTGGAGGAAGGTTGTGAGCTGAAGTCTGCAGGGGTGGAATCTATGATGAGCTGACGGTAAGTATGAGCACAAAGAAGAGAAAAATGGGGGCAAGGGGTTGCCTTTGGATGGGGCTTTGCAGGTTTGAGGGGGGCTGGGGATGGGCGGATGGGTAATGTTGCCAAAAAAATTGGGGAGAGGGAGGGGCAACATACTAACATAGGAGAGTGTCAGGTGTTGGTTGAGAGTAAAATGCTGAGAAAACCGTATCAAAATATAATTAGGAGGGTTACCTGTTTAGGATGCTCGGAGGGGATGGTCTGACACAGGACAGACTCCTGGGGAATGTCTGAATGCTCATTTTGCCAGGGTGGGTTGTACCATTGGGTAGAGACCCAGGTAGTGGAAGTGGGGGTGGACCCACATCCTGGGGAAGACTAATGCCATCAAATAGAGGGAACTGTATCTCTCAAGAGAAAGGATGGCTCCCAGGGCATTAGGGCAGTTGAGCAAGTCAGACCCTGAACACTGTTGCAAGTGTCTCTGGACGTGGCTCCTCAGGAAATGGAGATTGGCTGTCACTGTGGGCCCCAAGGGGAGGGGAAAATGGATGTTGAATGGATGGAACCAAGGTAAATGTGGGGGCAAGAGAGGAGTTTCGCGTGTGTACACAAGGATGGATATAAATCATGTAATATTACACCACAAACATATAGGGGATGACAGACTAATAATGTAAACCATAATGTAAAACATAGGATAACTAAAAATTTAGAAAACTGTATAGCCTAAAGTATGGACCACAATGTAAGCACAGATGTCACCTTGTTTGAAAGCTATTGTCTCGGAATCTGTACATCAGTTTCAGTAAATATGATATGAATAAGTTAAAAGATTATCGCTGTGGAAGGGAAAAGGTTTTACAGTGGATGTGTGGGAGAACTGTATATTGTATATATGAATTACTGTGATCTAAGGCTCTTGTGAAGAGAAGGTCAATAATTAGGAAAAAAGAAAAGAAAAAGATATGATGTAGAATTTTTCCAAATCAATATGTATTCTATATCTAACCTTTAAACTCATCACTATATTCCATTTTACTAGTAAGGGAACCTGACATTATATTGGGCTTTACTTTTCAGGAAGTCTTGGATCACAGAGTGGTTCAACAATGGCAGCAGAGGAATACTGGTATGGGATGTTATTGACAGGCAATATATGGTTGACAGGGAGTTATACAGGGCATATGTCCAGGGTGCATGGAAATGTTTGGATATACTCATAGTGGAAACAATTAAAGACAACAGCTGGGGGGGGGGTACTGGGTTCCTGGCCAGGGGGGGGGGCTCTGTCATGGTCTCTAGGGGAGCAGCGGCAGTCCCCCAGGTGCAACGTTAAGGACCAGGAAAGAATGAGGATACAACAGTGAGCCCCTAATACTAATGACTATACTTGTGAGCCTATACACCTGAAATAAGAATAAGGCCTAGAGCAGCACTGTGCCTAAGAATTCCCTCCTGACAGCCTCCATGTTACTCAAATGTGGCCAGTCTCGAAGCCAAACTCAGCATGTAAATGCAATGCCTTCCCCCCAGCATGGGACATGACACCCGGGGATGAGCCTCCCTGGCACCAAGGGATCATTACCAAGTACCAGTTGATGACGTAACTAGAAAATGACCTTAAATTAAAGGTTCAATGTGGACCAGCAGAATATCCCTGTCTACATATAATAACAGGAGTTAAAAATGCTGTTTGACCTAAAGTAAGGGGGAAATGGAAAAGACAAATGAGTTCATATGGCTATGAGTTTCTAAAAAAAAGTCTGGAGGCTGTCAGAAGGATTGCCCTTATGCACACCTGAGTAGAGTCTCAGAGAAAGATAAAGTAGATACAACCCAGGTATTGGTCCTTTTTTTTTTTTAAAGATTTATTTTTTTATTTATTTAATTCCCCTCCCCCCCTCCCCCGGTTGTCTGTTTTCCGTGTCTTTTTGCTACGTCTTGTTTCTTTGTCCGCTTCTGTTGTCGTCAGCGGCACAGGAAGTGTGGGCGGCGCCATTCCTTGGCAGGCTGCTCTTTCTTTCACGCTGGGCGGCTCTCCTCACGGGGTGCATTCCTTGCGCGTGGGGCTCCCCTATGCGGGGGACACCCCTGCGGGGCAGGGCACTCCTTGCGCGCATCAGCACTGCGCATGGGCCAGCTCCACACGGGTCAAGGAGGCCCGGGGTTTGAACCGCCGACATCCCATGTGGTAGACAGACGCCCTAACCACTGGGCCAAAGTCCGTTTCCGGTATTGGTCCTTTTGAGGGCTAAAGAGACCCACAGGTTCTATGATCATGGCAGATGCGGTTCACTGCCATGCCAGTCGGCCCTTCTTTGGAGCTGGTGTTTCTGCATGATGGAGTTGGACTCAGATGGGATCTCTTTTCACAAGCCTTTCATGCTACTTTACTGGAATTGTAGTTGGTGCTGGGGCTTAAGAAGGCCTGGAGATGTATTCACCAGATGCAATTGATGTGACATGATGGGGGAGAGTGTTACTGTGGGGGGAGTGGTGGGGTGGGGGTGGTGGGGGCGAATGGGTACCTCATATTTTTTTAATGTAATATCTTTAAAAGAAATGAATAAATTGAGTAGAATTTGGAAAAAAATACAGAAGACATTAAAATAAAACACAGATAAAATTGAGATAATTCATCAAAAGGAGACCTAGCCTACAGGAAATACTAAAGGAAATAGTGCAACCTGAAAAGGAAAAAAAAGTAGGAGAGTGAGGTTTGGGCAGAATTTAAAATTGAAGATTATTCTGGGGGTAACTAAAAGAGTAAAAAGATGAAAATAAGATAGACAAAAAAAAAAAAAAGCCTAAAGATAAAATGGATGAAGTAAAGACTACATTTGCAGTTCCCCATTTAGAGATAAAATAGGCAGAATAGATTTTAAAAATATGATCCAACTGCATGCTGTCTACAAGAGTCTCAGCATAGACCCAAGGGCAGAAATAAGTTACAAGCAAAAGGTTGGAAATTGATTTTCCATGCAAATTGTAACCAAAAGAAGAGCTGAGGTACCTTTACTAAGATAAGACTAAATAGGCTTTAAATGCAATTATGAGATACAAAGAAAGACTATATATATACAAACACACAGCAAGAAGAAAGAACAATCATAAATAATTAAGCATCTACCAAAGTGCCTGAAAATATATGAAGCAAAAACTGACAAAAATGAGGATAAATAGACATCTGTACATTCACAGTGGGGGACTTCAATATACCCATCTCAGTAATAGACAGAACATCTGAGATGACTATCAATAAAAATAGAGATCTTTAATAATATGTGAGAGGAACTGGACCTAATTAACATATAGAAAACAATGCATGTCAAACAGGAGGATATACATTCTTCTCGAGTATTCAGGGATCATTCTCCAGGATAGACCATGTTAAGTCATAGAACAAAACTCAATAAAATTTTAAAATAATATTTACCTCAGTGGAATGAAGCTGGAAATTAATAATGGCTAGAAAACTTGGAAATTTACAGATATTTGAAGTTGAACATAGTCTTAAAACACTTATTGGATCAAGGGTCAAGGGAGAAATTGTAAGAGAAATCAGTAAATATCTTGAGAGTGATGAAAATGAGAACAAAGCATATCAGAATTTAAGGGATACAGCAAATGTAGGGCAGAGAAGAAACTTTATAACCCTGAATGTCTACATTAAAAAATAAGAAATAGCTAAAATCAAAGACCTAATTGCACATCTGGAGGAACTAAAAAAAGAACAGCAAACTATTTCTAAAGCAAGCAGAAGGGAAGAAATAATAGTGATTTGAGCATACTTAAATGAAATGGATAATAAATAATAATACAACTAACAAAACCAAAAGCTGTTTTTGAACATATTAATAAATTGACAAACCCTTAATTACACTAACAAATAAAGAAAGAAGATGCAAATAAAAGAAATCAGAAATTTGAGGGAACATCACCACAGACCCCACAGAAATAAAAAAGATCATAAAAGGAAAGTATAAAAAACTGAATGCCAGCAAGTTAAGACAACTTAGATGAAAAGCATGAATTTCTAGAAACATGTGGGCACTTTACATCAATGGAAGAAATAGAAGGCATAAACAGACAAATTACAAAAGAACTAAAGCCAATGCTACCCAAAGTTAACCAAAAAAATTGAACAGAAGGAAGATTACCTAACTCATTCTATGAAATCAACACCACTCTAATGTCAAAGCCAGATAAAGATGCTAAAATAAAATTACAGACCAATCTCTCTAATGAACTTAGATGCAAAAATCATCAATAAAATACTTGCCATTTGAATCCAACAACACATTAAATGAATTATACACAACAACACATTAAATGAATTATACATGATCAGGTGGGCTTTAGCCCAGGTATGGAAGGATAGTTCACCACAAGAAAATCAATTAATGTAATATACCACATTAACAGATCAACCAAAAAGAATTATATGATCAATTCTATTGATGCAGAAAAGGCATTTGACAAAATCCATCATCATTTTTTACATAAAAACACATTGAAAGATAGGAATAGAAGGAAATTTCCTCAACATAATAAAGGACATATATGAAATTTCCACAGCTGCCAACCTACTCAATGTTGAAATTCTTAAAACTTTCCCTCTATGATCCAGACACCAAGACACAGATGTCTATTGTCGTCACTCTTATTCAACATTGTATTAGAAGTTCTTGCTCTTGCAGTTGGGAAAGAACAACAAATAAAGGCATCCAAATTAGAAAAGAAGAAGTACAACTTTCACTATTTGCAGAGGACATGAACCTATATATAGAAAGTCTAGATTTATCTACAATAAAGTTATTTGGACTCATAAATAAGTTCAGCAAAGTGGCAGGGAATAAGATTAATACACAAAAATTAGTAGTGACTCTATATACTTGTAATGAGTAATCTGAGAAGGAATTAATGAAAAATTTCCATTTATAATAGCAACCTGTAAACTAACATGTCTAAAAATTATTTTACAAAGGAGCCAAAATATGCAATCAGTTGATAATAGCCTCATGGAATATATTGTCTCTGGCTTCATTGGGTGTCCTATTCAAATTTCGCTCAACTTAAAACCTTATTCAAAATCCTGAAAGTGGGTTTAT
Source organism: Dasypus novemcinctus (assembly GCF_030445035.2). NCBI lineage: Eukaryota > Metazoa > Chordata > Mammalia > Cingulata > Dasypodidae > Dasypus > Dasypus novemcinctus. Next base: position 113,920,151 of record NC_080685.1, read on the forward strand.
AATTTTATAAAGTCAGGGTTTCCATTGGAAAGTGCTACACCAAACATGATTTAGCCTGATTTTATTTGTATTTATTTATTTATCCATTTATTTATTTGCTTGTTTATTTATTTACTCATTTCACATTACATCAAATTATTTAGATTCCTCCCAGGAAATTTTTCTATACAAATGTGCAGTAATGATATGGATTAAGGTTTCTCAATTTTTTTTCATTCATGAATTCTTAATGTATGAAGACTTGACCTTTGTCATTAAAATGAAAAATAATTAAGACGTTATACAAAACCACCATGGAAAGTGATATTCAAATGAAATAAAATTGTTAACAGAAACAAATTAAAATAACTGAGCTTAAATATCTTCTTGGAAGTTTCCAACAAAATTCATATTTCCAACATATAATGACAAGCTTGAACTATTATTCAGATTAAATATCCAGTCTAATTATGTCTTAAAATTTTTATAACTCCTAATTTAGAAATTCCTAATTTGCAAAATTTCATGTCATTATTTAAAATTATATTTGACATGGTGATTATGGTTATAAAGATATTTCTCATTCAAGACTATTTCAGCAGAGCCCAAAAACTAAGTATTTGGGTTTTGCTGGCTTCATAGAATGAGTTAGGTAATATTCCCTCTGCTTCAATATTTTGGAAATGTTTGAACAGAGTTGGTATTAATTCTTCTTGAAATGATTGGTAGAATTCACTACTGATCCATCTTGCCCTTGGCTTTTCTTTCTTGGAAGTTTTTTGATGACTAACACAGTCTTTCTTAATTGTTTTGTAGAGGAATCCTGTTTCTTCTAGAGTCATTGTAGGTTGTTCCTGTGTTTCTAGGAATTTCTCCATTTCATCTACTTTGTCTAATTTATTGCTCATAATATTCTTTTCTGATTTTTTTTTATTTCCATGAGAGCAGAAGTAATGCCTCCTCACATTTCTGATTTTGCTTATGTGCTTCCCTTTTTTTCTTTCTCAGTCAAGTTGTCAATTTTATTGATCTACCAAAGAACCAAATTTGGTGTTGCTAATTCTCTCTATTAACATTTTCTCTATTTCACTTACTTATGTTCTAGTCTTTATTTCCTTCTGCTTACTATGTGATCTGTTTGCTCTTTTTTACCTAATTCCTCCAGGTATGGAGATAGGTAATTGATTTTAGTTCTTTCTTCTTTTTTAATGTATTTTTATTACAGAAGTTGTGAACTTACAAAACAATCATGCACATGTGTAGAATTTTTATACAACACCCCTTCACCAACTCACCAAACAGTGGTGGAATATTTGTCACAGATTATGAGACAATATCATCAGACCATTACCAGCAAACATGTTCCATAGCAAACATTTGGTGCATTTTTTCCATACCTACCCCAGCACCAATACAGTATATCTTTAGCATTGATGCAAGAATATTACAGTATTACTATGGTCACTCCAATTATATCTTTCCCATGCTTCTCCACATTCCTACTATCCTGCAATAGTGATGCACATTTAGGGATATAAATTTTCCTCTCATGCTTGCCTTTACCTCATCTCATTAAGTTTTGATATGTTGGGATCTCTTTTATATTCATCTCAAGATATTTACTGATTCACATTGCAATTTTTTCTTTGCCGCACTGGTTGTTTAAGAACGTATTGTTTACCAACTCTATATTGGTGATTTTTCCATTTCTCTACCCTCTCTGTTGCTTTCCAGCATCATTTCATTATGGTCAGAAAAAGCGATTTGCATAATTTCAACCATTTTAAAATTTACTGAGACTTGTTTTGTGATCCAACATGTGGGCTAAGCTGGAGAATGATCTATGTGCTCATGAGAATATATAGAGCTTCCATTTCATTGTTGTTGCAATCTTTTTATTATATTTGGTATGAAGTAACACTGATCTCATGGAGGAATTGAAAACTGTCCCTTTCAGTTCAATTTTTGGAAAAGTGTCTGTCAATATTGGTATTTCTTCTGTAAATACTTGGTTTAATAACAAGTAATACAAATGTTCACCAATCTTTGTAATGGGAAGGTTTTAATTTATAATTTCAAATTCTAAATGGAAGTATGGCTATTCAAGCTATCCATTGTTTCTTGCATGACTTCTGGTAGTTAGATATTTGAAGAAATTTCTATATTTCCTTAATTTGTCCAAATCAGTGGCAAAGATTGTTTTTGTCAACAGATTGCAGAATCTGTTGCGATGTCAAGTTTTTCATTCGTATTTTCAGTAATTTGTCTCATCTCTCTTTGTTCTTATTCTGTCTGCCTGGAAATTTAAACATTTTGTTTAATATCTAAGTGAACTAGCTTTTGATGTCTTTGGTGTTATATCATTATTAATGGATTTTTATGCTGGCCTTTTTTGTTTGCTTTCTTTCCTCTGTTGTTTATTTGTGTTAAATATACTATTATTCTTTTGCTTGTTACAGTTAATACTGTGGTCACTAATTTGAAATGTTTATTTTTTCCTAGTGTAGGTTACTGCCATAAATTTCTCCCTAATCATTTCTTTAGATCTTGCCCTTACGAATTTTGAATTTATTTTAAATAAGGGCAAAACAACTTTAATTTCCATTTTTATTTCCCTTTTGACCCATGTATTCTTTAGCAGTGACTGATGAAGCTTCCAATATTTGAATCTGTCATGATATATTTCCTGTATGGAGTCCTAATTTTAATCTATTATCATCAGAAACCATATGTTATATGATTTACATTCTACAGAATTTTTTAAAACTATGGTTTATATTTGTATATTTTCCATATGCACTTGTAAAATAAATGTGTATACATCTATTGTTATGTAGTATTTAATAAATGAAAATTAGGTCAAGTTCATTGTGCTGTTCAAATTTTGCATAAAATGCTGATTTTCTTATCTATATATTCTATCAGTTATTAAGGGAAGAGTGTTAACATTTTCAAAATATGGATTTATGTATTTCTTCTTGCATTTTAAACTGTTTTAGATATATACTTATATGTTCTGTCATTAGATGCATATATGTTTAGGATTGCTATGACATCTTGATGAACAGACATTTTAAAAACTATGAAATGACATTTATTTGTCCTGGTACTATTATTTGCGCTAAAATTGATTTTGCCTGAAATATATTCTTTTTTCAAAAAAATGATATTTTCTATGTAGTATCGTATGCTATTTGCCATCTTTTAATTTTAACCTGTTTGTTTCTCTATATTTAAGTGTGATTGCTATAGACAAAGTATGTTGTCCTTACATATTTACATAGTCTAAAAATGTTTACTTTTAATAGAGGTCTTCAGTCCATTTACATTTGATATCATATCATGATTATAAATGTGGTTGGGTTTACACCTATCACCTGTTTTTGCTTTATACTTGTCTCAATGATCATTGTTCCTTTTTCTTTAAATTGAATATAATATTGTAATTTAATTTTATATACTTTTCTCTATTGTTCAATACAACTCTTTTTTACATGTATTTCAACATAATTCTGTTATACAGCAATCTTTTACCCCTCTCTAAATGTTGGGGGCAGTAAAAATGAGCACACACCGAATTTAGCAGAGCCAGCAGCACGGCCGCCAGAGCGGAGCCAACTTTCCTATTTGAGTAAGCTATAATTAGTTCACCACAACATGGCGGGTCCCACATCATGGCAGAACTCAAATCTGCCCTGTTACTTCCTCATTCTTCTTCCCCCTCAGTTCTTTGTTCTCTGTCTTCCCGCCACTGCCCAGGCTGATAAGATAGTGCACAGGCACAAGGCGCAAAACTAAGGTCTGTCTCCCACCCCGGCAACAGCAACAACCAATCCTTAGCCTCTACTACCTCACTCCCCGCTCCTCCCCCACCCGAGGGTATATATACTTTGCCCCCTTTAATAAAGTTGCAGCTTGATCAGAACACTGTCTTGCTGTCATTCTTCATGTCTCTTGTCCCACCATTCTTTCTCGGCAGGTTTCAGGTCTCCGTTGCCGTCCCGTGGGCCGGGGCATCTAAACAACCTCAGAACCTTACAATTTTAGTTTTTCATGTCTCTGCTCTTGACTTTTCTGCTATCTCATTACATTTTTTCCCATATATTATTAATCCGTACCATTTGAGTATATTTACTTAAGTACACAATGATATTTTCAAGAGATTGAATAATAAGAAAAAAAGCCTTATGTAATTCCCAATAGATCACCATTTCTTATGCTCTTCATTTATGTTTATCTATGTTCTGCTCTACCATTATTATCCTTATGATTACAGAATTTCCTTTACTATTTATTCTTATCTTAGACTACTTTTGATGAGTTCTCCTTTTTTTTGAAGAAATGGACTGTGTTTTTTACTTTCTCCCTCTCTTCTCCTTAGAGGTCTCTAATTACTGGAATATTGCGCCACTTGAATTTCTTCCATTGAACACTTACACTATTTATTTATTCTCTTTCTCACTGTGTTTCATTTTAGATACATTCTATTACTGTTTCAAGTTCACTAATCTTTTTTCTTCAATGCTTTATCTGCCAATATTCCCATCTGGTGTATGCATTCACATATTTTATTTCTTAAGCCATTAGAAGTTTGATTTTGTTCTTTCTTATGTTTTCCAAGTTTCAAGTTATTTTTTCCTGTTTATATAGATAACATGTATATTTGACAAGGGAGCAAACAATTTATTGGGGAAAGTATAATCTATTCATTTAATGGTACAAGGAACAACTGAATATCCAAATGCAAAATAATGCAATTGTAATTCTACTTCACACCATATACAAAAATTAACTCAAAATGATTATAGCCCTAAATCTAAGACATAAGTTATTAAAATCTTTGAAGAAAACAACAGGGTAAATATTTGTGGCTCTGCACTAGACATTCTTTTAATAAATATGAGAGCTAAGACACATGTATCAACAGAAAACATAGTTAAATTGTCTGTTTCAAAGGACATGAAGAAATTGGAAAAAATTATAGAATAAGAGAATCAGAGAAGTGAGAGAAATATTTGCAAGAATTATGAAATTTAAACATATAAATATATATATATTTATACATGTACCAATAATATATCTGATAAATTAATTGCAATCAAACTATAAAAATAACTATTAGAATCAACAATAAAATTTTATAAAAATTATTAAAATGGATAAATATACATTTTATTTTGGGATGATGAAAATATTTTAGAATTAGATAGTACTTATGATTGCATAACCTTCTGAATCTAATAAAACCCCTGACTGGCACATTTTAATAGTGTGAATTTTATGATATGTGAATTATATTTCAGTAAAAGTTTTAAAAGAAATATATCCTAATTTTTATTTTATTTTTAATTATCTTTTTTAAAGCTAATAGATCACACAAAATGTTACATTAAAAAACATAAGAGGTTCTCATACACCCCACTCCCCACCCCCACCCCATCATTTTTAATTGTATTTTTTGAAGATACATAGATCACAAAAAGTGTTACATTAAAAAACATAAGAGGTTCCCATATACTTCCCCCATCCCACTCCTCCTCCCACATCAACAGCCTCTTTCATCATTATGGCACATTCATTTCATTTGGTGAATACATTTTGGAGTACTGCTATACCCCATGGATAATAGTTCACGTTGTAGTTTACACTCTCCCCCAGTCCATTCAGTGGGTTATGGGAGGATATATAATGTCCAGCATCTGACCTTGCAATATCATTTAGGACAACTCCAAGTCCTAAAAATTCCCCCATTTCACATCTCTTCTTCCCTCTCCCTGCCCTCAGCAACTACCATGACCACTTTCTCCATGTCAATACTACAATTACTTCCATTACTAGTCACAATAGTTCTATAGCAGAATATCAGTAAGTCCACTCTAATCCATATTTTATTCTCCATCCTGTGTGCATGATGTCCACTCCACTTCAATATCAAGAGGGGTTTTAGATTTCACATGGATGATGGATGCAATTCCTCTGCTTGCAGTTGTAGGCACTCTTGGTTTCCTGGTGTGGTGGTTGACCATTTTCCCCTCCCTGTTGGCTGACATGAGTAAGTCCAATGAATCAGAGAGTAGGAGTTACAACTCTGCTGAGTCTCAGGGTCCAGCTGGCACATGGCCAGTTCAGAGATTCAAGTCTCCTGAGTATACACCAAACCTAGCACCAACCACAGGTTCGATAAAAGTCACAGAAGAGGCCTGTGTAGAAAGGTCACATCTGAGCCCAACTCCATCATACTCAGAAACACAAATTCCAAAGTAAGACCCACTGACGTGACACTAAACTCCAGAGACATCTGCCATGACCATAGAACCTGTGGGTTTATCTTATTAATATACAAAAATCGGTGTGCAGTGGCAAAATGGGTGATGCAGGAACATACCTTGGATTAATTTTTGTGACTGTAAAAACCTAGGTCAATTAAATAATATGATTTGAAAAACTATAGTATATCAAAACACACAATACATTAAGATATTTTAAAAGTATGAGCTAGATTCATGTTTACTATATGTGAAAATAATATGATTATAATTGTTTCAATATCTTTTCCACTAATTATATTGCCTGTATCAGGTTTACAATGACTTGGTTATTTTCCTACAAAGGGTCATATTTCCCTAATTCATTTCATGCTGGGTAATTTTTTATTGAACTGTGAATTTTATCATTTTAAATCCTGGATATTTTCATGTTCATATAAATACTCTTGAGCTTTGCTATGAGGCTCAGTTATGTTACTTAGAAACAGTTTGAGTCTTTGGGGACTTGCTTAAAATATATACTTAAAGGTCGGTAGAAGCAGTGGTCATCAGTCTAATTTCTCCCCACTATCAAGACAATATATTCCTATGTACTGTAACCAATACCCAGAGTGTCTTTATATTTTCTAGTTGACTCCTGGTATCAGGGACAATTCCTGAATATGTGCATCCATCACTGATTGCTACTTATACTATTTTTTAGGGTTTCTCTTTCCACCCTTGGGGAGTTTCCTTACACTAATGTACTGAGCAATAATTGGTCAAGTACCTGATGGGAGCCTCTCTAGATCCCCAGGATTTAACCTCTGTGCAGCTCTGTACTCTCTGATACTCTGTCTTATGAAGTTTCAATTTCTTGACCCCTCCATACTCTGGCTTTATTTCCTCATCTCAGTGAGTCTGACAGCTTCTGCCTGGAATCAGCAACCTAAGCCATGAGCTGGATATTCCATCAAGGCAGAAACTGGAGCAAGCATAGGGATCACCTCATTTTCATCTCTTCTCTCATGGATTATCATCCTCAACTGCTTCACTACCAATGTCATGAGAAATACTATTTCACATATTTTTACCTTATTGTTTTAAGGAGTTATAAATCCATTCCTTGTTATTCCATCTTTGGCAATCCAATTCTAATGAAATAAGTATATTATGTTAACTAGTATGATACTTTTGTTATTTAATCTTATGAAACATCATTTTTGGTCAGTTATTATATTCCATGTATTCAACAGTAATTATCTTTAAATATTTGCTACTTTGAAAATTAGTAATTTTCAAATACGTAATATGGAGTAATATAACTTGCTAGGTAGAAGTGTTATTAAATGTTATGGACCAGAAAGGTAGAATGTATAGAGAATGAGCCTCAAAAATAATGTAACATACAAACAAATTTAGAAACTTACAGAATGTCATGATTAAATACAGGTTTGTACAAATATTAATGTCACTTAGTAAGTATAGATTATTTTCTGCAGAGAATAATGTACAATGTTCACTGATCACAGTTAAGGTTTTATGAAATTTCTTTTAAATTAATGATTTTAGAGAATCTTATTTTAGAATTTAGTATGTTAAGTTTTGATGTTACAGTTTCTACCAAAACCTTTAAAACTAGTTTTTAGAAAACCAGTAAACAATAAATTTTTACAAAACAAAAAATCCATTTTAGAAAATATGATAAAAGGAAATATGCAAGAAAATAATGTTTTTTTAACAGGTGGAAGAAATCATTTCAGATATAATAATTATTAATAACTCATGTTGAGTTTTATAGGCAAAAGACAATATTTTCACATAATATTTTAAATGTGATATGTATCAAGTTATAGGTTGTTTAAACATAAGGAAATTAAAACACTGAAAGTCACTGAGGGAAATGGTAACTTAGGCAAATAAAGATAAAATGATAGTCAAACTATATCATGCCAAAACAATTTTGATATTACAAAAGAGATATTCTTAAGATAGTGACCCCCTTTAATAATAAAACTTCAGTTTAAAAGTAAAATAAAACATTCTAAATTAAGCTCCAATTAATAAATCAGATTCAACTTATAAATCCAACAAGATAAAGCCATAAGAAGAACTGGATCAGAGTGACAGATTTCTACACAACAATATAACTCTACTTTGGAATTAACATCATCACCAATAAGAAATCCAGTTAGAAATTATAAAGTAATTAAAAATGGTCTACATTTGATATATGGGTCAAACTAGCAATCAGGTAGAGATGGGAATATGGCAGAGCAGGGGGCACCAGGACTCAGGCCTTCCAAAAATAGCCATTAAACAGGCAGGTACTATCTGAAATAACTGTTCTGGAACACAAGAGGCTGAAAGAACACTATAAAGCATCGAGGGAAGAGGAGGAGGAAAAGGCTGATGAACTGCAGTGAAGAACAGTGAGGTGTTCTCTCTGCACAATGGCTATGAGCACCCATCCCCCACTCTCATGGATGGATGCCTTGAGGTCCAGTCCCTGGCCTGCTCACTGTTAATAGAAAGGGACATAAAATTCTTCTTTCCCAAAAGCAAGAATGTGCATAGCCAATTACTGATCACAGCTTTTGTTCAGCAAATTTAGATCCCTGGGTACTGGCTCTGAACTTTTCTTTCAGAACATCCCAGAAAAAAGCAGCAGCATATATTGTTTAAACCCCACCCTGGACAGGTTCAGAGTTGGTGAGGAATTACAGATGCAGTGCATCCTCAAAGGTGCAGGGGACATTTAGCTGCTAGGTTTTATTTCCTGAGCAGGCCAGGAAAGCACGGATTTAGGGAGCTATCCGGGGCACTTTGAAGCTGCTATGAACCCCCTTCATGGATTCATGGCCTTGTTTTGGCTCAGAAATACTAACCTGGGAAAGTCACTCAGGTATGACCAAATCCCAGAATTTGCCTTCCAGACTAAACAGCTAGGGACAAGGAAAGGAATGTAAAACACTATAGAGTCAAAAGAGAAACAAACTAAACAGTTCAAAATTCCTATAGAAGGAACCAAGAAACAAAAGCTGTCTCCTGATATATAAAAATACAATTTCAAAAATTTTACTACATTTCCAGGGCAAGTATCAGATGAAGAATAGCTGAAAAAATCTGATCAGTTAACCACAGGCCCTTCTAAAGTCCTAGAATAATGTAGACTAAGTATCTAAGAAGAGTCTTAACACAAAGCCAACCAACAAAAATCTTTAAGCAAGAGGAAGAAACTGACCTTAAGGGTAAACTCATTACGATAATCAGAAGCCTAGACATCATAAAAACTACAAGACCTTCTAAGAAACAGGAAGTTATGGCCCAGTAGAGAGAAGAAATTAACACTTCAGCAGAGATTCAGAAGTTGGAATATTTTGATGATGTCCTTTCATAATCTGTAACAAATGTTCCAAAGCAATGTAAGGTGTTCATGGAAGGAAGATGTATGGGAATTGTGCATGTTATGCATGACTGTCTTGTAAGCTCGTATATATATGATTATACATATATATATGATTATACATAATTATATATAGTTTAAATTATATACAGATATAATTTAAAAATACACCAGAGGGATACATCAGAAGATATGAATAGCAGAAGAAAGAATCTGCAAAACAGTAGACAGAAGAACAAATAGAGAAAGGTAAGGAAAAATTTGAGCAAAGCCTTGGGGATTTGAATGACAGCACAATGCACACAAACATATGTGTCATGTTACCCCAGAAGAGGAGGGACAAGGTGCAGAAAGAATATTTGAGAAATAATGTCCAAAACTCCCCCAACTATTATGGAAGGTATAAATACACATTAAGGAGTATAATGTACTCCAAACAGAATAAATCCTAATAGATCTACTGTGAGACACATAACAATCAAAATATCAAATGCCTAAGATAAAGAAGTAATTCTGAAAGGAGAAAGAGAAAAGTGATTTGTTGCAAAGAAGGGTCCTCCTCAATAATGCTAATTGTTAATTAGTATTAGAAACCATGGGGATAGTAAGGCAGTGGTATGATATATTTATGGTACTGAGAGAAAAAAAATGCCAGCAAAAAATTCTTTATCTAGCAAAAAGTCCTTCAAAAATGAGGGAAACTATAAAATATTTGCAGATGAACAAAAACTAAGAGAATCTGTCCTAATAAACTAGTTCTACAAGAAGTGCTAAATGGAGTTCTGCAAGTTGAAAGGAAAAGACAGGAGAGAGTATTTTGGAGTAATGTGAAAACATGAAGATTATCAGTAAAAGTAACCAAAAGTAACCAAAAGAGAAACAAAAAATATGTATATCAATTATAAAAACCAAAGGTTATAAGGGATGAAATAAGTACTGCATTTGCAGTAATAATATTGAATATTAATAGGTTAAACTCCCCAGTTCAAAGACACAGGGTGGCAAAATGGATTAATAGACTTTAAATGAAAAAATTAAGAAGACCATCAGATTATAAAAGGGAAAATACCATATTTGTATTCATATGTGATTGTATATTTAAAATGCTGAATAATTACCCAACAGCTACTAGAAATATCTGAGTTTGGCAAATTTGAAGGTCACAAAGTCAATGTATACAAGCAAATTTTATTTCTATTTGCTAACAATGAACTGTTAGAATAAAAATTATAAAAATTAGCATTTACAATAACATCACAAAACATTAAATACTTGAGGGTAAATCTGAAATAACAATTTGAAGACATGTTTACTGAAAGTCATAAAACAATACTGAGAGATATTAGGAATTCTGCATAACTTGAAATGCAAATTGGGTTTATAGTTGGGAAATATAAATATTGTCAAGATGCCATTTTTCCCCAAAATTACTGTACAATTTAAAATCAATCCCAATCAAAAATCCTAACAGAGCTTTTTTGATGAAATTGACAAATTGTTCCTAAAATTCATGTAGAAATACCACAAGAGTAAAAAAGAGAAAAAAAAAAAGAAAACTAAATGTGTCAATACATCTTTGAAAAATAAGAAAAAAATTGGAGGAGCAAAATACCTGATTCAAGACTTATAAAATTGGAGTAATAAAGCTAGTGTGGTATTGGTGGAAAGAGAAACAGACCAACAAAACAAAAAAGTTCTGAAATCAATCCTGTATGTGTGTGTGTGTGTTTGTGTGTGCATGTGGGTGTAACTAACTTTTGACAGAAATACAAGGACTATTCAGTGGAGAAATGATAGTATTTCAAGAAAGGATACTAAGCATCCAGGTGGAATCTGAGCCTCCTCTTGACATAAAGGTGCAATGGACACAACCAATCCAGTGTCCACATAGAAGAGGTGGCATTGGATTGGGAAAAGTGGACATAATGGACAAAGGGTATGGGGAAAGGCAGGAAGAGATGAGAGGTGGAGGCGTCTTCGGGACATGGAGCTGCCCTGGATGGTGCTTCAGAGGTAATCACCGGACATTGTAAATCCTCACAGGGCCTACATGATGGAATAGAGGAGAGTATGGGCCATGATGTGAACCAATGTATATGAGGTGCAGAGGTGCCCAAAGATGTACTTACCAAATCCAATGGATGTGTCATGATGATGGGAACGAGTGTTGTTGGGGGGGGGGAGAGGGGGGGTGGGGGGGTGGGGTTGAATGGGACCTCACATATATATTTTTAATGTAATATTATTACAAAGTCAATAAAAAATAAAAAAATTAAAAAAAAAAAAAAAAAAAAGAAAGGATACTAAAACTTTTGAATCCATATGCCAAAAAAGGCCTTTGATCTAGAATTTGTATCGTATTAAAAAAATAACTAAAAATGACCACATATTTCAATGTAAAAATGAAAGTATAAAGCTTGTAGAAGAAAACACAGGCAAAAATCTCTTTGACCTTATGTTAGGCAAAAATATTTTAGATAGGTAAACAGAAGATCTCTCTATAATAAATAATTGATTTTAAAAAACAATTACTAAATTGGATTTAAACAAAATTAAAGCTTTCACTCATAGAAGGACATTGTTAAGGGAATGAAAAGACAAACCACAGTCTGGGAGAAAAGTTTTGCAAATCATATTTCATGAATATGCATGTGTTGACAAAACACAAAATGCACCCAGATCTCATTAATAAGAAAATTAATAATCAAATGAAAACTTAGGAGCAAAATATTTTAACACACAATTCATCAATGATATACAGATGGCAAAATAAAAATTTTAAAAATTTAAAAATCATTTGTCATGTGGGAAATTCAAGTTAAAACAACAATGATACCTCTATGTACTTATTAAACTGATTAAAATTAGATGTATATAAATGTTAGAGAGGATATGGAAAATTCAAAATTCTCACAAGCCAGTGGTAGGAATTAAAGCTAGTAAAAACTCTTTGAGTATTAGTATAGACATTTCTTAAAAGGTTAAATATTTCCTTACTATATAATCTAACCATTCCAAGGTACTTACCTAAGTGTAATGAAAGCTTAAGTTCATATAAATATTTAAATACAACTGCTTTTGTAATAGCCTTGATCTGGAAACAACTGAAATTTCTATAAAGAGGTGAAATGGTAAGTCAGTATCTAAACAATGCAACATTATTCTGCAATAACAAGGAATCAACTCTTGATATATGTTACAAGTTAGGTAAATTTCAAAATTATGCTATGAAAGAAACTAAGAAACCAAGAAAAAGCAAGAAAAAAGTACATATTTATAAGTGAATTTATAGTAAGCTCTTGGAAAAGGGGATCATTTGTTGCCTGAGGAGTAAAGGGATTGGGGGAGGGTCATGAATTAACCATTATAACTGGGCCCAAGGAAGTTTTTGGTGTGATAAAAATAATGTTCTTATCTTGATTATGGTAATGGCTTCCCCAGTGAATATAAATATCAAGCATAAATTGAACATTTTAAATGTACACATTCATTGCATGTCAATTATAGATTAATAAAGCTGCTTAAAATGAGAATTTAAGAATAAAATGATTTTATTTCATTCTATTATGAAAAATATCAATTATTAATGTAGCTAATTATAAAATTTGTAGGTAAAATATTTATGGTTTACTTTCCTTTGGGAAGGACTGATTTGGTTTTGGTTAGCTGTATTCAAATTTCTATAGATATTTTTAATAGTAGTAAAGAATTATTTTTATATAATTGTTATCTGATAGTTAAAAATGATTTATAATATGTAGTAACATAACCTTGAGTATTTACCCTCCAATCATCTGTTCTTCCAGTTAAAATTTTATTCAACACAAGTCCTACAATTTATATTTCTTATTGGACAGGAAAGGTAATTGAAATGTACCCTATCTTCTAGATTATGTACTTCAACAATTAAACAAAATCCTTCCAAAATGCCATAGTGTTAAAATGTAATCTGCTTAAGTAGCACCAATATTGAGCTAAATACAGGATGATTGATGGGACCCATGGCAACAAAAATCAGTGAGAGATTCTGCTTTCCCTACCTCAGAGCTGGTTTGACATCTTTGTTCCTTAGGCTGTATTATCAGAAGGTTCACATGCGGATGACAGTAGTGTAAAAGATGGGTACTACTTTCCTTGGCTCCATGGAGGAGATGGCACTGAGTTGTCTATACTGGAAGAAAACTACCAAAAAAGGGCACCTCAGTCAAGTTGGAGGCACATGTGAATAATGCTTTCTGGCACCCCTGCACCATATGAATCATCAGAATGGTTGAGATGATGTAGATATACTAAAACAAGACTACCAAAATACACTGGTAGTAATGGTGTCACATAAACCAAGAACCAATTGATTTATAAAGGTATTTTAACATGTAGGGACAAAATGGGGCATCAATGAAAAAAATCATTGATCTCATTTGAACCACAGAAGGACAACCTATGGTTCACTGTTGTTTGAGTGAAGACAAGTAAGACCACAACACTGAAAGTACATAGATATTGTGAGACATGCTAACAGAAAATAGGAGAAGTCTGCATTTGACAATGAAGTGGTCAGAGGCCACAGCAGCCAGAAGGAAGTCCCCCATGTTTCAGAAAAGAGACAGGAAGAAGAAATAAGAAGCACAACTGTTACTGGATTCTATCTAGATTCTTGGCTGTGCTGCAGAAATGAAATTTCAAAAGCACACCAGGTGAGTTAGGCCAGTAATTTATTTGGGTAGGGAGGGAAGAGAAATGGGATAAAATAACAGAAAATAACAGAGCAGGGATCCCAGATAGAGAGAAAAGGGATGAAAGAAAGGAAGAGGGCTGATTTACAAGCTACAATTCCCCATTATAGATTGTAAGTCCCCAGGTTTACTTGTGTGGCCATAACGTGGAGGGAAAATGGTGAAAATGACAAAAAGAGGGCAGGACAGTGTGTAGGCAAAAAGAGCAAGGTGAGAGAGCCTGTGCTACAGTTTGTGCCTGGATTTTAAACTGTTAATTGTTCTGCCCCTTTCCTAATAGAAGCAGAGGGGTTCCAGTTGTTTGCCCTTTGGACTGATTACCCCACCCATCAATTCCTTAGTAAGGACCCAATGATAAACTTTCTAAGGAACATCTGGACCTTTCCTTGTTCTCAGAAAGGAGTCTGTTCTGGGTAGCAGAATCCTGGAGGTGGGGTTCCTCCTGCAGCCATCTCGGGGGTTTCTGATGTCCACGTGGACTCTGTCAGGTTCCAGATCTGTCGATTCCCTACCTTACTAACCTGCTTCACAACCACAAAAGGAAACTGTGTGGTCTTTTTTCAAGAAGATCACAGAGTTCTGGGTGCAATAGTGGAAGAATAGCAGATGTCCAGCCAGGAATGAATTTGGAGGAAGGAGAACTTGGGAGTATGGTGGTGGATGTCAGTCCTGATAATTACAATCATGCCAAAGTTCCCAACCACAGCCAAGATGTACAGGATCAAAAACATGAGAAATATCATGGCGTGTCTCCTTAGATCCCCTCTGAATTCAAATAGAACAAACTCTGAGACAAGCATAATATTTGCCATTTTGTAAGTATTTGGCCAATCTTTGATCTGATTCCAGGGTCTGTTCTTTTGATCAGTTGCTTTTGACCCATTAACTGAAGTCTTTATAATGACAATATATAAGGCCACATGAATTTTGGGGGGGGGGGGAATATTACCCTTTTGTGCAAAACAGTCACTGTATATATTAGAATTCCACCAAAATGTGCATGATCATGAGGTCTCATTCTGTCTAGGTTAATATGATTTATGAAAGTGGGAAATAAAAGTGTACAATTCTCTCTTTCATTATCTAGTATGTATGACAGAAGCCTTTAAATAGATGATTGCCTAGATGCAATCATTACTAATAGCATATGATTTTTCTTTTGGTGTTCCCAGGATATCATGCACTGATTGCTTGTATCTGGAAATAAGGTGGAAAAATCTAATGTAACATTGTCAAGGCAAAAACCCTCAGGGAGCCCCAACTCCCACTGAGAGTGGGAGGGTTCTGGTGAAAGAAGGAGAGGGGTTTCTTTCTGTGGGTTTGGTTGCCTCTACCCCCTTTGATCTCTGAGGAGCATACCAGCAGGAAAGACGTAGAGGGGAGAGGTGAAACTGCTTAGGCAGCCTGATTTACCTAGGCCTGGGATAGGCCTGGTGGAGGGTGGAGTCAGGCAATTAACTAGTCCTGTGCTGAAAACTATCAAAGTTCCAGCTCCAATATGGGAGGCAGGCAGTAGGAAGCGCTTAATAAGCCTATTTTGGGTCCTATGGGAGAAGGGCGTGGACTGGAAGAGGGTTGAGAGTCATTTTTCTTCAGTGAGTTCAGTCTCCAAGTCCTCATTTGAATTTCAAAAGGGGACTCAACCTGACCAGGATAGGTGAGGTGGGATCCACTCACACAGGCTACTGTGTCCTGCTACCCCGGGACAGAAAGCAATAACACTAGAAAGGGGGCAGGAACATATCCCAAATCAACAGGAATCTACCCAAATGCAAAGAGCCAAACCTGCCCTAGGAAAGTGACTGGAAAGCTTTCTGAAGAGCTAACTGACCCAATGAGAAAGTTTAGCTCAGTGGAGGAGTTCCTGCTTTAAATATAGGAGGTCCCTAGTTCAAGCCCCAGATCCTCTTAGAGTAGTGATCCACAGGGATATCAAACATCCAGCTGATACTTTAGGAGAGGGAAAAGACAGACATCATTTTAGTATTAGCTTCTCTTGGGTTTCTTATTTTTTCTAAAAAATGTTACTTTTTGAAAAAATTAACTTAGTTTACTAACTAAAATCTACTTCAAAACCTGCAGAGGGAAGGCTGCAGGGTGATTGACTGATGACCACCAGCCCAAGAGGCTCCACAGGGTCCTAAGAGGGAAGGTTGTTTTTCCTTAGTTTTTTTTTTTTTTTGACTGCTTGCTTGTGGATTTGTTTGCTATTTTGTTTTCTAGCCTTTTTTCCCTCTTTCTCCCCTTCCCCTTTTTATCTAGGTGCTGATGGCTTGTTTCTTGTTTGCTCTGTTTCCTCTTCCTTAATTTCCCCTTCTCTGTGTTTCCTCTTCCTTAATTTCCCCTTTTCTGTGTATACTTATTTTGTCTACTCTATTAGTCAGTGAAAGGGGTCCTGATGTAAAATACCAGAAATCTGTTGGCTTTTATAAAGTATATTTATTTGGGATAGAAAACCACAGTTACCAAACCATAAAGCACAGTTACTTCCCTCACCAAAGTCTTGTGACATGTTGGAGCAAGATGGTTGCTGATGTCTGTGAGGCTTCAGGCTTTATGGGTTTCTCTCTTCCCAGGGTTTGCTTCTCTCTGTGCTCAGTTCTTCTACTATCTCCACAAGGCCAGCTGTAGACTATCAGGCAAAAGCTTGTTCTCTTCCCAGAGCCTTTTCTCTTTCCTTATGACCAAGTTCCTCTGTGTGCTTACTTCCTGGGGCTTCAGCTCAAAATCCAGCATCAAAACTCCAACTCTATCCCTTGCTATGTCTTTTATCTGTAGATAGAGAATTCAAAATATCCACCCTAGTGACATGCCCAATCAAAGCCCTAATCATACTTTAATCATGCCCAGTACAGCCCAGTATACAAACATAATCCAATATCTATTTTGGGAATTCGTGAACCATAAAAAACTGCTACATCTACCAAGGCTATCTCTTTTCCTTCCTTAATCTTTCAATCTTCCACTTTCTGTTGTTGTTCTTATATTCCACTTCTCTTTGTTTAGTTCTCAATTTCTCTGGTTTTCATTTCTAACTAGTCTAAACTATTTTCTTTCTTTTATCAACTTTTTTCCTTTTTGTCCTTCCTTTTCTCTTTCCCTCTCTCTTCATCATTCTGGCCTTGTAATTCATTCTATATATTCTTCTCTATTCTGTTTTCCCATTCAAATATGGGTACTCCCTTTTTTTTATTCCTATTACTCTACACTGCTTACATGGGGCAAATATTCATTTTCCTAGGTCTTATACAGTTCCTCTTCTAACTTTAATATTGTTATTACTCTTATTCTTTTTCTTATCTTACCTCTATCCCTTTCTCTGTCCCTAATCTTTTTCTTTGAAGGGAACATAGACAATAGCAAGAAAATAGGATAAGAAAGACAAAGTGTCAAAGAGAAAACTTAAAACACACACAAAAGAGCAACTAAGTAAAACCCTAGAGTAGAGAAAGAAGCTAATCAACTGTTGGGTTTCAACAAGAGAACAAGAAGACTGGCAGCAGCAAAAAAATATTACAAACCATACCAAGAAACAGGAAGACACAATCCACTACAATGAACAAACTAAAAGCCAGGAAGAGACACAGAACATTGAACAGCTGTCAACTAATCAAAGCTGTCCAAACAAATAACATGGATCAACTTAATGAAGTGAAGAAAGAGATTAAGGATAATAAGATACTGAGAGAACATACTAAAGAAACTGTAAACATACAAAACAGAGATAATGGATATGATGGTGATGAATGGCACAATTCAAGAAATCAAAAATACAATAAAAGCAAATAACAGCAGATTTGAACAGGCAGAGGAAAGAATTTGTGATGTGAAAGCAGCACATCTGAAATCAAACAGATAGTAGATCAGATAGATAAAAAGGCAGAGAAAAATCCAGCAGTGAATTAGGGATTTAAACAACAACATAAAACATGCAAATATATGCATTATAGTCATCCCAGAAGGAGAAGGGAAGGAAAAGGGGACATAAGGAGTGTTGGAGGAAATAATTGACTGAAAATTAGCCACACTATTGAAGGAAATGGATGTATATGTCCAGGAAGCACAGCACACCTCAAAGAGTAAAAATTCCAACAGGCAAACTCCAAGACATACTTGTCAAACTGTCCAATGCTCATGACAAAGAGAAAAAACTAAAGGCAGCTAGAGAAAAGAGAACCATCACATACAAGTGAAGCTCAATAAGATTAAGTGCTAATTTCTCATCTGAAAGCATGGAGGCAAGAAGACAGTGGTATGACATAGTTAAGTACTGAAAGAAAAAATATTCTAGCCAAGAATTCTCTATCCAGCAAAGCTGGCATTCAAAAATTATAGAGAATTCAAAATATTCACAGATAAACAGGAATTAAGAGAGTGTGCCAATAAGAAACCTGCACTTCAAGAAATTCTAAAGTGAGTTCAGCAGGTAGAAAGGAGAAAAAAGCAGGAAAAAAAGAGTTGGAGGAAAGTGCAAGTACAAGTAAAAAGATAAAAAGAAATAAAACAACATATGACATACATAAACCCAAATAAAATATGGCTAATGTAAGTAATTCCTGAATAGTAATAACATTGAATGTTAATGGATTAAACTCACCAGTCAGGAGACACAGATTGGCAGAATGGATAAGGAAATTTACCCCAACTATATGTTATCTGTAAGAAACCCACCTTGACCCAGGGATTGAAGGAGGCTGAGAGTGAATGGCTGGAAAACAATCTTATAAGCAAACAATAACTGAAAAAGGGTGGGAGTAGCTATACCAATATCAAATAAAACAGACTTTAATTGCAAAACTATTGTAAGAGACAAAGATGGACCCTATATATTAATAAAATGTGTAATTTTTAAAGAAGAAAGAACAATCATAAACATTCATGAGCCTAACCAGAGCACCACAAAATACATGAGATAAGCATTGGAAAAACTAAGTGGAGAAATAGATGCCTCTGCAGTTATAGTGGAGGAACTTAATACACCATTATCAACATTATACAGAACATCTTGGCAGAGAATCAATAAAGAAACAAAGACTTTGAATAATAAATTAGAGGATCTGGACCTAATAGATATATACAGAATGCAACACCAAAATACAGCAGTATATGCACTCTTCTCAAGTGCATATGGATCATTCTCCAAGATAGACCACATGCTAGGCCACAGAAAAATTCACTATGAACTCAGAGAGATTGAAATTATACAAAGTAATTTGTTTGACCACAATGGAATGAAGCTGGAAATCAGTAGGAGCCATAGAACCAGATTAGGCACAAAGATATGGTAATTAAACAATACACTCTTAGACAAACATAGGGTCAAGGAGGAAATTTCAAAAGAAACAGTACCTTTAAAAAGAATGAAAATGACAACACAACATATCAAAATCTATGGGATGCAGCAAAAGCTGTACTGAGAGGGCTATTCGTAGGCATAAATGCAAATATCAGAAAAAAAGAATGAGCTAGAATCAAAGACCTAGCTTCACACCTGAGGAATTGGAAAAAGAAATAAACTAACACCAAAGGAAAGAAAAAAAAAGTTATAACAAAGATTAAAGCAGAACTAAGTGAAGTGGAAAATAAGAACGCACTAGATAAAAATAAACAAAACCAAAGGCTGGTTCTTCAAGAGATCAATAAAATTGACAAAGCCTTAGCTAGACTTATAAAGAAAAAAGGAGAGAATATGCAAATACACAACATAAGAAATGGGGAAGGGGATATCACCCCTCATCCCACAGAAATAGAGTATCATAAGAGGATACTTTGAAAATTATATGCCAATAAGAAGGATAATTTAGAGGAAATGGACAAATTTCTAGAAACACACAGAAGCCTACATTGATGAAAGAATAAATTGATGAACTCAACAGACCAATCATAAATAAAGAGATAGAATCAGTCTTCGATAACCTCCAAATAAGAAGAGCACAGGACCAGATGGACTCACAGGTGAATTCTACCAAACTTTTGGGAAAGAACTAACACCAATCTTGCTTAAACTCTTCCAATAAATAGTAATAGAAGGAACATTTCCTAACTTGTTCTATGATGCCATCATTACTCTAATATGAAAGCCAAACAAAGGTGCCACAAGAAAGGAAAATTAGAGACCAATCTCTTGAATGAACCTTGATGCTAAAATCCTTAACAAAACACTTGATAATCATATTCAACAACATCAAATGAATTATACACCACGAACAAGTGGGTATCATCCTGGGTATGCAAGGGTGTTTCAACATAAGAAAACCAATCAACATAATACACCACATAAAGAGTTCAAAAGAAAAAAAATCAAACGATCATCTCTATAGATACAGAAAAAGCACCTGACAAAGTATAACACCCTTTCCTAAAAAAATATTCTGCAAAAGACAGGAATAGAAGGAAACTTTCTGATATGATAAAGGGTATATATGAAAAACCCAGAGCTAACATCATATACAATGGTGAAATACTAAAAGCTTTCCCTGTAAAATTGGGAACAAGACCA
Organism: Dasypus novemcinctus; assembly: GCF_030445035.2. NCBI lineage: Eukaryota > Metazoa > Chordata > Mammalia > Cingulata > Dasypodidae > Dasypus > Dasypus novemcinctus. Next base: position 113,941,013 of record NC_080685.1, read on the forward strand.
GGATGCCCACTGCCACTGCTTCTATTTCATATTGTTTTAGGAGTCCTTGCTTGAATACTGAGGCAAGAAAAAGAAAAGGCATCCAATTTTAGAGAAGAAGTCAAAATTTCTCTATTTGCAGATGACATGATCCTATACATAGAAAGCCCTGAGAAATATATAACAAAGCTTCTAGAACTTCTAAATGAGTTCAATAAAATCACCAGTCATAAGATCAATTTGCAAAAATCAGTAGCATTTCTATACACCAATAATGAGTAATCTGAGGAGGAAATCAAGAAAAAATATCTTTTATAATAATTAAAAATCGAATACCTAGGAATAAATTTAATGAAAGATGTAAATGATTGACACACAGAAAACTATACAACACAGTTAAAGGAAATCAAAGAAGACTTAAAGAATATTCCTAGTTCATTGAACAGAAGACTAAACATCATTAAGATACCTATCCTACCCAAACTAATCTGCATATTTAATACAATCCCAATAAAATTCAATGCAGAATTCTTTATTGAATTGAAAAACTAACTATAAAATTTATTTGGAAAGGCAAGGGGCCCGAAATAGCCAAACACATATTGAAAAAGAAAATGAAATCAGAGGAATCACACTACCTGACTTATACTACAAAGCTACAATGGTCAAAACTGCATGGTCTTGGCATGATAGACCAACCAATGGAACTGAATTGAGAGTTCTGTTATAGATCCTTGCATATACAGTCATTTGATATTCAACAAGGCTATGAAACCCAATCAATTGGAAGAGAATGCCTCTTCACAAATGGTGCTTGGAGAACTGTATGTACATTTCCAAAAGAATAAGAGAGGAACACCATCTCATACTTTATACAAAAAACAACTGGAGACATCTGGCAAGATGGCAGCAGAGTATGGAGTTTGAGAGTCAGCTCCTGCAACAGAGCAGTTAGTAAATGATGAGAGCTATCTGGAGCTAGCTGAAGGTCCTGTTTGGAGACTCCAGGAGGTCAAAAGAGCATCCTGCAACATCCTTGAAGGAGTGGAAGGAGGAGACTTCTCATTTGCAGAAAAATTCATAAGATGAGTGCTCCATGCCATGGAGGCCAGTGCCCATCCTCCACTAGAGGTAAAAGCCACCTCAGGAGCTGTTCTGTGGCAGGAATTAAAAGCTCCACTTCCTCAAAGTGGGGAAGGAAGAGACAGTTGGGCACCAATTTCACCTACTGATGAATAAATTCAGCAGGTTAAAATATAATCCTAAGAACAACTAAAGTTTGAGCCTGTCCAAGTCAGGAAGAGGCTGGTAGCTGCCATCATAACTTCATGCCTGGCATGAGGGGAAGTGGGGTGGACTGAAAATCAGTGTATGCAGGGACTGGCTTCTTTCTTTTTTTTTTTAAGAATTATTTTTATGTATTTATTTATTTCTCTCCCCTTCTCCCCCACCCCCTGCCCTGGTTGTCTGTTCTCTGTGTCTTTTTGCTGCGTATTCTTCTTTGTTTGCTTCTGTTGTTGTCTGTGGCATGGGAATCTGTGTTTCTTTTTGTTGCATCATCTTGTGTCAGCTCTCCATGTGGGCGGTGCCATTCTTAGGCAGGCTGCACTTTCTTTCGCACTGGGCAGCTCTCCTTATGGGGCACACTCCTTGCGCATGGGGCTCCCCTATGTGGGGGACACCCCTGCATGGCAGGGCACTCCTCATGTGCATCAGCATTGCACATGGACCAGCTCCACATGGGTCAAGGAGTCCTGGGGTTTGAATCGTGGACCTCCCATGTGGTAGATGGATGCCCTAACCACTGGGCCAAGTCTGCTTCCCTGGCTTCTTTCCATACAGATCAGATTGCAACTCTAGTCTAAGTCCCAACCCCACCTCTGGCAGGGAAAAAGCTGAGGGGACCTGCACCAGCCTCTCTGGAAAATTACTGGCCAAGTGATGGAGGCTAGTGATTAATCTACTTTGGCAGTGCAAGCTGCCTCAGGAACTATTCTGTGGCTAGAATAGGAAGCTCCATTTTCCAAAAATAGGGGAGGAGGAGATGGTTGGCCACTGATTTCAACTACAGATAAGTAGACTTGACTGACTACATTATAACCCTAGAAGCAGCTAGGGTGTGAATCTGTCCAAGTCAGAAGAGACTGGTGGCTGCCATTTTGACTCTGCCCCCCACATTAGGGGATTCCCAGCTGACTGAAACTCACAATGATGATAGGAAGTGGTTTCTTTCACTGAGATCAGCCTGCAGCCCTAGGTTAGACTTCAGCTCTACCTCTGGCAGGGAAAAAGTTGGCAGGCCCTGCACCAGCCTACTCAAGTAACTGCAGGTACAATTGGCTTTCACAGGCTGAACAATTGGAAGTCTACTTGGGCAACTGTGGTCAACTTGGACCCACACTGCATAGATTGTGGCCCAAACCTGAAATGCTATTCCTGCCCCAGACAGGGGAGAAAGAGGCGAGAAGCTTCATCAGTCTCTCTGGGCAACTAGAGTCTAAGCCTTCACAACTTGGACTATTCTGCACAGCTGTGATTCTGTCCTGCCCCTGAAAAAGGAGAAAGTTGGGATAAGCTTCATTGGTCCCTGGGGCAACTAGGGCAGCTTGAACCCCTATAGCTTATAGCACCAACTACATCCTTGACTCCTACTGCACAATCAGCAAGGGAGAATGGGCAGGAAGCCCTAAACTAAAGAGAAAAACTTCACCCAGAATAAATACTCCTGTAAACCAGATGTGAAGACACCAACAAAAAATTACAATCCACACCAAGAAACAGGAAGATATGGCCCAGGTAAAGGAACAAGATAAGCCTCCAGATGACATCAAGGAGCTGAAACAACTAATCATAGATATTCAAACAAATCTCCTTAATAAATTCAATGAAATGACTAAAGAGATTAAGTATATTAAGAAGATACTTGATGAGCACAAAGAAGAATTTGGAAGCATACATAGAAAAGGAGCAGATCTTATGGAAAATAAAGGCACAATAAATGAAATTTTAAAAATATTGGAATAATATAATAGCAGATTTGAGGAGGTAGAAGAAAGCATTGGTGAGCTTGAAGAAATGACCTCTGAAAATGAACATAAAAAAGAACAGATGAAGAAAAGAATGGAAAAAATTTAACAAGGTCTCAGGGAACTAAACGACAGCAAAAGATATACAAACATACGTGTCATGGGTATCCCAGAAGGAGACGAGGCAGCTAAAGGGGCAGAAGGAATATTGAAGAAATAATGGTAGAAAATTTCCCAGCCCTATTGAAGGACATAGATACCCATGTTCAAGAAGTACAATGTATTCCCATCCAAAAAAAAATCTGAATATACCAACTCTGAGATACATACTCATCAGAATGTCAAAAGCCAAAGACAAAAAGAGAATTCTGAGAGCAGTAAGAGAAAAGCAATGCATAATATGTAAGGGATATCTAATAAGAGTAAGTGCTGATTTCTCACCAGAAACCATGGAGGCAAGAAGACAGTGATCTGATATATTTAAGATACTACAAAAGAAAAACTTCCAGCCAATAATCTTATATCCAGGAAGAATGTCTTTCAAAAATGAGAGCAAGATCAGAATATTCACAGATAATTGGAACCTGAGAGAATTTCTAAGCTAGAGTCCAGATTTTCAGCAACTATTAAAGGTGTGCTAGAGCCTGGGAATTAAAGATAGGAGAGAGAGGCCTGGAAGAGAGTCTAGAAATGAAGATTATATCAATAAAAGTAACTATAAGTGTGAAAAGAGTGGTGAATATAAAATATGACAGATGAAACTCAAATAGTCAGGAAAAAAATGTAACCAATGATGTAAAGCACTTGTATTCAGAAAACTGAACTCAGTGTTAAAAGAAATCAAGAAAGGCCTAAATAACTGGAAGAACATTCCATGCTCATGGATTGGAAGACTAATTATATAAAGATGTCAATTCTACTCAAATTGATATACAGATTCAATGCAATCCTGATAAAAATTTCTCCAGCATTAAAAAAAAAAAAAAAGGAAAACATGATTATCAAATTTATTTGGAAGGGTAAAGGATCTTGAATAGCTAGAAGCAACATAAAAAGGAAAAGCAAACCCACATCTCCAGACTTTAAATCATATTATGTAGCTATATTGTAAAAGCAGCATGGTACTGGCATAAAGACAGACACATAGACCAATGGAAACAAACTGATGGTTGAGAAACAGATCCTCAGATGTATGCTCGAATGATTTTTGACTAGTCTGTCAAACCAACACACCTTGGGCAGAACAGTCCATTCAACAAATGGTGCTGAAAGAACTGGATATCCATAGCTGAAAGAAGGAAAGAGTACCCCTATCTCACCCCTTATCCAAAAATTAACTCAAAATGGATCAAAATCCTAAAAATAAAAGCTAGAACCATAAAACTTCTAGAAGAAATTGTCAGAAAATAACTTCAAGACATTGTGGTAGGTGGTGGATTCTTAAAGGAGATAAGAGGACTGAGATGGACTACTGATATTTAATTATATAGAAGTTTTAATTAGCTTTACTGTAAATGTGTGAAAATGTATAGAGTGGACGGCAACAAATAGTGAGTAACAGCTAGTTTATAAATAGGAATGTGGCTTAAAATAGCAGTCTGCCAATTGACAGAATGCTAGAGAATAATCTAGGAATCGAATAGCACAGTAAACCAAGAGGTGGATGAGAATTGTGTTTGATGGTACAGATGCCAGAATGTCCTTTGTGAGCTAGAGCAAATGTACACCACTACTGCAAGGTGTTGGGAATGTGGAGGAGCATGGGAAAAAATACAACTGGAGTTACCTATGGACTGTGGATAGCAGAAATAATATAATATTCTTGCATCTATGCCAAAGATGCACTGTGTTGATAATGAGACAGTATGGAAAATATGAGCCAAATGTACACTATGGACATGGTAACAATCAGATGATATTAACTTATCTGTAAATGTCCCATCACAGTGTGGTGTGCTGATAGAGGGGTGTTGTTTGGGAATTCTGTACATGTGCATGAATGTTTTATTAGTTTACAACTTCTGTCTTAAAGAATATATTTTAAAAATAATAAAAGGTTGGTTGTGGTAAAAACACACCAAATATAAGATAAGGATGATAATTAGTAATAAGATTTTAACAATATTCTTTCATAATTTGTAACAAACATCTCATGACAATGCAAGGTGTTGGTGGAAGGTATAGGACCCCTGTATGTTGTTATGCATATTTGCTTTGTAAGTTCACAACTTCTATACACTTAATTGTTTATATATGTTCATATATAAATGATATAAAGATAATAGGAGGGGGATTGGGGAAAATACTTTGGTTAGTAGTAATATTTTGACAATGCTCTTTAATCATTAGTTAAAAAGTTTTAACAACAATGCAAGGTATTGGTGGCAGGGTGAGTTATGAGTGCCCTTTATGATGCTATGTTTGTTTTGTAAGTTCAAAACTATTACTATACACTTATTGTTTATGTATGAGTGATATATGTCAATAAATTAATTTTTTTTAAAATGGAGATGGGTAATGTAATGTAATCATTGACCAAAGCAGATTTATTGTAGTTGTTGAGTAACTTGTAAAATGGATATAAATAATAAATTTTAAATGGAAAATCTTCTCAGCTGATTGGAGAACAACTTTAGAAGAAAGTAATAGATGGTGTGAATATAAACTCTCATCTTCAGGAAATTCTATAAGTGATCCCCAAGAAACTAGAATGAAAGCAAAGCATGCAAGAACTGAAGGAACAGAAAAATGTGCTTGAGCACTCCTATGCCAGAAAGAAAGAGTCCGTGAAGGATCAAGTGGGCCAGATAAAATGTGCCACTGAAACTGTGTTGAAGGTCATAAATTTGCCTGATCACTTTAGAGAATCACCTAGGGGAGATAACCACTTGGAACTAGACATAAAGAGGGAATCAGTAAATGGAGAACACATAGTCTATGAATTGGCATTTGATGTGAATACTCATTTATATTGTGAACTTAAATGTTATCTCTAAAAGCCTAGAATGAGAAAAACAAGAAACATCTAACAAAAATATGTGAAGAAAATCAAATGAAATAAGAAATTACAGGGTACATAAAAGTCTTCAGAAGGAGGAAGCTTCTTTATCTTCCAAAAATTTGCTACTAGAAAATGAGATTGAGGTGCTTCGGATGAAACTTCAAATACAGCCTGAGGACCATGAAAATCATACCCTGTGGTTTGGAAGCAATTCATTTGAGGGGGAATCTTACTACTCAGAAATGGAGAAGAAACTTTTCAAAGTGTATGGAAGCATTAACTTCATATACCAGAAGCACAACCTTTACAAGAAGTTTGCTGAAGTCCTGGGCAAAGACTTGGAAACAATCGATTTCTTCTATAAACAAGATTCTATCCTATAAGAGAAAATAGCTGAAAAAGGGGTTCTGGAAGCTCTGATCCTTGAGAAAATACCCAAAAAGCTAGGAAAGGAAAGCAATTAAAATAGGGAGATACTGGTGAAAGTGGACTTGAAGCCCCAGATTTTCTCAGGTGTTCCTTTTGCCCCTGATGTTCCAAATGCAGACTCCAGGCACCTGAATGTTTGATTCACTCTTTAGAGTCACTGACCACTCTCATCATTCTCAATTACAGCAAGACCTCTGCTGGGATTTTTCTCACTTTAAAAGTAATTTTGATTGATCTAATTTTAGTTAAATACTATCACTTAATTGTTAATTAAATTGAGGTTCTTATTGAATTTTGATATTATTCTAATTTCTGGGGTAGTATTTTACAAATATATATTTGTTTACTATAGCCATTCTGAATAATTGCATTTTCTTTGAACATGTAGAATTAGATACTGTAACTGTTTTATTTTTATTTTTTAATTGTTTTTTTGAGATACATAAATCACAAAAATTTTACATTAAAAAATATACTCCCATAGTAGTATGGGAGTATGTATTGTGATTTATGTATCTCAAAAAAAAACAATTAAAAAAATAAAACATTGTTACAGTATCTAATTCTACATGTTCAAAGAAAATGCAATGTGTCCCAGGGACAATTGCCGGATGTTGTATGTCCTCCCATGGCCCACTGGATGGAACATGGGAAAGTGTGGGCTATGGTGTGGAACACGGGACATGGGGTGCAGCGATGCCCGGAGATGTACTCACCAGACGCAATGGATGTGACATGATGATGGGGGAGAGTGTTTTTTGGGGGGGAGTGGTGGGGTGGGGGCGGTGGGGGCGAATGGGGACCTCATATTTTTTTAATGTAATATCTTTTTAAAAATGAATAAATTGAGTAGAATTTGGAAAAAATATATATACTCCCATATACTCCACACCCACCCCACCCCACTCCTCCCACACCAACAACTTCTTTCATCATTGTGGCACATTCATTGCATTTGGTGAATACATTGTGGAGCACTGCTGCTGTGCATGGGTTATAGTTTATATTGTAGTATACACTCTCCCCCAGTACTTTCAGTGGGTTATGGCAGGATATATAATGTCCAACATCTGTCCCTGCAATATCATTTAAGACAACTCCAAGTCCCAAAAATGTCCCCACATTACATCTCTTCTTCCCTCTGCCTGCCCTCAGCAACTACCAGTAGTGTTGTTAATGATAGTCTTGGTGTTCAAATATTAATGCATTTTTTTGTGGAAGACAAAAAGAATACCCTTCCAAAAAAAAGCAAAACAAATAAACAAACAAAAAAAACTAGAGGCATTTCTCACTCCTCAGAACTATAATATGTCTGCTTAAAACATGAGGTTTCATTTTAAAACACACATAAGAAATATTATCACAAAAAATATGGCAGAGATCATCAGTACAAGTTTTCCTTGGTTTGTTTCAAATATATCATAAGATCTTTCTCTTATGGGGAAATTAATATCTCTCAACTGGCCCCTATAATTGCCTTGACACTTCCCTGAGCACATGCAGTAGAAGTTTCAGGGAGGTTGACATTCTCTGTGAATTAATTCCTTCCTGAGAAGATGTGTTACGAAGAATACAAAAATGTTGTAGGAAAAAGACCACTGTGTATGTGCAGCATTGATTGCCTGCTTTAAAAAAAAAAAGACCATTCTAACAATAATGAAGAAGTAAAAGAGTGGTGAAACATCTATACAAAGGTCTCTAGAGAAGGTGCCATATGGGTACTTTTGTGCATAGAATTGGGAATAATACTTTTAATTATTGCTGATATAAAAATGTCACTACTTGAGATTCTTGACTACTTCTTTCCTATAGTTAACTTTTTAGAAGGCCCTCAACTGCAAGGCTTCAAACAAAATATCAAAGTTTATACCATGTATTTTTGCACAGCAAAGCATACATGGGATGATCTACCCAGAACTATATGAATTATTTAAATCTACCCATAAACTATTTTTGTTATTCTTAGGTATAAAGGTTGTATCTTTAGCAACAATTATTGCAATTAAACTTTTAAGTTTACCTTTAAAAATGAATCTGTTATTTTAAATTTTACAAGAAACAACTAGAAAAATTATTCATGCAAAAAATCTTAAGTATCTTGATTGGCACAGCCTGTCACATAAAGGGTACATTAATTAAAATACAGGCTTAAAAATACCAGTATAGAGCTTCAGAAATTCATAAAATAAAATAAAATAAAAATTCATAATATAATTCAAATTATAGAGAGAATATTTAAAGGAAAGAGAAATAGTATACTATTTATCTGAATGTGGGCTGATGTTAAATGAGTATTAGTTCCTTAATGGTGAACATTTTCTGGGGAGGATTCTTAGTACAAAGGCAACTTTCATGGGATTTAATTTAGGTATAAAATGACTAATTAATGAAACCCACATAATACTGGTTCAGTTTGTGAGATTCAGGATAATAAAATCCTTTCCATAATGAGAGGATATATTTTTTGTGTGTGTGGGAAAACTGTGTCATATAGTATAAGCAATCTCTGTTATTCTACCTGCAGAATCTGCTTCCACTTATTGCTATATCTCATTCTGTAGATCAGAAGTACAGACCTAGACCTCTAAAGAAATATCAACCCACACAAATATAGGTGTCAGTTCACCAACAGAAATAAGAATGATATGGCACTGGACAGAATAATGTTTTATCCACATAGAGAAGAGACAGAGAAGGGTCAGCTTCAAAATTGGGTATCAGGCCCTGTAGACAACAGGTCTCAATCCATCGCCAATGCAGGGAAATATATTATGTGTCACACCCCATTCTTGTGTTTGCATGTCATAGTTCAGAAATCAGACTCCCTCCAACAAAAAGCAGGCTATCTCCAGTGAATATATAAAATATGCTGAGGGAAATAGAGAAAGGAATATATCAGATTTCCCCTTATCTGCTAGGGGGTTATGTTTTATTCTGCCAGGCTGACATATTTGTTCCTGGGGACAGGATATATTTGTGATTCTAGAAAAACCTGGTAGAGCATGTGAGAACTTTCTGTTACCAGTCTATTTCCAATTTTGGGGGGGGGGGGAGCCCAAAAGATTAATATTTCAATGGACTCATCACCAATTTATGATGGGGAGTTGCCTGTCTGGAGCATGGAACTCAGTTATGATAGATGACAATTGTATGCACCATTAAAAACAGTAGGTAACATGAGAAGGGTATCAAATATGATCTCCCACAGTAGGGAGATCAATCCCCCTTGGAGGAGGAATAGAAACCAGCTACCTCATCCATTGTATAGGCCAAATTAGCTGAAAACATCAGAGGTCTGTATTTAAAATTTTGTGGATGAAATGAGCTGCAATTTTCATTTTATATATTTTATTCACATGTACAGATGTATTTATGTAAAATCAATATTTTTTCTGACATAGTGCATGCACCTGCTGCTTATATCTTCCAAATATCCCAGACTCTAGGCTTTTTGAGGGCACTGGCTGCTGCACTGTCTAGTTCATGTTGGAGTAGATGAATTACATAATGAATTAAGTATTGAATTAAATATACTTTTTATTATATTGAACATAATATATACAACCTTTTTTAGTTTATGTAACCAAATTCTGTGGATAAGAATATGTTCTGCTTGGTGGAAGGTACTGATCCATTGCAGGAGAACTTATCTGAGATGGCTCTGATTGCAAAAGAGCCAATTTGAGAACTTTAGGTGATATTTTGTGTTGTTTGCTTTTATCCCTTCTGAATGAATTGTGAAACACAATTACATTCCATATTGCCCTCACCATTATGGGGCACAGAACTTATACAAATGATTTCCACCTCTAATAAAGAGTCCAGCTTCCCTTAATGCTAGTATTAGTGTAATCCCCTTTATCTGGTAGTTTAGGGGATAAATGGGGTATCTTTTAATATTTTTATGTTTCAGTTATCTGGGCATCAGCACATTGCCAGTACCAATAATGCTTCACAGAATCCATCTGGCTACTTTATATGAACAGTACACACTTCAGTGTGAGAGGTAAAGAAGGTTGTCCCTCCTGGCAGTGACTCTAAATAGGTAGATGCCATGACCAGGCTACGTGAGTCTAGATTTAAGGTTTGTCCAAGCATCTGTGTGGTGTTCCTGTCCTAAGGGAATACTTGTGGTATCCCAGAGCTCAGTGGTATTGCACACACTAGTTTTCCCATAGTACCAGGTTTATGCCCCAGATATATATTGGGATGTCTGGTCCTATACTCTGTAGTGTTGTTAACAATTGTAGCAATAAATTTAGGTTTAAGAGGAATATCGGTAAACGGACTTGGCCCAGTGGTTAGGGTGTCAGCCTACCACATGGGAGGTCCATGGTTCAAATCCCGGGCCTCCTTGACATGTGTGGAGCTGGCCCATGCACAGTGCTGATGCGCCCAAGGAGTGCCGTGCCACACAGGGGTGTCCCCCGGGTAGGGGAGCCCCATACACAAGGAGTGCACCCCGCAAGTAGAGCCACCCAGCGTGAAAGAAAGTGCAGCCTGCCCAGGAATGGCGCCGCCCACACTTCCTGTGCTGCTGACAACAGAAGCGGACAAAGAAACAAGATGCAGCAAATAGACACAGAGAACAGACAACCGGGGGAGGGGGGAATTAAATAAATAAATAAATCTTTTTAAAAAGAGAGTAATATCTTCAGAAAAAAAAAATCACACTATGTGATTGCAAACAGTCATTAGGAATCTCTCCCAGGTAGGGCCTGGTGTTTTACAAGTGCTTTTTAAAAATTAATTATTCATTAAAGAAGTTGTGGTTTTACAGAAAAATCATGCATAAATTATAGAATTTTCATATACTACTTCACCAACAACACACAAATTGTTGTAGAAATTTTTTTACAGTTGATAATAGTGCTTCTTCGTAATTATATGATTTTTTTCCTAACCTTAGTTACCTAACTATATATAACTTAAATTTATCTTATTAAACACATTTACCTATATAATCACTGCTGTTAATTAAACTCACAGTAATGTGCTACCATCAACACCATTCATTTCCAAACCTTTACAATTTCAACAGAAATTCTGTAAAATAAGCATTAACTCTCCAGGCTCTAATGCCAATGTCTTCTAAAAATCTATATACTAGACTTTAACTCTATGAATTTACTTATTATATTTAGTTCAGATCAGTAAGAACAAAAATACTTGTCCTTTTATGTCTGCCTTTTTTCACTCAGCATACTGTCCTCAAGTTTCATCTATGCATGCATCAGGACTTCAATGCTTCTTACAGCAGTATAATAGTCTATCATATAGATGAGTAATAGTGTATTGTATGTTGATACCAAGTTTTAGATTACATAAATGTTAAATAAAAATATACGGGATTCCCATATACTCCAACCCTTCCCCCTCTCAGATTTTTTCCCATTACCAACAGCTTTAATTGTTGTGGTGCATTTCTTACAATTAATTAACACTTACTGCAGCATTGCTAATAATCATGGTCTAAGGTTTATTTATGGTTTAAACTTTGCACTGCACCATATATTAGTTTTTATTAAAGGCATTACTCTAAGCCAAACTCAGCTTAAAACTCACTATCCGCCCCCCCCAACCCGGCAATGGGACATGACTCCGGAATGAGCCCTGACACAACTACATGGTGAGGCATTTGGAGAAAGACCTAGACCAAAAGGGGGAAATATTAAATATAAATTGGTTTTTATGGCTAAGAGGTTTCAAAGTGAGTCATGAGGTCATTCCAAAGGTTTGCTTATGTACGTCTTAGGAGGATCTGACTGCTACGGTGAACAATGCCTCAAGCAAGGGAGCTCCAGAGGGCTTTAGAGACATCTAGATGTTATTGACAGACAATCCCAGGAAATTGGCACCTTCTTAGTGGGTCTTATTTTGGAATATATGATAAACTTTCTCCCCTATATAATAGAGTTAGACATAATTTTCCTACACATGGCTCTTTTTTTTTCCCGAATTCTACTCAATTTATTCATTTTTAAAAAATATTACATTAAAAAAATATGAGGTCCGCATTCACCCCCACCGCCCCTACCCCACCACTCCCCCCACAGTAACACTCTCCCCTATCATCATGACACATCCATTGCATCTGGCGAGTACATCTCTGGGCATCGCTGCACCCCATGGCCTGTGGTCCACACCATAGCCCACACTCTCCCATGTTCCATCCAGTGAGTCATGGGAGGACATAAAATGTCCGGCAACTCTCCCTAGAGACCCACTCAGGACAACTCCAAGTCCCAAAAATGCCTCCACATCTCATCTCTTCCTCCCATTCCCCGCACCCAGCAGCCACCATGGCCACTTTTTCCACACCAATGCCACATTTTCTCGATCATTAACCACAATAGTTCATGAATAGGATATCATTAAGTCCACTCTAATCCTTACTGTATTCCTCCTTCCTGTGGACCTTGGCTTGGTTGTGTCCATTCCACATCTATGTCAAGAGGGGGTTTAGATTCCACATGGATACTGGCTACAATCCTCCTGCTTTCCGTTGTAGGCACTCTAGGCTCCATGGTGTGGTGGTTGACATTCTTCAACTCTATGTTAGCTGAGTGGGGTAAGTCCACTAAATCAGAGTGTAGGAGCTGAGGTCTGTTGAGGCTCAGGCCCTGGATATCGTATTGTCAGTCCAGAGATTCAAATCCCCTAGATATATCTTAAACCCCAGCACCAACTACAATTCCAGTAAAGTAGCATGAAAGGCTTCTGAAAAGAGATCCCATCTGAGTCCAGCTCCATCATGCAGAAACCCCAGCTCCAAAGAAGGGCCAACTGACATGGCAGTGAACCCCATCTGCCATGACCATAGAACCTGTAGGTCTCTTTAGCCCTCAAAAGGACCAATACCTGGGGTTGTATCTACTTTATCTGTCTCTGAGACTCTGCTCAGGTGTGCATAAGGGCAATCCTTCTGACAAATTCCAGATTCTTTTTTAGAGACTCATAGCCATATGAACTCATTTGTCCTTTCCATTTCCCCCTTACTTTAGTTCAAACAGCATTTTTAACTCCTGTTATTATATGTAGACAGGGATATTCTGCTGGTCCGCATTGAACCTTTAATTCAAGGTCATTTTCTAGTTACATCATCAGCTGGTACTTGGTAGTGATCCCTTGGTACCAGGGAGGCTCATCCCCGGGTGTCATGTCCCACGCTGGGGGGAAGGCATTGCATTTACATGCTGAGTTTGGCTTTGAGACTGGCCACATTTGAGTAACACGGAGGCTGTCAGGAGGGAACTCTTAGGCATAGTGCTGCTCTAGACCTTGTTCTTATTTCAGGTGTATAGGCTCACAAGCATAGTCATTAGTATCAGGGGCTCACGTTTGGAACCTCATTCCTTCCTGGTTCTTACCATTGCACTTGGGGGACTGCAGCTGCTCCCCTAGGGACCATGACAGAGCTCCCCCCAGCGAGAAACCCAGTATCCCCCCATCTGTTGTTTCTAATTGTTTCCACTATGAGTATATCCAAACATTTCAATGCACCATGGACACATGCCCTGTATAACTCCCTGTCAACCATATATCGCCTGTCAATAACATCCCATACCAGTATTCCTCCGCTGCCATTGTTGAACCACTCTGTGATCCAAAACTTCCTGAAAAGTGAAGCCCAATATAATGTCAGGTTCCCTTACTAGTAAAATGGAATATAGTGATGAGTTTAAAGGTTAGATATAGAATACATATTGATTTGGAAAAATTCTACATCCTACCTTTTTATTTTCTTTTTTCCTAATTATTGAGCTTCTCTTCACAAGAGCCCTAGATCACAGTAATTCATCTATACAATATACAGTACTCCCACATATCCATTATAAAACCTTTTCCCTTCCACAGCGATAATCTTTTAACTTATTCATATCATATTTACTGAAACTGATGTACAGACTCTGAGACAATAGCTTTCAAACAAGGTAACATTTGTGTTTACATTGTGTTTCATACTTTAGGCTATACAGTTTTCTAAAATTTTTAGTTATCCTATGTTTTACATTATTAGTCTGTCGCCCCCTATATGTTTTTGGTGTAATATTACATGTTTTATATCCATCCTTGTGTACTCTTGGAAACACTTCTTTTGCCCTCACATTTACTTTGGTTCCATCCATTCAATATCTATTTCCCCCTCCCCACAGTGACAGTCAATCTTCATTTCTTGAGGAGCCATGTTCAGAGATACTTGCAACAGTGCTGACGGCTTGACTTGCTCAACTGCCCTAATGCCCTGGGAGCCACCCTTTCTCTTGAGAGATACAGTTCCCTCTATTTGATGGCATTAGTCCTCCCCAGGATGTGGGTCTACCTTCACTTTCATTATATGGGTCTCTACCCAATGGTATAACCCACTCTGGCAAAATGAGCATTCACATATTCCCTAGGAGTCTGTCCTGCATCAGATTATCCCCTTTGAGTATCTTAAACAGGTAACTTTCATAATTATATTTTGAAAAGGTTTCATCAGCATTTTACATTCAACCAACACCTGACAATCTCTTATGTTCATATGTTGCCCCTCCCTCTCCCCAATTTCTTGGGCAATATTACCCATCCGCCCATCCCTACCCCCCTCAAACCTGCATAGCCCCACCCAAATATAATCCTATGCCCTCATTTTCTCTCTTCCTTGTGCACATACTTACCGCCAGCTTATCATAGATTTTGCCCATGTAGATGTCAGCTTACATCCTTCCTCTACTCCCCAATTTCCTGTAAGCCTATCTTTCAGTCTCTAGCTCTCTGAGGAAGCTTGTTTATTTCATATCATTGAGGTCATGAAGTATTTGTCCTTCAATGCCTGGGTTGCTTCCCTCAACATAAGGTTCTCAAGATTCATCCATGTTATCATGTGTGTTTGTAGTGTATTTGTTCTTAAAGCTGAGTAGTATTCCATTGTATGTATATACCACACTTTATTAATCCACTCATCTGTTGATGGGCATTTGGGTTGATTCCAACTTTTGGTGAGAGTGAACAATGCTGCTATGAACATTGGTGTGCATATATCGGTTTGTGTCCTTGTTTTCAGTTCTGCTGGGCATATACCCAGCAGTGGTATTGCTGGGTCATATGGCAAATCTATGGCTAGCTTTTTTGAGAAACCACCAGACCGTCCTCCAGAATGGTTGGATCCTTCTGCATTCCCACCAGCAGTGGATGAATGTTCCCATTTCTTCACATCCTTCTAGCATTTGTATTCTTCTGTTTTTTCCATAGCTGCCAATCTTGTGGGAGTAAGATGGTATCTCATTGTAGTTTTGATTTGCATTTCCCTGATAGCTAAAGATTTGGAGCATTTTTTCATATGCTTTTTAGCCATTTGTATTTCTTCTTTGGAGAAGTGTCTGTTTATATCTTTTTCCCATTTTTTAAACGGGTTGTTTATCTTTTTATTTTCAAGATATAGGAGTTCTTTATATATATATATATATGCAAGTTATAAGTCTCTTATCAGATATATGGTTGCCAAATATTTTCTCCCATTGTGTAGGTTCCCTTTTTACTTTCTTGACAAACTCCTTTGAGGTGCAGAAGGCTTTAATTTTGAGGAAGTCCCATATATCTATTTGTTCTTTTGCTGCTCGTGCTTTTGGTGTGATATTCATGAAGCCATTTCCTATTACAAGGTCTTGTAGATGTTTCCCTACACTGCTTTCCAAGGTCTTTATGGTCTTGGCTCTTATATTTAGGTCTTTGATCCATCTTGAGTTCATCTTTGTATAAGGTGTGAGATGGTAATCCTCTTTCATTCTTCTACATATAGATATCCAGTTCTCCAGGCATCATTTGTTGAATAGGCCATTCTCTCCCAGTTGAGAGGGTTTGGTGGCTTTATCAAATATTATATGGCTATATATATGAGGTTCTACATCAGAACTTTCAATTCGATTCCATTGGTCTGTGTGTCTCTCCTTATGCCAATACCATGCTGTTTTCACCTACTGTGGCTTTGTAGTATGTTTTGAAGTCAGGTAGTGTGATTCCTCCAATTTCGTTTTTCTTTTTCAATATTTCTTTGCTATTCAGGGCCTCTTTCTTTTCCAGATAAATTTCATAGGTAGTTTTTCTAGTTCCTTAAAGAAGGTTGTGTTGATTTTTATTGGGATTGCATTGAATGTGTAGATCAGTTTTGGTAGGATAGACATCTTAATAATATTTAGTCTTCCTATCCATGAACAGGGAATATTCTTCCATTTATTTAGGTTCTTTGATTTCCTTGAACAGTCTTGTATAGTTCTCAGTGTATAACTTTTTTACATCTTTAGTTAAATTTATTCCTAAATATTTGATTTTTTAATTTACTGTTGTGAATGGTATTTGTTTCTTGATTTCCTCCTGATCTTGCTCATTATTGGTGTACAGAAATGCTACTGATTTTTGTGCATTGATCTTACAACCTGTGACTTTACTAAACTCATTTATGAGTTCTAGAAGCTTTGTTGTAGACCTCTCAGGGTTTTCTATGTATAGGATCATGTCACCTGCAAATAATGAAATTTTGACTTTTTCCTTTCCAATTTGAATGCCTTTTATATCTGGTTTTTGCCTCAGTGCTCGAGCAAGTACTTCTAAGACAATGTTAATAGAAGGGGAGATAGTGGGCATCTTGTCTTGTTCCTGACTTAGAGGGAAGGATTTTAGGATTTCTCCATTGTAAACGATGTTAGCTGTATGTTTTTCATATATACTCTTTATCATCTTCAAAAAATTTCCTTGTATTCTGATCTTTTGGAGTGTTTTTATCAAGAAACGGTGCTGTATTTTGTCAAATGCTTTTCCTGCATCTACAGATATAATCATGTGATTTTTTTCCCTTCAATCTGTTCATATGGTGTATTACATTGATTGATTTTCTTATGTTGAACCATCCTTGCATACCTGGAATGAATTCCACTTCATCGTGGTGTATAATTCATTTAATGTGTTGTTGAATACGATTAGCAAGTATTTTATTAAGTATTTTTGCATCTAGGTTCATTAGTGAAATTGGTCTGTAATTTTCCTTTCTTGTGGTGTGTTTGTTTGGCTTTGGTACTTGGGTAATGTTGGCATCATAGAAGGAGTTAGGCAATGTTCCTTCTGTTTCAATTTTTTGGAAGAGTTTCAGGAGGACCTGTGTTAGTTCTTTCTGGAATGTTTTGTAGAATTCACCTGTGAAGCCGTCTGGCCCTGGGCTCTTCTTAGTTGGGAGGTTTTTAATGACTGATTCTATCTCTTTACTTGTGATTGGTTTGTTGAAATCATCAATTTCTTCTTTCATCAATATGGGCTGCTTATGTGTTTCTAGGAATTTGTCCATTTCCTCTGAATTGTCATTTTTGTTGGAATATAGTTTTTCAAAGTATCCTCGTATGATAGTCTTTATTTCTGTGGAGTCAGTGGTAATATCTCCTTTCTCATTTGTTATTTTGTGTATTTGCATCTTCTCTCTTTTTTTCTTTGTTAGTCTCACTAAAGATTTGTCAATTTTATTGATCTTCTCAAAAATTGAGTTCTTGGTCTTGTTTATCTTTTCACATGCTTTCTTATTTTCTATTTCATTTAGTTTTGCTCTTTTATTTCCTCCCTTCTTCTTGCTGTTGGATTACTTTGTTGTTTTTTTTCTAATTCCTCCAAATGTGCAGTTAGTTCTTCAATTTTTGCTCTTTCTTCTTTTTTGATATATGAATTTATGGCTATAAATTTCCCTCTCAGTACTGCTTTTGCTGCATCCCATAAATCTTGGTATGTTGTGTTATCATTATCATTTGTTTCAAGGTAATCATTGATTTCTTTTGAGATTTCCTCTTTGACCCACTGTTTTTCTAAGAGTGTGCTGTTTAATTTCCATATCTTGGTGTGAAATCTGGGCCTCTGGCCCTTGCAGATTTCCAGCTTCACTCCACTGTGGTCAGAGATATTATTTTGTATGATTTCAATCTTTCTGAATTCATTAAGCCTTTCTTTGTGGCCTAGCATATGGTCTATCTTGGAGAATGATCCATGTGCACTTGAGAAAAAGGTATATCCTGCTGTGTTTGGGTGTAATGATCTGTATATGTCTATTAGATCCATCTCCTCTAATATACTGTTCAAATATTTCGTTTCTTTAGTGATTCTCTTTTGAGATGTTTTGTCAAGAGTTGATAGTGGTGTATTAAAATCCCCCACTATAATTGTAGATGCATCTATTCTTTCACTTAGTTTTTCCAGCATTTGCCTCACGTATTTAGAGGCATCCTTGTTAGGAGCATAAATATTTATGATTGTTCGTTCTTCTTGAGGCATTGTCCTTTTCACTAATATGTAGTATCCTTCTTTGTCTCTCACAATTGTTTCACATTTAAAGTCTATTTTGTCTGATATTAATATAGCTACTCCTGCCTTTTTTTGGTTATTGTTTGCTTGTAAGATTGTTTTCCAACCATTCACTTTCAGCCTCTGTGAGTCTCTGGGTCTAAGATGTGTCTCTTGTAGACAGCATATAGATGACTCATATTTCCTTATCCAATGTCCCAGTCTGAATCTTTTGATAGGTGAGTGTAATCCATTGACATTCAGTGTTATTACTTTCAAGGAATTATTTATGTTAGCCCTATTTTGATTGTACTTGTGCTTGTCATATTTTGTTTGTTTGTTTTCCCTTCTCTTTTTGTCTTTTTTGTTGCTCCTACACTCTCCTCCAACTCTGCCTGTCCTGTTTTTTCCTTTCTTCCTGCAGAACTACCTTTAGAATTTCTTGAAGGGGAGGGTTCTTGTTGGCACTCTCAATTTCTGTCTATCTGTGAATATTTTGAACTGTCCATCATTTTTGAATGCTAGTTTAGCTGGATAGAGTATTCGTGGTTGTAAATTTTTTTCTTTTAGTACCTTGACTATATCATACCACTGCCTTCTTGCCTCCATGGTTTCAGAAGAGAAATCAGCACTTAATCTTATGGAGTTTCCCTTGTATGTGATGGTTTTCTTTTCTCTTGCTGCTTTTAGAATTTTCTCTTTGTCTTAAGCATTGGATAATTTGACAAGTATATATCTTGGGGTGGGCCTGTTGGGGTTTATGATGTTTGGGGTGCACTGTGCTTCTTGGATATGTACATCTGTCTCTTTCAGTAGATTTGGGAAGCTTTCAGCCATTATTTCCTGTAACCTCCTTCTGTCCCCTTTCCCTTCTCTTCTCCTTCTGGGATGCCTATTATACATATGTTTGTGCATTTTGCATTGTCATTCAGGTTCCTAAATCCTAGCTGGATTTTTTCTATCTTTTTATTGATCAATTCTACTGTTTGGTTTCCAGTGTACTGTCTTCCACATCGCTAATTCTCTGCTCTGCCTCTTCTAATCTGCTGGTATTTGCTGTGAGTGTATTTTTGATTTCTTGAACTGTGGTGTTCATTCCCATCATATCTGCTATCTTTTTGTGTATGTCTGCAATTTCCCCTCCAACTGTTGGCTTCATATTGTTAACCTCTTCCTTTACTTCATTAAATTTGTCGGTGATATATGTTCTGAAATCTTTAATTACTTGTGTGAAGTTCTGCTCTCCTTCCTGGTTTTTAGTTTGTTCATTGGATTCTGCCATGTTTTCCTGGTTAATGGTTTCATTTGTAGATTTTTGTTGCTGTCTGGTCATCATTTTATCTTGACAGGTTTAATCAGTTCCTTAGCTTCTTTGTCTAGTCTTGGGGATTAATTAGCTGTTGTTTTTGCATAAGTGTTATATCTTCTCTTTGTCCCTTTGTTCTTCTTATTCTAATTTCTTGTTGCTGGGTGAGTTCACTTTGAAGGAATGTATTAGGGCCAGGGAAAGGCAATTGTGTAAGCAAGGAAAATGTGTAAAGTAGTATTGGTAATAAATGTTAACAGAGCAACAATATGAGATCTGGGAGGATGGATATTAGATTCATGTAAGTTGTGTAGAGTTATAGCAGTAGGTAGAGTACCTATAATGGGGTAGTTGACTGAATATGGGAGGAATATCATATGAATTAAAAAGCTAGTGTTTTCATGAGAGAGGGAAAGAGAAAAGATAGGCAATAGTTTCAAGAGTGGATAAAAGAGAGAAAACAAAACAAAGGTATTAGAAATTAAGAGTTAGACACTTTGGGGATCAAAGAAAGGGAGGTGGAATATAGGACAGACAGTAGATGATGGAGGATATCAAGATGTAGGGGAAAGGGGATACTGTAGGTAGCAAAATCAATTCACACAGAAATGAGGCAATGGAAGGTGAGGAAACACAGCAAATGTGAGGTGTTCCCTGCAGCACCTATTGTATAATTAATATAAAATAAAATACAAAGAAAATGAGGGATCAGAGAGAGAGAAAAAAAGAGTTTTGGGGAATATGATGGGAGAAAAGACAAGGAGATAACTCAATGTTAGCAATCAGGACAATAAAAATAAAAAATAACAAAACAAAACAAGACAAAAAAGAAAAAATGCAAATGTTGAGGGCTAGGACATTCAAGGACCTCAGATGGACCTCAGGGCGTGATGGATTCAGGGATGGAAAGTCTGTGATATTGCAGACTCAAGAGGTGTGAGTATCTGGGGTGTGGGCCACCACGGTTTAGGGGACTCAGACCTGGCAACCTCAAATCTGGTTAACAGGGTGCCTGGGAGCACCACAGTGCAGCACAGCCTTCAGGGATCCCTGTAGCTGGGTGCCAGTCCTATGGGGGAAGTCACATCCGCAAACTCTGTCCTATGTGTTAGAACCCCATAGTTCATCCTCTCGGGTCTCTTCTGTGGCTGTATTACCAATTCGACTTCAGGACACCTCCCACCCTGTAAGCCCCTGAAACGGCCACCTGGGGGTGCCTCTACACTGCAGCCAATTTAATGATGCTGCAGATCAGTAGCCAGGCCCAGGGGGAGGGCCTCCAGCTGGAAATGCCAATATCAGAGTCCGAAATCGAAATTCCCACGCTTCGCAAAATATTCCCCTAATCGGCTTCCAGATGTCTCCCACCCTGCCAGTTCCTGAAACAGCCTCCTGGTGTTGTCTCTTTATTGTGAGCAATTTAAGGCTGCTGCAGATTGGCAGCTGGCCTTGGGGGTGGGACTCTAGTTGGAAGCACTATTATTTGTGTCTGCAATCAAAAATTCCCTGCCTCGCAATAAAACTCCCATTTGTCTCCCCAAATTGGTCTGCGAAGGCCTCCCGCCCTGTTAGCCCCCCAATAGCCCACTCAGGGCTTATGAATTCCCCAGTACCACAGAGCCTCCAGAAATTGCCACCAGAGTGCCAATGCCACAGCTCCGCCCACCCCAGGAGGGAGCATCCAACACGCGGCCCCCACCTCCGTGTAATAGAGCCTCAATTTTATCTTATACACAAATTTTCTCTGTTACCTTCCTTCCAAATCGATGTCCAGACACCTCCTGCCCTGCAAAATCCCAAAACAGCCTGGTCCCAAAGAATTTCCAATGCTGCCCAGCCGCTTCTTTGCAGGAGAAAATATCAGGTGCGCTCACTCAGCCACCATCTTGCTCCGCCTCCTACACATGGCTCTTATGACCCTTTTATTTGAACCTATAATTAGCACTATACTTATGAAATAGGTGTCCCAGAAACTTAAATCTTCTGGCTGGTCATATGCTGGTTGAGTCCTGCATCCCAGCAGAGTTTCAGCCAACACCTAACTCCAGTTCATCAGACTTGCCCAGGACAACTAACAAAAGGACGATGATGAACAATGTCCATCCACCAAAATCAGAGAGAAACTACAACTGCAAGCAAGAGAGTTCCATCCATCTTTCCCATGGACACAAGCTCTTCTCTGGGAATGCATTGTCCATGTTGATTACCATGGCTGGTCAAGTAGCAAAAACCATCTTGAGCAAATGTGGCATAACTTAAATGTTGCTCACCCATCCTGAAGGGTTGGTGACGCCAGGCACAACCAGAGGTACACTAATTCTAAGTATTTTGAAACCCCTTGCTTCAATCATTTGGAGTTCTACAAGGAGGAAGTACCTGGTCACATCACTTCCAGGTTGGAATTGGTGGGCACTTGTGTAACACTACAGCAGTCCACATCACTAACCAGCTGTGGAAAATGTGCTCCAGTGGAAAAAAAAAGAAAAAAAGGAGTTGAGTATACTGAAATTGGAATTTCTCAGGTGCATCCTAATAAGGTGATTGCTAGGTCCTCCACTCTCTCTAAGCTCAGCATTTTTCAACAAATGCTGCAGCTCTGTGTGTTCTTTTGTCTGAAGTGCAGTGTTTAATGTCCAAATAGTTTTAGTTGGTGAGAATACCAACAGTAAACTGTCTTTTTTGATGGCCATTGCAAAATTATGGTTTGAGCTTCTGTTTAATTGCCTACATTTGTTTGTGGGTGGTGGTAATGGCAAGCATGAAAGGTCTTTTATGTTGGATATGTGCCCATTCTTGGGTTCTGGTTTCTGTAAATGAGGTAACTTGTTTTGATTTGGTTTGGATGATTATTTGAATATGTTGCAAAGGTAATTCTCTGGGCTACAGTAGTGACCTCAGCATTTGTATGGTGCATGGAATTTTCCCATATCTAGAGTATAAGTCTGCAGCATAAAGACAGCACTGGTCAATGATTTTTTGTGGCAGAGATGCAACACACATTTGGGTTATGGTGGCTATGATCATATGTCAACTTGACCAGGTAATGTTGCTCACTTGTTTGGTTAGGTAATCACTGCCTTAATTGTACTATGAGACCACTTCATGGACTTAAAACATCAGTTAATTGATTTCACCTAAGGCTGAATACATCTACAAACAACTGAGGAGATTCCCTTCAGCAATGAGAAACTTCTCATCCAGTCAATTGAAGGCCTTAAAAGGAGAAGTGATTTCAGACCTGGGGAGAGAGAATTTTCATCTCTATTTCAACCAGCAAGTTTCTTCTAGGGAATTCTTTGAGGATCTCCATTAGAATTCCTGGCTTGAATTCTGCTCTACCAAATTCAGACTCGTACATGCCCACAGTCCTGTGAAACAATTTTATAAAATCTTATATTTACAGATACCTCCTGTCAGTTGTTTCTATAGCAAACCCTATGTAATAAATGGGAACTATGCTCCAGCTGATGTGTCCCAGCTCAAAATTTTGTATGATCTGGGCTTGTTGGAATCACAGACTGTGATGCATTGTTGGCTTTTACTTCTTTAGGGTGATTCATTCTGATGTGGCCAACTCCTGCATCTGATGTGGGTTTCTGTGTCCCATTCAATGGTGATCTGGCAGTCAGTCATGACAACCTGTTGGGAACATTCTTGGTCAGCCAAAGAATTTTATTTTTGGGTCTGATTTAAATGGACCTTTGCCATGAATATCAACTTAGATGACAAATAGATGTCATTTTCAACTCATACACTGTAACTTTATTTTTTTAAATTAATTTATTATTATTATTTTTTAATTACATTAAAAAAAATATATTAGGTCCCATTCAACCCTACCGCCCCCGCCCCCCACTCCCCCCACAGCAACACTCTCTCCCATCATCGTGATACATCCATTTTGCACCTGGTAAGTTCATCTCTGAGCATCACTGCACCCCATAGTCAATGGTCCACATCATAGCCCAGACTCTCTCACGTTCCATCCAGTGGGCCCTGGGGGGATCTACAGTGTCCTGTAATTGTCCGTGAAGCACTATCCAGGACAACTCCACGTCCCGAAAACGCCTCCACATCTCATCTCTTCCTCCCGTTCCCCACACGCAGCAGCCCCCATGGCTACCGTTCCCACACCCATTTCACATTTCCTCTGTGGACATTGGATTGGTTGTGTCCATTGCACACCTATGTCAAGTGAGGGCTTAGATTCCACATGGGTACTGGATGCACTCTTCCCGCTTCTAGTTGTAGACACTCTAGGCTCCATGTTGTGGTGGTTGACCTTCTTCAACTCCATGTTAGCTGAGTGGAGTAAGTCCAATAAGTCAAAGTGTAGGAGCTGAAGTCTGTTGAGGCTCTGGGCCTGGGTGTCATATTATCAGTCCAGAGATTCAAATCCCCTACATATATCTTAAACTCAGCACCAACTACAATTCCAATAGAGTAGCATGCAAGTCTTGTGAAAAGAGATCCCCTCTGAGTCCATTTCCATCACGCAGAAACACCAGCTCCAAAGAAGGGCCATCTGTCATGGCAGTGAACCCCTTCTGCCATGACCATAGAACCCGTGGGTCTCTTTATCCCTCAAAAGAACCAATACCTGGGGTTGTATCTACCTTATCTGTCTCTTAGACTCTGTTCAGTTGTACATAGGGGTATTCCTTCTGACAACCTCCAGACTCTTTTTTAGAGACTCACAGCCTTATAATCTCATTTCTCCTTTCCATTTCCCCCTTACATTAGGTCAAACCACTTCCCGAAGTCATGTTATTATATGTAGACAGGTATATTCTGCTGTTCCGCATTGAATCTTTAATTCAAGGTCATTTTCTAGTTGCTTCTTCAGTTGGTATGTGGTAGTGATCCCTCGGTGCCAGGGAGGCTCATCCCCGGGTGTCGTGTCCCACGCTGGGGGGAATGCATCACATCTACACGCTGAGTTTGGCTGTGAGAGTGGCCACATTTGAGTAACATGAAGGCTGTCAGGAGGAAACCCCCAGGCACAATGCTACTCTAGGCCTTGTTCTTATTGCAGATGCATAGGCTCAAAAGTGTAGCCATTAGTATCAAGAGCCCACTGTTGGGCCCTCCTTCCTTCCTGGTTCTTGCTGTTGCACCTGGAGGATTGCCGCTGCTCTCCCAGGGCCCACAGCAGTGACCCCCCGGCCAGGAGCCCAGTACCCCCCAGCTGTTGTTTTTAATTGTTTCCACTATGAGTATATATAGACATTACCATATACCCTGGGCATATGCCCTGTATAACTCCCTGTCAACCATATATATCCTGTCAATAACATCCCATATCAGTATTCCTCCGCTGCCATTGTTGAACCACTCTGTGATCCAAAACTTCCCGTAAAGTGAATCCCAACATAATGTCAGCTTCAGAAGAGTCTTAGATCACCAAAATTCATATATACAATATACAGTATTTCCCCAGATCCACCATAAAACCTTTTCCCTTCCACAGCAATAATCTTTTAACTTATTCATATCATATTTCCTGAAACTGATGTACAGATTCCGAAACTATAGTTTTCAAACAAGGTAACATTTGTGCTTACTATTACACTGTAACTTTAATCCCTGTCCCCATAGTGGGAGCTGCCATTGACAATAACTTCTGTTTGTTTCTGCCTGGTATGGCTTCTCTGACTATTGGCCCAAATGGTCCCAAGAAATTGTAACTGTTGGGAAAACTCCTGGACCTTCTGAGTGTTGATTACCAAATCTGTACCTAAAGTATTTATGAAATTTTGTGGGACTTGGTAAATCAGTTTTTTGTTGGTGAGTCCAGCAGTGAGGATGTCATCCACATAGGATGACAACAACTTTTGGTATATAAGTCTTCTTATAAGTCTAGCCTTACCCACTGGGCACAAATTGCAGGAGAGTTAAGATAACTCTGTGGGAGCACAGTAAGTTAATACTGGAGGATGTTCTAATTGAAAGTAAATTGATCTTTGTCCTAACTCACAGTGGGATGGAGAAGGTATTAGCCAGGTCAATAATAGCATCCCCAGTGTGGGCTCCCACCAACTCAGTGATAGTAATGATTATCAGGTATTTAAGGACCAAGGGTGGCAGTCACCATGTTCCTTAGGCCTTTTTATAGGCCAGACTGGTTTGCTAATCTGCAACAGGGTTGTTCTCCACACTCCAGCCTACAGGAAATCAGAAATGACAAATTAATATACTTTTTTACCCACTAGCTAGGTGGATCTGTTTTTGTTGAAATATCTAGAGAGACTGAGACAACTCTAGTGGTGAGGAAAAGTAAACACATCTTGCAGTTATTGCTCACACTTCTCACCCATCAAGTGATGGTGCTGATTTCTGACACAAGGAGCCAAAATGTCAATACTTATGATGCACTCAGAGGTGGGAAAGCTGGTCACTGGTGTCAAAACTGGCTGAAATGGCTCTACCCAGAAGTGCATGAGCACCTGCCTGCCATGGATCACCATGTCCTCCTTAGAGACCCACAAATGCCACTAGTTTTCACTTGCCCCAAGGAGCCCTGGGATTACTTGGGCACCTGTTTCTATGAGCTCCATGAAGGTCTGGATCCCCCATTTTTCCCTTTTCCCAAACAGGAGAATGGGGCTGCCAATCTCCAGCAGGGACCCAAGGATGTTGGATCCACCCTTAATCATTACTTTAAAGGGGATTATTTTGTGGTACAGGCAAGTGAGGTTATCATCCCTGACTAACACATCATGCTCACAGTCAGAATTGTCATCCCCACTTTCCAGATGGGGAGCAGGGAGGCCTTATTTGTTGTCATTTTCCACCTCCCACAACTTTATTCAGGGATTCAGAGCGTAGTGATGCTGGATTTAAATTTTTTCAGTCCTTTGAGCCCTTCTTAAAGGTTTGAACTAGGGCCTTAACACCTAACTTAGTGGGACCCCTTTAACCCACCTGTGCTGGCTGAGTTCTTCCCTACAGATTTCATTAAATTCTTCTCTGTTTTTCTCTTGAATAAATAACCAAGGCCACATTGTCCAGTCGGTGGGCCATGTCCCTCCTTTGTCTTTCACTGGTTGCTCTTATTTTTCCCCTTAGGGCCCTCCTGGTGGGGCAGCTTCCCATTTCAGGGTTGCAGGGGCCTGTCCTTCCAAGCCTGCCTCAGTGGGGAAGACTGATATCTCCCTGTTATTTCCACCCCAGAGCTGGATGTTATGGTGGAGCTTTCTTACCACTTTTCACCTTCATCCCTAGGGACAGAAAAAGGACAATGGTTCTTTCAATTGGTGCAGGAACTCTTTCATGGATCTCTCCAATGTTGACCAAGATAGGATCATCTAATTCTGTCCCAGGGTAGGGGCATATAGTCAAGTAAGTATCATTTTTACCTTCAGTGCAGTTACAACTTCATGAACAGTTTTACTTTTCCATAAATCTCTCACAGTTACAAATACAACTCTCATACTTTTAACAACCCAGTCTAAAAGTGGTCTGGCCTTGTTCATATCTCTACCCTATCAGTTGTCCTTTTTGATGTTGGCAAAAATACCTTGAGCAGAGGGTCAGGAATCATCTTTTCCATACTGCAACCCTCAGCCTTAGACATCTGAGTCTGCAATGTCCTCACATTAAATAGATGCACCAACCTAACTGCATGAACTTCCCCTGACTTCTGCCAACATCTACCTTTTTGACTTCCATATTTTGATCTCATAAATACCTCTTTTAATAGTTTCAATTTTGGTAATGCCAAGGGTAGTTGACAGTTGGTTCTTGCAAACAGCCCCAAAATGGTGGATCACCTACACAGGGACCCTAGATGTTCCTCTTGTCATTTGCAACCCCTGAGACACAAATGGTGTTTGCCAAGTGACAGACACATACACAGGCATCCAGGTACCAGTGCATAGTATCTCTACTCTTTCTAGATCCCACTTCCATCATCTCCACCTATATCTACCACATTAATTCTTCTCTGTTAATGGGAGGCTGCTTACATCCCACTAGATCCCACATAGCCAGAGATAAGTTAGCTCCTCTGTCAGCCAGGCACCCCTTTGGGGAGCTGATGTGACCCTGTGATGAACAAACTGGCAACCCATTAGTCCTTCCCCATGGGATAGTGTGCTTGTTTGGGAATCCAGCCAACATAACCAATCTGTCCAAAAAGAGGCACCTAAAGAGATGTCAGTCCATCTAGGTGTTGAGTAACCAAGAGATGCACATCTCACAAAGCACTGGATAGAACAATGCTTTATTCACACAAAGAAGAAACACACAAAGTTCAGTTTCTCTACTGGGCATTGGGTTCCCATAGCCAGCAGGTCTAAATATATGGCCAAAGCAGAGAGACATTTTAAGTGCAGAACCTTCTCTGTGTTTATGTGTCTTAGTGTAGAATCAGGTTTTCCCCACCAGGGAATGTTATATAAAACCAGGGAAAGCCATCATAATACATGCCTGCCACAATATGAGTGCCTGTAGTGAATATTTACATATGCTTAAGGCAGTAAGAGAAGAACTGTACCAATAGGTAGTTTCCTTATATACAAAGGTGTTGTAATTTATACTGCCAGTCGAACAGGAGGCAATTGTGTATCCCAGCTTAAGGAAGCAAGCCATGTTATGACTACCCTCTACTACACACTCCTTTCTGTAATTACTTGTCCTTCATTATGCAGAGTTTGAATGAAATGAGCATGGCATGTGCTTTCTTAGCCAAATCATATGTAGAGATCAAGAGCATCCAACATACAGAAGATATTCTGTGTTGAGGGTCAACAGTTTATATTCAATTTTTCAAAAAGGAAAGAAGTTTGTGCATCAATCCAGTGCCACAAACTTATTGTATCCTCATTCTGTAGCTATGCCTCAATACCATTTTATTACTTCATACAGATATTTGTATAACGATGAATGCAAACTTCAATTTTAATTGAAATGTTTAGTTCAAAAAATTCAATACTTTCTTCCAAGCTGACAGTATCAAGTTCCTTGAAATTGTCTCAAATGTAGAGGCACCTGTTAAGGGCATAACCCTCATCTTCTCCATGTGGTATCATTGTTTCATTTTAGCTCAAAACTGTCTGAAATATTATCCAAACCATTAAGCAATGTTAAAATTTTTCTAGATGAATGCATGAATTACACATAAGTATGCATTTGAGAAAACTAAGATACAGAAACATATAGCTCACTAACATATATGCAAAGAGAAACCTCAAAAAGTGTATAAATTATCTAAACCATGTGTTAGCAGGGATAGATTCAATTTTAAGATATTAATATCAAATATAAATTATACATCATTCAAAGTTTTCAGAATTTTTCAAATTTTTCAGAATTAGTAAAGCCAAACTATTCTTGGGTAGCTCAAAATATCTGTGGAACATTCTTCCTAGAGCAATATTAATCTCCTTGTTCCGCAAGCTATAGATGAGGGGGTTTATGAATGGTGGTACCATGGTATAGAACATGGCTGTAATAAGATTACTAAGGGATGCTTCATTTGCAGTGGGACCTAAGACAGCAGTCAACAAAGAAATCACAAACAAAATGAGAACTGCCAACTGTGGGGTACAGGTGGATAAGGCTTTGTTACGGGCTTCCACAGAATTCATCTTAAGCACCATTGAAAATATGTCAAAATAGGATTTAAACAAAAGAACAGAAAATAGTAAGACAATACAAGCACTTAAAGGTAAAGCTATAGACTCAGAAAATTGAACATCTGGAGAGGAGATCCTCAAAATTTGAGAAACATCACAAAAATATTGATGGATTACATTGGACTTTGTGAAAGGAAGCCTGAATATCATACCTGTGTGGATAGCAGAATAGACCAAACCACTTGCCCATGAGCCACCAGCTGTCTGTGTGCACAGATGTGGTGTGATGGTGAGTCCATAGTGCAGAGGGTGGCAAATGGCAACATAGCGATCATAGGACATCACCATAAGGAAGGTTAGCTCTGTCGATCCAAAGAGGATAAAAAGGAAAATCTGAGAGGCACATGCTAAGAGAGAAATCAATTTATTGCCTGTCAGAGAATTCACAACCATTTGGGGAAGATTAACTGAAATGCAACAAAGATCTATAAGAGACAAATTTGCAATAAAGAAATACATAGGAGAGTGCAGATGTGGGTTGGTTACAATGGCAGTAACGGTTAAAAGATTCCCAACCAGGGCACCGAGATAAATCACTAAGAATATCAGACCTTGCAAGACTTGGAGCTCCCGGGAAGTTGAGATATCCATGAGGAGGAATTCTGTGAATATAGTGAGATTACCCATGTCTTCTCATATGTTGCAGTCTCCCTGAAGTCAAAGTATAATATGATAAAATATGCTAAAAATGAGATGGAGACAGCCCACATTACTTGAAAATAAAATGCCACCATTGTTATCAATATATGACTTTTCATCAGGAATTCAGTATAAAGTAAATGGAAAAAAGACACTTTGAAATCAATGAATGCACATATTTCTCTTTTCATTTTCTTTCCCAACTGTCACAATATATCAATTTATAACATTCTCGGGATTGGAGAATCTAAATTTGTTAATTATTTAAAATAAATCAAGACATAAGCATTTCAGTTATTGAGTCAAATTTATACTTTTGCAGTAAAATATCTTTTCAAACTTTGCCTGGATTATTTTCTCATTTTCTTCATTAGTGAATGGTCATCCAGATGTGCTGTGTAAGAGACTTTGCATAGCTTATTTGTATGTGGAGTCCACAGCTATTGCTGAGGCTGTTTTTGTACCATCAGATTAGTATGTTTACTGACAACTCAGGTTCATTGGCCAGCTGACTTAGCGTTCTTATAAAAAATGGTCATCATTTGCTATGAGGTTCTTTTGAGAATGATTAATCTAAAGGAGTCCAGATGGAGTATGCCTCACTACTCTTTCATTTCAGCTGTAATATTAAACCCATGTGAATGATTTTTGTCTTCCTTTGCCTCACATTGCATAATTTTATTTAATTCAAATAATAATCAATTCATTTCACTGTTATATTGTGAGCCAGAGCCCCTTGCTATCTGTCTAGTTAAACTTCTCATCTATCTAAGAAACACATTCCACTGGACATCACTCTTCTTCAAAGCACCCTTCCTTCTTCAGGCATGGATTCCTATATTTGATGAAGAACTAATTTTTGTCCAGGTCTCTTGCCTATATGCTCTTTTAGATTTTACTGAATTATCCTTATTCAAAATAACTAGTGTAACATAGCTATTTTACTTGTGATTATCTTGAACTATTCCATATCATAAATAAAAAACTTTCCATCTGAATTATACTTTCAGCTCTAAAATTAATCTTGAAGGGTATCATATGAAAATTCATTTTTATGTGTGGAAAATTTAGAATAGAGGAAATATCTATAAGAACATTAAATATCTATAAGAACATAAAATAAAAAGTATAATATTTTACTTATATAATCCATTTTAATGAAAATAGCATACTATTTGCCTATCATATTTGTGGCAATAATCATAGTAATAATTGACACTCTGACACAATTCACTTTGTTGAATAAATACATATGAATTTCCAGTATATTTGCAAAATATTGTATGCAAGATTTTTTATTTAATAAACTTTCACTTATGCATGTTACTTCTATCAACCTTTTTCATCAATAGTAAAATTCCTATAGGCAGAGAATTTTATTAAATGTCAAAGACAATACTTGGTGTTTAAGTTGATACTATTGATCTAAGAGCAGGTTGGACATATCCAAACTTCCAGGTGATTTTTAAAATTTCCTTTGTCAAAACCATGCATTGTAATTGCTCTTCTGAAGTCTTATTCCTACTCTCCATCTCTACAGATTTCCTTATTCTCCTTGATCTGTACAAATTCTCAAGTTTCCCTTCTACTACAGAGTGCATTGTGATGGAAAAAAATCATAGTCTTGGGTGTAAGAGGAAAAAAGAGAGATTTCAACTATATTCTGGACATTACTACCTCAAGAACATGTAGAAAATCTTTATTTCACAATTTAAAAATGTAAGAAGAAACAAAATAAGAGGGATAATTATTCTTTATGAATTGTTAAACACATGAAGTATAATATATTCAAAATCTGTATAGAGCATATCTAGTTCCTAACATGCAACAAATAAATATAAGAAATCATTCTTGTAAAGACCTCACTATGCCAAGTGAAGCCATTTTTGCTTACTTTGATTTTGATGAAATGCAATTTTAACTCACTGTTGCCTCTGATTACCTTAGTTATCCTTTACAATCGAGTTCAAGTAATATTTCTTTAGTAATGCTTGTGCTAGTTTAATTTATTGCTAATTTTGGTAACATTATAATTTCTATATTCTGAGTCTAGCCTATGCATCACATACATATACTCAGGTACTATTTTTAAAACTAGTGACCTATAATAAAGCAGAAATAGCATATGCTAAACATTAAGGCATATCGCAGCTATTTCAGAGAATTTTTTGATAGCCATTTTAGAGGAAAAAAACATGAATTTAAACATCTAATTATACCTGGTAAATGATGATTTATGTCTATCTTCTGTAACATGGATATTTCCTTTGCACAATTATAAAGAGTTTACAAAATCTGCAATCTGCCTTTTTCCTCAGAATACAATTCATTGAGTCACTTCTCAGGGAGATTTACATTTAGCCTTAATCATATGATCAGTTCTGCTTCTAGATTCTTTGTATTCATTTTTACTCCTTATGAAGCACAGATCTGGGTCATCTCTCTCAGGAGACCTGGAAGGATGATGATTTCACAATCCACTGAGACCAATTTTCTCTTCACTCCTGATTTGTAAGGATACAGTAGTTATACTTTTGAGATTTAGTTAAGTCTTGAGTTAAATTTGTTAACAATGCTTACTATCAATATAATTAGTACAGTTTTTTTTTGTTAAAAAGAAAATTTTGAAAAGATTCATAGGTCACTATTCATTCAATACATTTTATTTATTTTTTGAGATTTTTTTATTTATTTCTCTCCCCTTCCCCCCTCCCCAGTAGTTTGCTCTCTGTGTCCATTCACTGTGTGTTCTTCTGTGCCCACTTGTATTCTTGTCAGCAGCACCAGGAATCTGTGTCTCTTTTTGTTGTGTCATCTTGCTGTGTCAGCCCTTCATGTGTGCAGCACTACTCCTGGACAGGCTGTACTTTTTAAGTATGGGGAGGTTCTCCTTATGGGCACACTACTTGTGTGTGGGGCTCCCCAACATGGGGGACACCCCTGCATGACACAGCTTTCCTTGTGTGCAACAGCACTGCACATGAGTTAGCTTACCACATGGGTCAGGAGGCCCTGGGTTTGAACCCTGGACATCCCATGTGGTAAGTGAGCCAAATACACTTCCCAATTCAATACATTTTAATGTTCTTACATTATAATTATTTATATAATAATATATAAAAATTGTGCAAAACCTAATAAAATATATTTTCTAAGTGTTTATGATAACATTTTGGCATGAATGAAAACATATTTTTATGATTTACTTTAAAAATAATTAACAACAAAAACAAAATATTTTCCAATAGCCACTAAAGTAAAGAAAAATGGAATACAGAGAAGAAGCCAAGATGGCAGCAAAGTAAGGAGTTCCTGGAGTCAGCTCATGATACAGGGCATTTGGTGGTCACTCAGAGCTACTTAAAGCACCTGTTTGGGGGTCCAGAAGAACAGAGGAGTATCTCACAACATCCTTGAGAGTGTGGAAGGAAGAGTATGCCCATCTTCAGAAAGGATTCATGAGTATAGCCCTCCACACCATGGAGGATGGTGCCCATGGCACAAGCTGCCTCAGGAACTGTTCTGTGACTGGAATTGAAAGTTCGATTTCCCAAAAATGGGGGAGGAAGACATGGTGTGGCACTGACTTCAGCTACTCATTAGTGGATTCAGTGGGCTGAAATATAATCCTAGGAACAACTAAACTTTGAGCATGTCCGGGTCAGAGGGAGGCCATTGGCTGCCATTTTGACTCCTCCCCTGGCATGGAAGGAAAGTGGGGCTGATTGAAAATCACAGTGCTGGTAAGGACCAGCTTCTTTCCACCCAGGTCAGATTGCAGTTTTAACCTAAACCCCAGCCCCACCTTTGGCAGGGTGGAAGGTGGGGGGCCCTGAACCACCTCTCTGGGAAGATGCAAGCCATGTCATAGAGGCTGGTGCCCATCCTAATCTACCAGTGCAAGCTGCCTTGGGAGCTATTCCATGGCTGGAGTTAGAAGCTCCACTTCCCATAAATGGCAGAGGAAGAGATTGTTGTTCACTGACATTAGCTACTGATTAGTGGGCTCAGATGGCTAAAGTATACTCATAGAAATAGTTAGGGCCTGAGCCTGTCCAAGTGGGAAAGAGTCTGGTAGTCACCATTTTTTTTTTATGCTTTTACCATTTCTATTCATTTCCAAACCTCTACAAACAACTTTTTACAAATCCTCCACAGATTAAACATCAGTTTTCCATTCTCTAAGCATGTTTCATTCTCTGGTGACTTATTTGAGCTTTTAAAATCCATAGGTTTGCACATTATACTTAGGACAACAACTTAAATCATATTATATGATTTAATAGCAAAATCATATAATATAATATTGGTCATCTTGTGCCTGGCTTGCTTCACTCAAAATAATGACCTCCAGGTTCATCCATGTTGTCATATGCATCATTACTTCATTTCTTCTTACAGCTAAATAATATTAAATCATGTGCACATATCAGTTTTTTAATCCATTCATCAGTTGATGGACACTTGCATTGTGCCCAACATTTTTAAAAATTTTAATTGCCTTTTTTGATATACATAGATCACAAAAAAATACTACATTAAAAAATATGAGGTTCCCATATACCCTACAATCCACCCCACCCAACTCCTTCCACATTAACAACCTCTTTCATCATTGTGGCATATTCATTGCATTTGGTGAATACGTTTTGCAGCATTGCTGCACCTTAAGGATTATAGTTTACATTGTACTTTATACTCTCCCCAGTCCATTCAGTGGGTTATGGCAGGATATATAATGTTGAGCATCTGTCCCTGCAATATCATTTAGGAAAGCTCCAAGTCCCCAAAATGTCTCCACATCACATCTCTTCTTCCCTCTCTCTACCTTCAGCAACTACCGTGGCCACTGTCTCTGCATCAGTGACACAGTTTCTTCAATTGCTAGAGTCACAATAGCTCTATAGTAGAATACCAGTAGAATACCCACTATAATCCATAGTTTATTTCTCCATACTGTGGACACTGGGATGCTGATGTCCACTCCACCTCTAAACTGAGAGGGGGCTTAGATCCCACATGGTTGATTTTGACTTTGCTCCCAGCATGAGGGGGAGCCCAGCTGACTGAAAATCCAGTGAAGTTAGGGATAGACTTCTTTCCACCAAGATCTGACTGCAGCCCTAAGCTGCAGCTCCACCCACAGCAGAGAGAAGGCTGGCAGAACCTGCAGCAGGTTTTCCAGGCAACTGCAAGTGCTCTCCACTGGCACTGACTGAATAGTAGGTCACCTGGGGCTGCATGCCCACAACTCAATAGGATAAGAGAGGTGCTGGGTATCCTGAGTCTCTCTGGGCAATGGCAGGAGATTTCAACCCATACAAACTGGTTTGTTGAGAGCATTTGTAGCCATCTCCACCTTAGTTCCCATAAGATAGGAGGGGGCTAGTGTTCCCTCAGCCTCTCAGGGCAACTTTGGGCAATTTGGCCTGCACAAGCCCAACCGTTGGGCACCTGTGGCTCTACCCCCATCCCCAACAGTACAAGAGATGAGTGTGTTTGCCCAGCATCTCTGGGTAACTTCAGGTGCTTTTGGCCCACACAGCCTGGACTGGTGGGTACTTGCAGATTCACCTTCACTTCCCAATAGGAAAGAAGGGGTCTGGTGTCTCCACAACCTCTTTGGACAACAGCAGGTACTTTTGGTTAACAGGGACTGATCTGTTGGGTTTCTATGGACCCACTCAATGGATAGGAGGGGACTGGTGTTTCCTCAGCCTCTCCAGGCAATGGCAGGTATTCTCAGCCTAAAGGGACTAAACACTTCGATGCCCATAGAACCACCCCCACCACCTAATAGGAGGGGGCTGGTGCTTCCTCAATCTCTCTGGGCAATGGTGGGTACTTTCATTCTCCAGGGACTGAACTGTTGGGTATTGGCAGTTCCATTCCCATGCCTTAAAGGGTAGAAGGGACAGTACTTACTCAGCCTTTTGGGGCAATTGCAGGCATACTGGCTTACATGAATTAGATTGTTGGGCACATCAGAGGATACACTCCCACCCCAGGAAGAACTGGGTCTGGTGCTATGTTAATTTACTTGGGCAACCATGGTAATTTTGGACCCAATGGAAGAGATTACTGCCCACAATTATAGACACATCCCTGCTGAAGGTAGGGGAGGAAGGGATATGAGGTTTCATCAGTCTCTGGGCAACTACAGACAGTCTTGACCTGCCCAACTTGGATTATTATACACAGCTGCAACTCTGTCCCTACCACTGACAGAGGAGAAAGTTGGGAGAAGCTCCATTAACTCCTGGGAAAATGTGGGCAGCTTCAGACTTCATAGCTTACAGCACCAACTACATCCTTGACTCCTACTGCACAAAAAGCAAGGGAGAAAAGACAAGAAAGCCTGAAACTAAAGGGAGAAACCACATCCAAATACATCGAGCAAGCCAGATATGAAAACACCAACAAAAAAATTACAATCTATACCAAGAAAAAGGGAGATATGACCCAATTAAAGGAACAAGATACATCTCTAGTTGACATAAAAAGTCGAGACAACTAATCACAAATGTTCAAACAAATCTCCTTAATAAATTTAATGAGATGGCTAAAGAGATTTAGGATATTAAGAAGACACTGGTGGAGTACAAAAAATTTGAAAGCATACATAGAAAAATAGCAGATTTTATGGGAATGAAAGGTACAATAAATGAAACAAACAAACAAACAAACAAAAAACACTGGAAGCATATAACATCAGATTTGAGGAAGCAGACGAAAGGATCAGCAAACTTGACAAGGCCTCCAAAAATGGACATACAAAGAATAGATGAAGAAAATAATGGAAAAAATTGAACAGAGTCCCAGGGAACTAAATGATAGCAAGAGACATGCAAACATATGTTTCATGGGTGTCCCAGAAGGAGAAGAAAAGGGAAAATGGGCAGAGGGAATATTTGAAGAAATAATGGTAGAAAATTTCCCAGCCCTATTGAAAGACATAGATATCTGTGTCTAAGAAGCACAACATATTTCCATCCAAATAAATCCAAATAGACCTACTCTGAGGCACATACTAATCAAAATGTCAAATACCAAAAACAAAAAGCATTCTGAGAACAGCAAGAGAAAAGCAATGCATAACATAAAAGGGATACTCAATAAGATTAAATGCTGATTTCCCACCAGAAACCATAGAGGCAAGAAGGCAGAGGTATAATATATTTAAGATATCATAAGAGAAAAACTACCAAGAACTTTATATCCAGCAAGATTATCTTTCAAAAATGAGGATGAGATTAGAATATTCACAGATACACAGAAACTGAGAGAGTTTATAACAAAAAGACTGGCTCTGCAGGAAATACTAAAGGGATTGTTATAGCCTAAAAACAAAACAAAACAAAAAAACAGAAGAGAGAGGCTTGGAAGAGAGTCTGGAAATGATGACTGTATCAGGAACAGTAACTAAAGGTGTCAAACATAAAATGACAGATAAAATGCAAAGATCAAAATGGATGAAATAAGAACTGGCTTTAGAGTAATAACATTGAATGTTCATGGATTAAACTCCCCAATCCAAACACACAGACTGGCAGAATGGAAAAGAAAACATGAGCCAACTATATGCTGTCTGCACCCTAAACCCAAGGATATCAATAGACTCAAAGTGAAAAGTTGGAAAAATATATTCCACACATGCAGTAATGAGGGGGAAAAAAAGCAGGGGTAATATACTTATATCAGATGATATAGACTTTAAAAGCAAATCTGTTATTAGACACAAGGAAGGACATTACATATTAATAAAAGGGATGAATCATGAGGAAGAAATAACAGTCATAAATGTATATGCACTTAACCAGGATACCCCAAGATTCAGAAGGCAAACACTGGCAAACTGAAGGGAGAAATAGACATCTCTAAAATAATAGTTGGAGACTTCAATACACCACTCTCAGCATTGGATAGAACATCTGGGCAGAGGATCATTAAAGAAACAGAGAACTTGAATAATACGATAAATGGTCTAAACCTAATAGACATAAACAAAACATTGTACCCCAAAACCGCAGGATATACATTATTTTCAAGTGCCTGTGGATCTTTCTCCAGGATAGATCAGATCTTAATAAATTCAACAAAATCAAAATTATACAAAACATTTTCTCTGATCATAATGGAATAAAGCTGGAAATCAACAAGTGGCAGAAAAAGGAAAAATTCACATATATATGGAAATCAAACAACACATTCTTAAATAATCATTGGTTTAAAGAAGAAATTTCAAGAGAAATCAATAAATATCTCAAGATGAATGACAATGAGAATAAAATATATCAGAACCTATAGAATACAGCAAAGGCAGTGTTAAGAGGAAAATTTAAAGCCCTCAATGCTTATTGAAAAAGAAGAAAGTGCTAAAATCAATGACCTAACTGCACAGCTGGAAGAACTAGAAAAAGAACAGCAAACTAATCCCAAAGCAAGTAGAAGGAAAAAAATAACAAAGATCAGAGCAGAAATAAATGAAATTGAGAACAAAAACAAAAAAAAGAGAGGATATTCAAAACCAAAAGTTGATTCTTCAAGAAGATTAACACAATTGACAAACCCTTAGCTAGACTGACTAAGAAAAAAAGAGAGATGCAAATAAATGAAATTTAAAAAATGAAAACAGGAACACTACTACTGACCCCACAGAACTAAGAGAGATCATAAGAGGATACTATGAACAACTTTATGCCAAAAAATTAGAAAATGTAGAAGAAATGGAATGTACAAACAACCCACACTGACCCAAAAAAATATAAGACCTCAACAAACCAATCACAAGTAAAGAAATTGAAACAGTCATCAAACAGCTCCCCAAAATGAAAAGGCCAGGACTAGACAGTTTCACAGGTGAGTTCTACCAAGCATTCAAAGAAGATTTAACACCAATCTTACTCAAGCTCTTACAAAAGACTGAACAAGAAGGAATGCTACCAATCTCATTCTATGAAGCCTATATCATCCTAATACCAAAGCCAGATAAAGATATTATGACAAAAGAAATTACAGACCCATTTCTCTAATGAACAGAGAGACAAAAATCTTCAATAAAATACTAGCTAACCAAATCCAACAACAATTTTAAAAAGTATTCATTATGATCAAGTGGGTTTTATACCATATATGAAAGGCTGGTTCAACACAAGAAAATCAACCAGCATAATCCACCACATTAATAAATCAAAGAAGAAAAATCACATGATCTCATTGATTGACACAGAAAAGCATTTGAAAAAATACAGCACCCTTTCTTGATAAAAATAGGACAAAAGATAAGAATTGAATGATAAATGATAAAGGCCATATATGAAAAACCCACAGCTAATATTGTAATCAATGGTGAAAGTTTGAAAGTTTTCCTGTTGAGATAAGGGACAAGACAAGGATGTCCACTATCACCACTATTGTTACTATAGTTCCAGAAGTTCTAGTGAGAGCAATCAGACAAGAAAAAGAAATAAATGGCATCCAAATAAGAAAGAAATAAAGCTTTCACTATTCACAGATATGATCCTATATCTAGAAAGTCCCAAAAAACTACAATAAAACTGCTAGAGCTAATAAATGAGTTCAGTAGATTGTCAGGATATAAGAACAATATTCAAAAATCAATGGTGTTTCTATACACTAGTTATGCACAATCTGAGGGGGAAGTCAGGGAAAAAATTCCATTTACAGTACCAACTAAAATAATTAAATATTTAGGAGTAAACTTAATCAATGATGTAAAACACTTGTATTCAGAAAATAATAGTGCATTGTTAAGTGAAATTTAAAAAGACCTAAATAATTGGAAGAACATTCTAATGTTGGATTGGAAGACTAAATACCATTAAGATGTCAGTTCTACCCAAATTGATATTCAGATTTAATGGCATCCCAATAAAAATCCCACCAACATTTTAAAAATAAACAGAAAACACAATTATCAAACTTATCTGGAATGGTAAGAGGCCCTGAATAGCCAGAAATATCTAAAAATGGAAAAGTGAAGTTGGAGAACTCTCCTTCCAGACTTTAACCGTAATACCTAGCTACAGTGCTAAAAACAGCATGGTATTGGCATAAAGATAGACACATAGACCAATGGAACAAAACTGATTATTCAGAAACAGGGATGAGCCTCCCTGGCACTGAAGAATTATTACCAAGCAACAACCAGCAATGCATTTGGAAAAAGACCATGACCAAAAGGAGGGAACAGTAGATGCAAATGAGTTTTTATGACTAAGAATTTCAAAGTGAGATGGGAGGTCATTCTAGAGGTTACTCTTATGCACATATCAGCTGCATCTCACTGACTGCCACAGTAAATAGTGCCTCAAACAGCAGGGCTCCTGAGGGCTCTGGCGATAGCGAGACACTACAAGCAAGGCAGACAAGCTCAGGAAATCAGTACCATGCCTATGGGCCTTTCTTTGGAATTTATGCTTCCCAGTGCAACCGAGTTAAGACTCATTTACAGTTTCTCTACATATGGCTTTTCTGCCCCTCTATTTGAACCTATAGTTAGTATTATACTCAATAGGTATATGTACAATAGACCAATCTTTGGTCTGTCCATGTGCTAGTTGGGCCCTGAATCTCAGTAGAGTTTCAACACCTACTCTCTGGTTCATTGGACTCACCCAGGTCAACTAACAAGGAGATGATAATGGGTGAACAATGCACATCCCAAGGAACAGAGACTGTCTGAAACTGCAAGCAAGACAGTTCCATATATCTGCCCCAGGGGATCTAAGCCCCTTCTGAATTAGAAATAGAATGGGCATCACCATTCAAAAATCCTCAAATTGGGAAATGAAAATGCACTAAAGTAGACTTATTATTATTCTTATAGAATGATTATTATTCTACTAACGGAAGAACATTTATCATTGATATAAAGGCAGTGACCACCAGAGGTTCTGAGGGGAGGGAAAGGGAATAATATGTGCATATGGTGGCATTTTCAGGATGTTGGAATTGTCCTGCATGACATTTCAATGATGGATACAGGCCATCATATATTTTATTATAACCAACAAAATTGCATGGGAAAGAGGGTAAACTATAAACTATATAAACTATAGTTCACAGTTAGTAGCAATGCTCCAATATGTGCTCATCAATTTTAACAAATGTACCACATGAATGAAGGATGTTGTTGAAGCAGTGTGGGAGGGGAGTGGGTGAGGCATATGGGAATCCCCTATATTTTTTATGTAACATTTATGTAATCTAAAACTTCTTTAAAAATAAAATAACAAATAAAGAAAAGTTACTGGCTAAAAGTGGGTCACTTTAATTTAGGTGTTAAGGCCCTACTATGAGAAATAAAGCAGCAAGAACAGGGCTCACAGGATGAAAAGATTCAGAATGCTGCACCACCTGCCCCTCCTCCAAGTCCCTGAACACAGTCAGAGAGGAGGGAAATGGCACTTAATAAGGCCTCCCTGTGTTGTGGAATTTAAGAGGAGTTTAATTAATTGAGTATAGAGAGGTTAGGACTCAGGAATGATTTTGAGAAGGAAAAAAATGGTTTATTGACGGCTAGCTGGACTTGGGAGCTTTTAGTTTGAATTTCGAGCTCCGAACAAGATTTTTAAACGTTTTTTATACAGAGAGGAAAGGCTAAATGGTCTTTTTGTTTCAGTTTTTAATAGGCTTTAATTAGTATATATTTCTTTCACATCTTAGGTAAGCTTTTAGCAAGGACTCTAGACATTTTAGATAAGCTTTGGTTTTTGCATTTCCCCTAAATACTTAAAGTTTATAGCCCTTGCTTTGTTAAACATTTCTTGGGACTGGAGCCTGCTGTCACCGTCCCTAAGGGCAGGACTGCAGCCTCTTACCGTTCCACACCCACAAGTCAAACAACTTAGTTATTTCTGAAGAGACACAAGTCAAACAGCTTAGTTATTTCTGAAGAGACAAAGAGCCTTCCACCCATAGCCCACATCATTCCCCCTTTTTTGCCAAAGATTAACTTGCTAAGCTTTGGCATAATTATTGTTGGAGCTATGAGGTGGATGGTTGTTTGTTGTTTTGATTGATTATTTATCAGTCTTTAGTACAGTATCTAGGACTGTTTTTAGAAGTTTAGAGCTTTTTATTCTGGACAGCAGAATTTTGGGCAGGGGCCTCTTGTAGTTATTCTGCTGCCACTGGCACTCACGTGGATTTCCAGTCAGGTTCTAGATTTATCTATTACTTTTATTTTACTCTTAAAGAGTTTACACTTTTAATTTAAAAGGGGGTGCTGAAGGGAGACGATCTCTTTTCTGTAACTGCTTCTTGCTGGCCATGGGCTGTAGTCATTGCCTGATAAGGTGTAAAAACTCTTTAATTTATTTTAACTGGAGGAAGATGGATCTGGCATTTTGTACGAAGTTGGATGAAGTTTTTATATGGTTAATAAGATGTTTACTCTGAAAGAAACAAACTTAATTAAAAATTTGGAATACTTGTTTTTAAAAGAGGACACATTGGATTACAGAGATAGACAAGATTAGATGCTTATAAAGATGGCATTCTTTAAAAGCTGGTGGGAACAGCATATATATTCTTTTTTAAGTTATCTATCTTTAGAGAGAAATTGCAACAGACACTTAGCTTTGTTTGAAGACACATTCTAAGCTGTTCAATGATTGACACTTATTCACTCTGTCAGATGCTCTTGGTGAACTGGCACTCTTTGGGCAACTGGCTTCACTCAGGATTAGAACACTAATTTGGAAATACTCTTAGTTTTCACCTGTGGGAGTGATCAGAACTACAGAATAAAGATTTTTACACCTTGGTTTTTATTGTACAATTTTTAGCAATTTTTACTTGTTCAATAGGTGACTTACTATTAGCAAGCAAGCTTTACTTTTGCTACACAGCAGAGTACAGCAGAATATAGAAGTTGACTGAGACTGGCTGAGACTGCCACTTTATTCTATAGACATGTTATTAACTGTTTAGAAAATGATTTTACCAGGAATTTAACATGTCTAATATACTTCTGCACTTGATTTAAAAT
This sequence comes from Dasypus novemcinctus, assembly GCF_030445035.2. Lineage (NCBI taxonomy): Eukaryota > Metazoa > Chordata > Mammalia > Cingulata > Dasypodidae > Dasypus > Dasypus novemcinctus. Next base: position 113,984,340 of record NC_080685.1, read on the forward strand.
AGAAAAGATAACATTACAATTATTAGGCATATATTTAGTACAGGATAAAAGTGCAGCACTTAATATTAACTAATGTATTACTTAATGTATAAGGATTCAGAGTTGCAATTATTAGTTTTGAGTTTCAGGTTTGTAATACTTTACATGTTATCTCTCTATGAGAGCAGGCCATAATGCCAATTGTGTTTAAGTTTTACTTACAGTATCTTGGTATCATGGCTCCACTTAGCATGTTCTTTAATGCAGTGAGCAAGTTGCAGCATCTTTCATTTTAGAGAGATTTTCTAGTATTTTACTAGCCTGGTGCATAGTGCTCTCTGGTACCATGGAACAGTGCTAGTTTGGAGGCGATATTTATTGTACACTTGGCTGTACTGAGTCATTATTGGCTGCAGGAGCTTGAAACTGCAATATAGTTTCTATCAACTTCAGGAGCAGAACTAGAGACTGATATAGCACATATTTTTAATTGAGGGGTTAGTGACCAGCCTAGCTAATAACTCACATGGAGAGGCCACCTGCAATGTATACAAGGCTTGGTTCGAATGTACAAGAGTTTGACAATGTTAAAGTTTATTTTTTGTTTTATATATATTTTAAACAACTTAACGCAATACATATATCAAATGACTATTTACTTACACAATTTTACTATGAAGATAACAGTAGGTACTTTACTTTAGTAATAGAAGAAAAATATTATTTTTCATTGTTAGAATGAAAACAGAATATTTCTAATAGAATCAAGACAACTTTTTATTACCATTTACTTAAATGTGTATTTTGCAGTGGCTTTTAGACAGGTTTATTATCATGAAGTTATTTCTGCTACTAATACTAATTTAGGTTTTTTTAGTTAACAATGACTTTTACAACTAGAATTATTTAAACATTTTCAGTTTGGAAGATGTTTTACAAACTCTTTATAATTGACTATAACCGCATTGACTAGACACTTCATGTTTAAATAAACTTACTAAATTACAATTACTAATGAAAGAAATTTACTCTTTTATTTAAGAGAGCATATTTACAATTTTTTTAGCTTAATTTTACTAATGTGAACTTACAATTTTTATTACTGTAAAGATTTTGTACATATAATGTTAATTTAGTTTATAAATTAACTATGGGAGATTACACTCAAGTTAAATAAAATTGAAACTATAATAGTTTATGCAAGGAATGTTTTCTTTTTTTCTTACAGGAAGCTAAAAACTTCTTTTTTTTAAGTTATGAAAATTATTAAATTAAAAGCATACTGACTACCAGGTTTTAAAACACATGTATACTGACTACTAGGTTTTAAAACACATTACACAATTACTTAATTTTTTAAAAATTATAACTCAGGAAAGATCTCTCTATAGTTTTTATGGACTTTCTTTTACTTACTGAAATTTGTTAATAGAGCTACTAATTACCTTTATTTCATTGGAAAGAAATTTTCTGGAAGAATTAAGGCTTACCAGATTGTGGAGAAGAAAATAATTTATTCTCAATCTTGCAAGAAGGGGTGCAGAGCCAGATATGGCTGGTGCTACGAACAAAGAAAAATGACACAATTTATACTCTTAAGCTTAGCATGCAAGTTCTTGTTTTTTTATAGATTGGATACTTCAGAAGTTACAGCTTATTTGAGATTTAACTTTCTCACGCAAAAGTTTGATTTAACTGCTTTTTCTATTACATTTTAACTATTTTAGTTTTTACTTGCTCTTCCCTTTGTCAAATAAGGAATAGAATTTAGTGCTGAAATGGCACCGACTTAGTTAGCTCTTTCTTGGGCATCTTTCCACTGCTCATAGGACTGGCTTAAACTGGTTTCTTTTACTGCTGTCTAACCCGGGAGTGGGAGACTGAGGCAGCAGGCCGCCAGGTTACATCAACATTTTTCTTATGTGAAAATTAACTTAATCTTTGTGTGTGGTTTTTTTTTTTTTTTTTTTTTTTTTGCAATTTATGGCTGACAAAGGTTTAAACTGGGAAATTACTAGGCAAACTGATTCTCAATTCTTTAGCTTAGTAAGATAGGTTTAATCTGCCACACTTAGTCTTGCCTTAAAAGCTCTTGCAAAGAGGAGGCTCTTTCTCAATTGTTTCTATAATTAGATTTTTATGACTTTTTCATCTTGCTTAGTTCAATTTGGGCTTTAAGAATATTTATAAATATAACTGCATATTTAATTTTTAACAATTTGAATAGACTTCTTTTAAGAATTTTTATTTGTTAATTTGATATTATCTTGATGTATGAAGACATACATTGAGCTTTTTTTTAAAAATGGGCAGACACAAAGAGTTAGACACAAACACAACTCATTGATATTACTTGTAATTTGCATTATTTTATATACTGTTTAACTTAATTAATTAGGGGTCTAGAAATACATATTACTTATATAACTGCATATTTAATCTCAACAATTGAGCAAATAGGCAGACATGAATAGTTTGACACAACATGACTTTAGTTACTTTAAACTTTTCAAAGACTTTTGAAACTCTTCTTAATTTGCACTATGACCATGCAGTTTACCACAAGAATTTTTTTTTTTACTTAATGGATTGTAATAACTAAAATGTTCTCAATGCTTTAGCACCATTTTGTTTTAGAACTTTATATTTTACTTTGAAATTAGCAGAATTTTGGATAAGCAACAAGATTAATTTTATATATATTTACTGAGGCTATTTGAAGCCTCAGGGAGACAGACTGCTTTCTCTCATGAATTGCCACTCTTAGGAACACTGACCGTCAAGGCAGGAGACTTTTCTTTTTCCACCTTTCTTTTTTATTTTGGAGATAATAAAACTTTAGTGGCTATTTAACTTTATTCTATCAGGCAGCAATTTATTTAGTTTACACTTGAATTCATGAGAGAAAGGGTTACTAATACCAGGAGAGGAGACAGTGATGTCCCAGCTCTCTTCAATTATGAAATAACTATAGGCAAAGGCAAAGGGTGAGGTTAGGCTTGAAGTAACTATAAACAAAGGAAAGGTTAGTGTAGAATTTACACTTAAATAATAGTTTCAGGCTAAATTTACCTAGCTATAATCTCAGTTATTGTCTTTCTACTGTTTTATAATATAAATGCATTTATAAATGATTTTAACTCTTAGTTACAGTTTTTATTAATTTTTTTAAAACTTATTAATTTTATAACACCTTTAAATACCTTTCATTTAACTTATATTAAATGAACTTAACCATTACTTTAATTTTTCTTTTAAAGTAAAAGAATAAATCTCTTGCAGTTAGTTTGAAATAAAAGGCTACTTTTTAGGATTTGATTTTTAGAACATAAAATGTTCTTTTAAAAGAGGTAAGACTCTTTTTCAAACATTGAGGATATGATGAGGTTAAAGCACAAGAAGCTATTGATAAAAGATTTTTTTTATATATTGATCTTACTCAATTTAATTATAAAAATTTTCCTTCCACAAACTTTCTACACTTTCAGTATTCATTCAGGTTCTGTCTCACACTCTACTCTTTCTAATAATCAATCATTTTATTTTAGGACAAAATTATCTTCTGTTTCTTTAACAATAAAAACACACTCTATATATCTCACATACTAAGTTACTAGGCAAACTTCTTACAACATATAATTGCTATTAATACTAAACAAGTTTGTTAAAATAATGAACTTTTTTTTACTTTAAATACTTAGTAGCATGTAATACTAGAAACAGTTTTTTTGGAAGTAAGTTGGCAGGGGAGATTGGCTGCTGAATAAGTTTGTTATAAAATTGCTTTTTATTATTATTATTATCAATTTAGTTTTGTTAAATAATGACTTTTTGCAATTAGCCACTTAAATACTTTAAACAATGCTTTGTAAAACTTTTATATTTATACCCTTAAGACAAATTTTACCTTCACAGAACACATTCTTTTACTTAAGGTTACTACAATACCTTCTAAGAACCTGAGCAGAATGCAAACGTATTTTGACTTTGACACTCTAAGGAGGGAACTTTACTGCATTTATTCTGATTCTGCTTTTCACCCCCTTTACTTCCCCCCCTTCCAGGCAGTCGGGTGCACAACAAACAGGAATGTAGCTTATGAATAGAAGGGTGGACTCACTGGAAAGGGGCAAGCCGCTCTCCCCTTTCCAGCTTTTAGCCAAAATGGGCAGACAGAACCTACTCAAATTTGGCAACTCTCCCAGGGACCCAGCTGCCCTGACTGGGACATTCCCAACAAACTTGGGTGCTTGGCGCGGACACAGATGGCTTCTAAGCCCCGGCAAAGGGCTAGACCAGAGACAAGACAGCAGAGCATGCACAAACATTTAGACTCCGCAAACATCTAGACTCCTCAGCTTTTGCACCAGAATCATTTCACCCCCTTGCCAATGGCAAGGGAGGGCTCCAGCTCAGCTGTAATTCCACTTTACATAAGGACACAACTCTAACACTAGCCTTGAGCTGACACAGACAGAAGCACAAAGGTCACTAATTTGACTCACAAGTTTATATATTTATTTTCACCATGGCTGCCCCCACAGCCATCACAAACTTCAGAACACTTAACATTTGGTATAAAGCAAATTCATTCACAAATTAGCACTATAACAAAAGATTTCAGTTAGACTTTTCTACTGTTTAAACTTTACACCCAGACCAAGCTCTACCAGAAAAGCTGATCCATTTTCTTGTAACTAAGTTTTGTTTTCTTTAATTTAGACTAATTTCCAGGACATTAGGACTTGAACTTATAAATAGCCCTTCTTATTAAAATCGAGACTCCACTCCTTTAGTGGATATAAGACCAGTACCAGATTCTAACATGCAGTTAGACAAACCCAAAACACCAGGGCTTTTCCCCGGTTTTCCTCCTTTTCCCAAGCCTAGAGAGAACGGCTTCCCCCCAGCCTTCTGGGGCTACTAGGGTTCTCTCTGGAGGTGATCAGCCTCCCCTTCCTAGCAATTAAAGCTAGGGCCTTCCAGACTGTGCTCACCCGGGGAGTCTTACCTTCTTCCATGTTCGGAGTTCTTTTTCGTTCCCAGAATCTTTCTCTTCAGACCTTCCATTGCCCCTCGATTTTGTCGGGAAGATTCTGGTGGAGCCCACATCTTTTCTGGATTAAATTTAATCCAGGGGCGCCCAGATTTGGGGTTCACCCGAGTCCTCCCGGCTTCCTCGGGGATTTGGAAGGGGCAGCAAAATGCTACCATCTCTGGCCTTCATTTTTGTCCCTTCGTGGTTGCCAAAAATGTTGTGGAATTTAAGAGAAGTTCAATTAATTGAGTATAGAGAGGCCAGGACTCAGGAATGATTTTGAGAAGGAAAAAATGGTTTATTGACGGCCAGCTGGACTCGGGAGCTTTCAGTTTGAATCCCGAGCCCCGAACAAGATTTTCAAACGTCTTTTATACAGAGAGGAAAGGCCAAATGGTCCCTTTGTTTCAGTTCTCAATAGGCTTCAATTAGCATATATCTCTTCCACATCTTAGGTAAGCTTTTAGCAAGGACTCTAGACATTCTAGATAAGCCTTGGTTTTTGCATTTCCCCTAAATACTTAAAGTTTATAGCCCTTGCTTTGTTAAACATTTCTTGGGACTGGAGCCTGCTGTCACCGTCCCTAAGGGCAGGACTGCAGCCTCTTACCGTTCCACACCCACAAGTCAAACAACTTAGTTATTTCTGAAGAGACACAAGTCAAACAGCTTAGTTATTTCTGAAGAGACAAAGAGCCTTCCACCCATAGCCCACATCACCTGCACCCTGACCAGGACAGTGAGGAGGACATTCATGACTATGAGCATGATGGATCAGACAGGGAGGAAGATTCCCCTTGTCTGTACCCCAATCTTACCCCTTCAGAAAAAGGATTAAGGGTGGGGCCAAGGTCTCTGGGGAATTACTTTTTTGATTCAGTACTGATACAGACAGGAATGTTGGGAAACCCTGTGCTGCAGTTTAACAGCACTCTTTGGCCTAATAAAAAGAACTCAGGAACCTGAGATCTGTTACTCTGCCTGTGCAGTACCTGATATTGCTGTCCCTAAGGAATAACAGCACACACAAGAAATGCTTTTATTGACCTGCTAATGTCTTTGTCTCCATCCCTATATGAGTTTTGACCCAGATCAATTTGCCTTCAGGTGGACTAGCCTCCAGGATACTTTGATTGTGCTCCCTAAGGGCTGCCCTGCCATTTGCTACCTCGGGGTAGGGTTAGACTTATAACAAGACCAGTTACCTCAAAAGTAGTTGTCATTCACAATACTTATTACATCTTCATTCAAGGACCCACTAAAATAATTGGCTAAATAGGCCATACACAAAATCATAAATATTTTAACATCTATAGATTATGCGATCATTCCTGAGAAGGTCCAGGAGATAGCCTAACAGGCAGAATTTCTAGGGGGCACTTGAGCTGATATTTAGAGGGGCACACTAGACAAAGATAAGTGGAAGTTCTTACTGGCAGTTCCTATTACCAAGAAGTCAAATGGCTAATAGGCCTGTGTGGTCACAGGAGAAAACGTGCCACATTGGGACATTTTTTAGGCTCCCCTGGTTAAGGTCACCACCAAGGAAACCATCTTTAAAGGTGGTCCCAACAATAATGGATTCTAGTCTATACAACTAACTGGACGAAAACTGCCACAAGGGACAATGCAACCCTCCACTCCTGTAAAACATCTTCCCATGCTGACTGGAGATTGTGACAACAAAAAGCTGCCATCGAGTATGCTGAAATCCTTCAGGTCTTACATACACATTACCAAAGGCAGCCGTTATCTACACCACCTTGAATGGCAGCATTTAGTCTATTATTGGGCCTTAGTGGAGACCAAGCATTAAAACAATTATGGCCATAACTGTTTATGGCCATAACTCTGAGATCCAAATTGGTCATCCTCATGTGTGTACCTTCTAATCTTACTAATAAAGCAGGATAGATTCAATAAAGTTCAATCATGAAATTAAAATGGTATATCCAAGACAGAACCTGACTGGGGACTAAAAGAGTTAGAACATCCACATAAAAATATCTGCTTTATTAGATGTAGCTAAATACCCTCCAACGTCAGTTACAGCCCCTTACTTGGCTAAGTGGCACCTCTTGGTTCAAAAAATTTCCTAATGGCTTGGTATAGGTCAAGAGATTAATATATCTACAAAATTAAAGGCTATTAAAGGCCACTGGGCTGCTGCAGCCATCCATCCCAAGGATGGTCACCTACTACATACTGAAAAAGGGTGGTATGACCAATTGAGTGGTGATGGCTGTACAGGACACTCCAAACTCAACTTCCTGCTATATATTTACAGACTCATGGGCCATTACAAAAGCTAAACTTATCATCTGGGAACTTCCAAATCAATGACTAGTGGCTCCTCCATATATGCGCAGGGATTATAACAACTGCTCATGAGCTGGAAGAGATCAGTTTGTCCCCCATGTTGATGTTCATTGCAAATGACCTTTTAAAGCAGAACATTAATAAAATCCCCTTGCTGACCAAGCATGCACCCAATAGCTGCCTGTTAGATCCATGACCAAATGGGACATAACCCACTTCATAGGCACTTGTGGGCCAAATCACAAAGACTTATCTTGAAGGAAGTGAAAGCCAAATATGTGGCATATCATGTGACCCCTGCCAATGAGTAGAGGTTGTCGGGACACATCAGTTGGGGCTTAGGAACCACTGGAGAATGTCATCTTGGACACATAAAATCACTGGCCTCTAATCAAGGGCTCTGGTGCTGTTTCTAGTTCTTTTTATTTTTTTATTTATTTTTTATTTTTTTCCAAATTCTACTCAATTTATTCATTTTTTAAAAGATATTACATTAAAAAAATATGATGTTTCCATTCGCCCCCACCTCCCTCACCCCACCACTCCCCCCCAATAACACTCTCCCCCATCATCATGTCACATCCATTGCATCTGGTGAGTACATCTCCGGGCATTGCTGCACCCCATGTCCCGTGTTCCACACCATAGCCCCCACTTTCCCACATTCCATCCAATGGGCCATGGGAGGACATACAACATCCAGCAATTGTCCCTGGGGCACCACGCAGGACAACTCCAAGTCCCGAGAATGCCTCCACATCTCTTCTCTTCCTCCCCTTCCCGGCGCCCAGAAGCCACCATGGCCACTTTTTCCACATCAATGCCACATTTTCTCGATTATTAACCACAATAGTTCATGAATAGAATATCATTAAGTCCACTCTGATCCTTACTGTGTTTCTCCTTCCTGTGGACCTTGGCTTGGTTGTGTCCATTCCACACCTATGTGAAGAGGGGGCTTAGATTCCACATGGATATTGGATGCAATCGTTCTACTTTCAGTTGTAGGCACTCTAGGCTCCATGGTGTGGTGGTTAACATTCCTCAACTTCATGTTAGCTGAGTGGAGTAAGTCCAATAAATGAGAGTGTAGGAACTGAAGTCTGTTGAGGGTCAGGCCCTGGCTATCATATTGTCAGTCCAGAGATTCAAATCCCCTAGATATATCTTAAGCCCCAGCACCAGCTACAATTCCAGTAAAGTAGTATGAAAAGCTTGTGAAAAGAGATCCCATTTGAGTCTAGCTCCATCACGCAGAAACACCAGCTCCAAAGAAGGGCCAACTGACATGACAGTGAACCCCATCTGCCATGACCATAGAACCTGTGGGTCTCTTTAGCCCTCAAAAAGACCAATACCTGGGGTTGTATCTACTTTATCTGTCTCTGAGACTCTGCTCAGGTGTGCATAAGGGCAATCCTTCTCACAACCTCCAGACTCTTTCTTAGAGATTCATAGCCATATGAACTCATTTGTCCTTTCCATTTCCCCCTTACTTTAGTTCAAACAGCATTTTTAACTCCTGTTATTATATGTAGACAGGGATATTCTGCTGGTCCGCATTGAACCTTCAATTCAAGGTCATTTTCTAGTTGCATCATCAGCTGGTACTTGGTAGTGATCCCTCGGTGCCAGAGAGGCTCATCCCCAAGTGTCATGTCCCATGCTGGGGGGAAGGCATTGCATTTACATGCTGCATTTGGCTTTGAGACTGGCCACATTTGAGTAACATGGAGGCTGTCAGGAGGGAACTCTTAGGCACAGTGCTGCTCTAGGTCTTGTTCTTATTTCAGGTGTATAGGCTCACAAGCATAGTCCTTAGTATCAGGGGCTCACTGTTGGACCCTCATTCCTTCCTGGTCCTTACCGTTGCACCTGGGGGACTGCTGCTGCTCCCCTAGGGACCATGACAGAGCCTCCCCCCCCCGGCCAGTAACCCAGTACCCTCCCCTGTTGTTTTTAATTGTTTCCACTATGAGTATATCCAAACATTACCATGCACCCTGGACATATGCCCTGTATAACTCCCTGTCAACCATATATCGCCTGTCAATAACATCCCATACCAGTATTCCTCCACTGCCATTGTTGAACCATTCCGTGATCCAAAACTTCCTGAAAAGTGAAGCCCAATATAATGTCAGGTTCCCTTACTAGTAAAATGGAATATAGCGATGAGTTTAAAGGTTAGATATAGAATACATATTTTGTCTCCTCTTAGAATACATATTGATTTGGAAAAATTCTACATCATATCTTTTTCTTTTCTTTTTTCCTAATTATTGAGCTTCTTTCACAAGAGCCCTAGATCACAGTAATTCATATATACAATATACAGTACTCCCACATATCCACCGTAAAACCTTTTCCCTTCCAAAGTGATAATCTTTTAACTTATTCATATCATATTTACTGAAACTGATGTACAGATTCCAAGACAATAGCTTTCAAACAAGGTGATATCTGTGCTTACATTGTGGTCAATACTTTAGGATATACAGTTTTCTAAATTTTTAGTTATCCTATGTTTTACATTATGGTTTACATTATTAGTCTGTCATCCCCTATATATTTTTGGTGTAATATTACAAGTTTTATATCCATCCTTGTATACTCTCGTGAAATTCCTCTCTTACCCCCACATTTACCTTGGTTCCATTCATTCAACATCCATTTTCCCCTCATTCTGGGGTCCACAGTAACAGCCAATCTCCATTTCCCGAGGAGCCACGTCCAGAGATACTTGCAACAGTGTTCAGGGCCTGACTTGCTCAACTGCCCTAATGCCCTGGGAGCCAGCCTTTCTCTTGAGAGATACAGTTCCCTCTATTTGATGGCATTAGTCCTCCCCAGGATGTGGGTCCACCCCCACTCTCACTACTTGGTTCTCTACCCAATGGTACAACCCACCCTAGCAAAATGAGCATTCAGACACTCCCCAGGAGCCCGTCCCGTGTCAGAAGATCCCCTCCGAGCATCCTAAACAGGTAACCCTCTTAATTATATTTTGATAAGGTTTTCTCAGCATTTTACTCTCAACCAACACCTGATACTCTCCTATGTTCATATGTTGCCCCTCCCACCCCCCAATTTTTTTGGCAATATTACCCATCCGCCCATCCCCAGCCCTCCTCAAACCTGCAAAGCCCCACCCAAAGACAACCCCTTGACCCCATTTTATCTCTTCTTTGTGCTCATACTTACCATCAGCTCATCATAGATTCCACTCCTGCAGACGTCAGCTCACATCCTTCCTCCACCCCCCGATTTCCTGTAAGCCTATCTTCCAGTCTCTAGCTCTCTGAGGCAGCTTGCTCATTTCATATCATTGAGGTCATGTAGTATTTGTCCTTCAAAGCCTGGGTTGCTTCACTCAACATAAGGTTCTCAAGATTCATCCATGTTATCATGTGTGTTTGTAGTGTATTTGTTCTTAAAGCCGAGTAGTATTCCATTGTATGTATATACCACATTTTATTGATCCACTCATCTGTTGATGGGCATTTGGGTTGATTCCAACTTTTGGCGATAGTGAACAATGCTGCTATGAACATTGGTGTACATATATAAGTCTGTGTCCTTGTTTTCAGTTCTGCTGGGTATATATCCAGCAGTGGTATTGCTGGGTCATGTGGCAAATCTATGGTTAGTTTTTTGAGAAACCGCCAGACTGTCCTCCAGAATGGTTGGATCCTTCTGCATTCCCACCAGCAGTGGATGAGTGTTCCCATTTCTTCACATCCTCTCCAGCATTTGTATTCTTCTGTTTTTTTTCATAGCTGCCAATCTTATGGGAGTAAGATGGTATCTCATTGTAGTTTTGATTTGCATTTCCCTGATAGCTAGCGATTTGGAGCATTTTTTCATGTTTTTTAGCCATTTGTATTTGTTCTTTGGAGAAGTGTCTGTTTAAATCTTTTTCCCAGTTTTTAAATGGGCTGTTTATCTTTTTATTTTTAAGATATAGGAGTTCTTTATATATGCAAGTTATAAGTCTCTTATCAGATATATGGTTGCCAAATATTTTCTCCCATTGTGTGGGTTCCCTTTTTACTTTCTTGACAAATTCCTTTGAGGTGCAGAAGGCTTTAATTTTGAGGAAGTCCCATTTATCTATTTGTTCTTTTGCTGCTCGTGCTTTTGATGTGATGTTCATGAAGCCATTTCCTAGTACAAGGTCTTGTAGATGTTTCTCTACACTGCTTTCCAAGGTCTTTATGGTCTTGGCTCTTATATTTAGGTCTCTGATCTATCTTGAGTTGATCTTTGTATAAGGTGTGAGATGGTAATCCTCTTTCATTCTTCTACATATAGATATCCAGTTCTCCAGGCACCATTTATTGAATAGGCTATTCTCTCCCAGTTGAGAGGGTTTGGTGGCTTTATTGAATATTATATGGCTATATATATGAGGTTCTATATCAGAACTTTCAATTCAATTCCATTGGTCTGTGTGTCTGTCCTTATGCCAATACCATGCTGTTTTCACTACTGTAGCTTTGTAGTATGTTTTGAAGTCAGGTAGTGTGATTCCTCCAATTTCGTTTTTCTTTTTCAATAGGTCTTTGGCTATTCAGGGCCTCTTTCCTTTCCAAATAAATTTCATAGTTAGTTTTTCTAGTTCCTCAAAGAAGGCTGTGTTGATTTTTATTGGGATTGCATTGAATGTGTAGATCAGTTTTGGTAGGATAGACATCTTAATAATATTTAGTCTTCCTATCCATGAACAGGGAATATTCTTCCATTTATTTAGGTTCTTTGATTTCCTTGAACAGTCTTGTATAGTTCTCAGTGTATAAGTTTTTACATCTTTCGCTAAATTTATTCCTAAATATTTGATTTTTTACTATTGTGAATGGTATTTGTTTCTTGATTTCCTCCTGATCTTGCTCATTATTGGTGTACAGAAATGCTACTGATTTTTGCCCATTGATCTTATAACCTGCGACTTTACTAAACTCATTTATGAGTTCTAGAAGCTTTGTTGTAGACCTCTCAGGGTTTTCTATGTATAGGATCATGTCATCTGCAAATAATGAAATTTTGACGTCTTCCTTTCCAATTTGAATGCCTTTTATATCTGGTTCTTGCCTCAGTGCTTGAGCAAGTACTTCTAAGACAATGTTAAATAGAAGGGGAGAGAGTGGGCATCCTTGTCTTGTTCCTGACTTTAGAGGGAAGGATTTTAGGATTTCTCCATTGTAAACGATGTTGGCTGTAGGTTTTTCATATATACTCTTTATCATGTTCAAAAAATTTCCTTGTATTCCGATCTTTTGGAGTGTTTTTATCAAGAAAGGGTGCTGTATTTTTTCAAATGATTTTTCTGCATCTATAGATATAATCATGTGATTTTTTTCCTTCAATCTGTTTATATGGTGTATTACATTGTGATTTTCTTATGTTGAACCATCCTTGCATACCTGGAATTAATCCCACTTGCTTGTGGTGTATAATTCATTTAATGAATACAATTAGCAAGTATTTTGTTAAGTATTTTTGCATCTAGGTTCATTAGAGAAATTGGTCTGTAATTTTCCTTTCTTGTGGTGTCTTTGTTTGGCTTTGGTACTAGGGTAATGCTGGCATCATAGAAGGAGTCAGGCAATGTTCCTTCTGTTTCAATTTTTTGGAAGAGTTTCAGCAGGATTGGTGTTAGTTCTTTCCACAATGTTTTGTAGTATTCACCTGTGAAGCCATCTGGCCCTGGGCTCTTCTTAGTTGGGAGGTTTTTAATGACTGATTCTATCTCTTTACTTGTGATTGATTTGTTGAGATCATCAATTTCTTCTTTCATCAATATGGGCTGCTTATGTGTTTCTAGGAATTTGTCCATTTCCTCTGAATTGTCATTTTTGTTGGAATATATGTTTTCAAAGTATCCTCTTATGATAGTCTTTATTTCTGTGGTGTCAGTGGTGATATCTGCTTTCTCATTTCTTATTTTGTGTATTTGCATCTTCTCTCTTTTTTTCTTTGTTAGTCTCACTAAAGGTTTGTCAATTTTATTGATCTTCTTAAAAAACCAGCTCTTGGTCTTGTTTATCTTTTCAAGTGCTTTCTTATTTTCTATTTCATTTAGTTCTGCTCTTATCTTTGTTATTTCCTCCCTTCTTTTTCCTGTTGGATTATTATTATTTTTTTTTGTAATTCCTCCATATGTGCAGTTAGTTCTTCAATTTTTGCTCCTTCTTCTTTTTTGATATATGAATTCAAGGCTATAAATTTCCCTCTCAGTACTGGTTTTGCTGCATCCCATAAATTTTGGTATGTTGTGTTATCATTATCATTTGTTTCAAGGTAGTTATTTATTTCTATTGAGATTTCCTCTTTGACCCACTGTTTTTCTAAGTGTGTGCTGTTTAATTTCCAAATCATGGTGTGAAATCTGGGCCTCTGGCCCTTGCAGATTTCCAGCTTCACTCTACTGTGGTCAAAGATATTATTTTGTATGATTTCAATCTTTCTGAATTCACTAAGCCTTCCTTTGTGGCCTAGCACATGGTCTATCTTGGAGAATGATCCACATGCACTTGAGAAAAATGTATTTTCTGCTGTGTTTGGGTGTAATGATCTATATATGTCTATTAGATTCAGCTCCTCTAATATACTGTTCAAATATTTTGTTTCTTTAGTGATTCTCTTTTGAGATGTTCTGTCCAGAGTTGATAGTGGTGTATTAAAATCCCCCACTATAATTGTAGATGCATCTACTCTTTCACTTAGTTTTTCCAGCATTTGCCTCACGTATTTAGAGGCACCCTTGTTAGAAGCATAAATATTTATGATTGTTCAATCTTCTTGACAGATTGTCCCTTTCACTAATATGTAGTATCCTTCTTTGTCTATCACAACTGTTTCTCATTTAAAGTCTATTTTGTCTGATATTAGTATAGCTACTTCTGCCTTTTTTTGGTTATTGTTTGCTTGTAAGATTGTTTTCCAACCATTCACTTTCAGCCTCCATGAGTTTCTGGGTCTAAGATGTGTCTCTTGTAGACAGCATATAGATGGGTCATATTTCCTTATCCAATGTCCCAGTCTGAATCTTTTGATAGGTACATTTAATCCGTTGACATTCAGTTTTATTACTTTCAAGGAATTATTTGTGTTAGCCCTATTTTGATTGTACTTGTGCTTGTCATATTTTGTTTGTTTTTTCCCTTCTCTTTTTGTCTTTTTTGTTGCTCTTACACTCTTCTCCAACTCTGCCTGTCCTGTTTTTTCCTTTCTTCCTGCAGAACTCCCTTTAGAATTTCTTGAAGGGGAGGTTTCTTGTTGGCATACTCTTTCAGTTTCTGTTTATTTGTAAATATTTTGAACTCTCCATCATTTTTGAATGTTAGTTTAGCTGGATAGAGTATTCTTGGTTGGAAATGTTTTTCTTTTAGTACCTTGACTATATCATACCACTGCCTTCTTGCCTCCATGGTTTCAGATGAGAAATCAGCACTTAATCTTATGGAGCTTCCCTTGTATGTGATGGTTTTCTTTTCTCTTGCTGCTTTTAGAATTTTCTCTTTGTCTTGAGCGTTAGATCATTTGACAAGTATATGTCTTGGGTGGGCCTGTTGGGGTTCATGACGATTGGGGTGCACTGTGCTTCTTGGATATGTACATCTGTCTCTTTAAGTAGATTTGGGAAGTTTTCAGCCATTATTTCCTGCAACACTCCTTCTGACCCCTTTCTCTTCTCTTCTCCTTCTGGCATGCCTATAATATGGATGTTTGGGCATTTTGCATTGTCATTCAGGTCCCTAAGTCCTAGTTGGATTTTTTCTATCTTTTTATCGACGTATTCTACTATCTGTTTGATTTCTTATGTACTTTCTTCCTCATCACTAATTCTCTGCTCTTCCTCTTCTAGTCTGCTGATATTTGCTGCAAGTGTATTTTGATTTATTGAACTGTGGTGTTCATTCCCATCATATCTGTTATCTCTTTGCATATATCTGCAATTTCCCCTCCAAGTGTTGTCTTCATGTTGTTAACCTCTTCCTTTACTTCATTAAATTTATCGGTGATAAATGTTCTGAGATCTTTCATTACTTGTGCGAAGTTCTGCTCCCCTTCCTGGTTTTTAGTTTGTTCATTGGATTCAGCCATGTTTTCCTGATTACTGGTTTGGTTTGTAGATTTTTGTTGCTGTCTGGTCATCATTTTATCTTCACAGGTTTAATCAGTTCCTTAGTTTCTTTGTCTAGTCTTGGGGGTTAATTAGCTGTTGTTTTTGCGTAAGTGTTATATCTTCTCTTTCTCACTTAGTTCTTCTTATTCTGATTTCTTATTGCTGGTTGAGTTCACTTTAAAGGAAAGTATTAGGGCCAGGGAAAGGCAATTGTGTAAGCAAGGAAAAAGTATAAACTAGTATTGGTGAAAAATGTAAACAGAGCAAAAATATGAGATCTGGGAGGATGGATATTAGATTCATGTAAGTTGTGTAGAGTTATAGCAGTAGGTAGAGTACCTTTAATGAGGTAGTTGACTGAATATGGGAGGAATATGGTATGAATTAAAAAGCTATTGTTTTCATGAGAGAGGGAAAGTGATAAGAAAGGCAATAGTTTCAAGAGTGGATAAAAGACAGAAAACAAAACAAAGGTATTAGAAATTAAGAGTTAGACACTTTGGGTATCAAAGAAAGGGAGGTGGAATATAGGACAGACAGTAGATGATGGGGGATATCACGATGTAGGGGAAAGGGGATAGTGTAGGTAGCCAAAATCAATTCACACAGAAATGAGACAGCAGAGGATGAGGAAACCGAGTAAATGTGAGGTGTTCCCTGCAGCACCTATTGTATAATTAAGATAAAATAAAATAAGAAGAAAATGAGAGACAAGAGAGAGAAAAAAAAAGAGAAGAAAGGAAGAAAGTAAAAGGGGGTGGGTAAAGAGCAGGGAACAAGTAGGGAAAAAAAAAAAAGATATAGAACAACCACAACAGTGACAACAAAAAACACACCCCTAAATAACTGAAAAAAGAAAAAAAAAAGACTTTGGGGGATACACTGTGAGAAAAGACTATGAGATAATGCAATGTTAGCAATCAGGACATCAAAAAATAATAATAATAAAATAAAAATAAAAATGCAAAACAAAACAAAAAAAGAAAAAACACAAACGTTGAGGGCTAGGACATTCAAGGACCTCAGATGGTCCTCAGGGCATGATGGATTCAGGGATGGAAAGTCTGCGATATTGAAGTCTCAAGAGTTGTGAGTCTCTGGGGTGTGGGCCACCAGGGTTTAGGGGACTCAGACCTGGCAACCTCAAGTCCGGTTAACAGGGAGCCTGGGAGCACCACAGTGCAACACAGCCTTCAGGGATCCCCACAGCTGGGTGCCAGCCCTATGGGTGAGGTCACATCTGCAAGCTCCATCCTGTGTGTCTGAACCCGGCAATTCACTCACTCACTGGGGTCTATTCTGTGGATGTATCACCAATTCAACTTCAGGACATCTCCCACCTTGTAAGCCCCCAGAATGGCCACCTGGGGGTGGCTCTACACTGCAGCCAATTTAATGACACAGATCAGTAGCCAGGCCTGGGGATGGGGCTCCAGCTGGAAACGGTGATAACAGAGTCCAAAATCGAAATTCCCACACTTCGCAAAATATTCCCCTAATCGGCTTCCAGACGTCTCCCACCCTGCCAGACCCTGATACAGCCTCCTGGTGGTGTCTCTTTATTGGTAGCAAATTAAGTCTGCTGCAGATTGGCAGTCGGGCTTGGGGGGGCGGGGCTCTAGGCAGAAGTGCTATTATTTGTGTCCGCAATCAAAAATTCCCCGTTCGTAATAAAACTACCATTTGTCTCCCCAAATCAGTCTGCAAAGGCCTCCTGTCCTGTTAACCCCCCAATAGCCCACTCAGGGCTTATGAATTCCCCAGTACTGCAAAGCCTCCAGAAATTGCCACCGCAGCACCGGTGCCGCAGCTCCACCCACCCCAGGAGGGAGCGTCCCACGTGCAGCTCCCACCTCCGTGTAATCGAGTCTCAATTATATCTTATAGATGAATTTTCTCTGTTACCTTCCCACCAAATCGATGTCCAGACACCTCCTGCCCTCCAAAAATCCTGAAACAGCCTGGTCCTGAAGAACCTCCAATGCTGCCCAGCTGCTTCTTTGCAGGAGAAATTATCAGGTATGTTCACTCAGCCACCATCTTGCCCCACCCCCTGTTTCTAGTTCTTTACCTTGTAATTTTAATAGCTTAATTTACTTTTATATTACTATTAGACCTATCATTTATTCTAAGTATTATTTCTTCATATTTATATTTTAATTCTACATTACAAAAAATGATCTTCAAATCTCTCCAAACTCTAAGTGATATTTATAATGCTTAAAATGATGTATGTATAAGATAGTGTTAGAGTAAGTGCACCCACATCAGCTCTCCTACCAAAAAAAAATGGCTGAGTTGGTACAAAATCCTGCCTGAGTGAGCTGCTTTGGGAACTCACAAAGCAGGAGGCTTCTGGACATCAATCTGGAGAAAGTGCAAAAAAAGAGTGATTGCTCAAGGTAAAACCACGGGTTTTTGGTGCTTGTGCCTGGAGCTGTGGGAAGGCTAAGTCCCTTCCTTAGGGCTGGTAGTTGCAGCATTCCCTGAACCCTGGCAGTCACAGGGAGCAGCTTTCCACAAATCCCACCTTCCCCAAACTTGCATTCCCCAAACCCAGTGCTCCCCGTACCCTGAACCCTGGCATTCCTCCAACTGACATGCCTTGGTCTTGGACAGATTCCAAGAGTGAGAGAGTTCTGGTGAAGGGTGCAGAAGGGTCTGACAAGTGTGGGTTCAATTGTCTGGAACCCCCTTTTTCAGTTTTGAGGAGCATACCAGATGGCTTTAGAAGAAACTAGAAAGAGGTGAGAGGCGAATCTGCTGAGGCAGCCTAATTACTTAATTGCCCTGGGATCGGGGAAAATCAGTCTGGGAAAAAGTGTAGACAATTAACTAGTCCTTTGCAATACACCTAAGGGAGGGGTGCAGTAAGAAGTGCTTGGTAGGTTTCCAAGAGCATATTTAGAGTTCCCAACAAGGTGTGGGTGCTTTCTCTCAAAGAGACTGAGAGTCATTATTTTCTGTGGTGAGTTGGTTCACCTGGGTCCCCTTTGAATCTCGGAGGGGAACTCTCACATGGGTTTCCTGCTGCCCTGGGAGAGAGGGAAGTGAGGATGGGAGAAAGGAGGAAGTACAGATTCCTCATTAGTTTATGTGGGGGGTCATTAATGGGGGATGCATGGGTGGGAGGGAGTTCTCCAGGGCATGCATATTAGGGTATATAGATATGTTTGGATATTCGCTGGGTATTGACATAGAGGGTAGAGTATCACACAACAACTGAGGGAGTGCTGAGTTTCCATCCCAGCAAACTGTCACTCTCCCCAATGGAGCAGCAACAATCCCCCAAATAGAAGGGCAAAGACCAGAGTAGGATGGTTCAATGATGGGCCCTTGGTACTGATGGCTATGCTTACAAGTCTGTGTGCTTGAAATTTCAACTAGGCCTAGAGCTACAGGGTGTCTAAGAGTTACCTCCTGAGAGCCTCCGTGTTGCTCAAATGTGGCCATTCTCTAAGCCAAACTCAACATGTACATGCATTACCTTCTCCCCAGCTTGGACTCCTGGGCATTTTTGGGACTTGATGCTGTCCTGAGCATTGCAGGGACAGTTGCAGGACATTATATATCCTGCCATAACCCCCCGAATGGACTGGGAGAGAGTGTAAACTACAACGTGAACTATAATCAATGCTGTGTAGCAATGCTCCAAAATGTACTCATCAAATGCAATGAATGTGCCACACTAATGAAAGAAGTTGTTGATGTGGAAGGAGTGGGGGTATAGGGAGTGGGGTATATGGGAACCTCCTATATTTTTATTGTAACATTTTGTGTGATTTAAGTATCTTTAAAAAAGATAATAAAAATGTTTTAAAAATTATGTATATGCACATAAATTTCCTTAGAAGTCTAGTATTCTTTTTTTAAAATACTTTATTTTTTAAAAAGAAACTAGATTACCTATATGTTACCAAAAAATATAGGGGATTCTCATATGCCCTGCTCCCTAGCTCTCCCTTATTTTCCCACATCAGCAACATCCTTCATTAGTGTGGTACATTTGTCACAATCGTTGAACACATCTTGGAGCATTGCCACTAAGCAATGATTATAGTTTACATTGGAGTTTACGCTCTCTCCTGCACATTTTTGCAAGTTATTACATGACATACAATGGCCTGTATTTGTCATTAAAATGTCATTCAGAATAAATTCCAGGTCCCCAAAATGCCCCCAAATTACATCTATTTTTCCCTTTCCCTCCTCTCAGAACCTCCAGTGGCCACTGCCTCCACATCCATGATAAATGTTCCTCCATTGATAAGATCACAAGTCTACATTGGAAAAAACTACTCTAGTCTACTCTAGTTTGTTGTCCATTCTCAAATCCTAAGGATTCTGTGAGGTGATGACCACTCTACCTCTAATTGAGAAGGGGCTTAGGTCCCATGGGGCAGATGGATGGGACTTTCTTGCTTGCAGTTGCAGATACTCTCTCTTCCTTGAGATGGTCATTGTCAGTCATTTTCTCCATGTTAGTTGTCCTGGGTGAGTCAAATGAATTGGAGAGTAGGTGTTGTAATTCTGGTTGAGATTCAGAGCTCAACTGGTACATGGACAGCCTAAAGATTTAAATTTCTTGGACATACACCTATGAAGTCTAATACTAAATATAGGTTCAAACAGAGGAGCAGCAGAGTCATGTGCAGGTTAAAAAAAACTGAGTCCAACTCTTTCACACTGGGAAGCACAAATTACAAAGTAGTGCCCACTGGCAAGGTGCCAAACTTCTGAGCTGTCTGCCTTGCCTATAGTGTCTGGATATCTCCAGAGCCCTCAGAAGCCCCACTATTGAGGTAATAGTTATTTTGGCAGTCAATGAGTTCCTGCTGAGATGTGCATAAGTGTAACCTCTGAAATGACCTCCTGACTCACTTTGAAGTCTCTTAGCCATATAAACTTATTTGTCTTTACCCTTCTTAAGACTGATTTATTTTTGACACAAAATGTATAAGCAAAATCAATCTTTATATCTATGAATGTATTATTAATTGGTTTTTCACGGTCCTACTGTCCCTTGTCACAATCTATTTGAATTCATTTTCAAAAGTTATTTGTGTATTTTCTTATTCAAAATCTGTATTTCTTCCCATGCTTTGCAGTATAGAGATGTTTTTTTTAAAATCCTGAGTGAGCCAACTGAAAGCTGCTGAGGATTTCCTTGCCTTGGAACTATATGCCTGATAAGCTTTTGTGTATTTATATGAAGGAATGGAGATGACCACAATTTTCTTTGGTCTCATCACTGCCATGTAGCAGGATTCCTTTCTCTCAGGCTTCAGTTAACAAAAGCAGCAGTAGTTTCCCCTGTCAATCCCCTGTCATATTTTCCAGCCCATACATGGCAGGTAACTGAAAGATGAATTCTGCTGGTGTTAATATGAAGAAGCTAAGCAAAATCTTAAATTGGCCTATCAGGACTCAGCATTACATGTTCTGTCCTCCCACTAGAGTCTACATTTCCTGAATTTTAAGATGTCTAAAGCCATCAGACCTTCCTTCTACTTCCATATATAATGTTACCCAGGGTTTCTTCTCTTCATAAGTCATCCATTTTCATATGTTGTCTTCTGAAATGTATAAATATCAATTAATGAGTACTTCTCATGGTGTTCATCTCTGGAGTTCATAATCTTTGGATCCCTTAACTATTATTTCAATGGTGTCTCTATGAGGATAAAATACATATATTTTTCTTGGACTTAAATCTACCAAGGCTTTAAAAGAGAGGTATGAAGTGAACATGCTTAGTAAGCATACTTCTTTAATGTTGAATAAACAGACAATTGGATAGAATGTGGTTGGATTTCAGCCATTTGATCCACACAGTTGCTCAGTTCCTACTATTGCTTTGTTTATAGTGTTTAAACTTGTTAATTCCTTACTTTCCAACTCTTGTCTACATTATTATTTCAATTACGGCTTCAGGTATAGTTGTTCTCTGTGTCCAAGATTAGAAATGCCATGCACAGGCACATCTTGTGAAAAGCAAGAAAATTTGGAGTTTAAATTTATCAGGGAAGGAAGAATAAAATCCTCTTGTAAGTAAGTGGATTGTTAAAACCCAGCTCTCAGATTGTGAAAAGATGGTGGAGTAGGAAGCTCCAGGACACAGTCCTTCCACCAACATAATTATTAAGCAACAGGACCATCTGAAACAACTATTCTGAAATTCCAGATGACAGAACACTGTAAAGCATGGAGGGAAGATCAGGAGGAAGAAGCTGATAAATTATGGTAAATAACAGTAAATCCCTCTCACTGCATGGCAGCTACAGCCACCCATCCCCTCTCTGGGGTCCAGCAACTAGCTAGCTCTCCGGTGACAAAAAAGGAAATATAAATCCTCTTCCCCAAGTCCAAGAGTGGGTATGGCTGGTCACTGATTGTGATGGTTAGGATTATGTGTCAACTCAGCCAGGTAAGAACCCGAATACACTGATCATGGTATTTAATGAGCAACTTTAGATCACTAGGGTCCTGGCTCTGAGGGTGGCCACTGTTTCAAACTGGCCCTGAAACATCAAAGACAGCCATCGTTCAAGCCACCCTGGACTAAGGACATGACAGAGAGAATTAAATACACTATGCTTCTCAGGGCTATAGGGAACAGTTAATTGAAGGGCTGCATTTGCTGGGCAGGCCAAGAAAGAGAAGCTTTTGGGAGCCCTAGGAAAATCTCTTGACTCCTTGCTGATCTCCTCCCAGGGCACTTTGGATCTGGCCCATGCTCTCTTCATTGTCTCCTGGCCTGCTCAGCTGGGGAAGACTGATTTGGGAAAGTACATTCTGTACTGCTTTTTCTTCCAGAATTTGCTCACTGGGCAAAAGCAGCTTGAGACAATGAAAGGAGTATAAGTAACTAAAAAGGCAGACAGTCTGAGACAAACATTTGCTGGCTTCAAAAACCCATGGTTTGAATGTAACATTAAAAAAATAAATAAAGACAAAAAAAGGGAAAAAATAAAGTATATAAGCATATTTCACACACACACACACAAACCTATGGGAGTGGGGAGTGAGTACATTTCAGTGGTTGAGTGTTGGCTTCCCACATATGAGGTCCCAGGTTCAATCCCTAGTCCTGGTACATCCAAAACAAACAACCAAAAAACCCATGAGAACAATGTCTGTCTCATGGGAAAACAGGAACAACCAAACTCCTGTAAACAGAGAAAGACCAAAACAACTAACAAGCAAAATTCCAGGATAGGACAGAGGCTCAGAAAAACAGTAAGTCCTGCATATGGCATTTGCCTTGGGCAGACCTTCCTGACAAGCGGCTGAAGCTCAAGAAAATGTCTGTTTTATCACAAGCTAGTTACAAGAGTAAGGAACAGACATCTCGGGGAAGAAATCCCAGCATTAACACTTTAAAATATTAAAATACACAGTGCACAACAAAGGAGTACAAGGCTAACAAAGAAATGGAAAATGATGGCTCATCAAAAGTAAGAGCACAAAAAGAAGAAGAGAATGTGGTTATAACAACAACAACAAAGACTTTAAAAAACAATCATTAAATGCTCAAGGAGATGAAGCAAAATACAGAGAAGAAACTAAAAGATATAAGGAAAATAATGAATGAGCCATAAGAGAATCTCAGTAAAGAAACAGAAATTTTTAAAAGAATCAAACAGAAATACTGGAATTGAGATCCACATTAAATGAAATGACAAATTTCCAGGAGGGTTGCAAGAGCAAACCAAAGCTGGCAAAAGCAAGAACCAGTGAACTCTGAGACAAAGGACTTGAAATGAGGTAAGCTGGAGAATAGAAAGAAAAAAGAATTATAACAGGTGAATATTATGACTCTAGCAATGGAAGAAATTATATCATTGATGTGGAGACGGTGGCCACAGGAGTTGCTGAAGGCAGGGAGAGGGAAAAGAAGGTGTGAAATGGGGTCATTTTTGAGACTTGGAATTGTCCTGAATGATACTGCAGACAGATGCAAGACATTATATATCCTGCCATAACCTACTGAATGGAATAGGAGAGAGTGTAAACTACAATGTAAACTATAATCCATGCTGTGTAGCAGTGAATGTACCACATTAATGTAATGAATGTATCACACTAATGAAAGGAGATGTTGATGTGGGAAAAGTGGGAAGCATGGGGCATATGGGAACCTCTTATATTTTTTAATGTAACATTTTTTGTGATCTATATATCTTTTAAAAATAAATTAAAATATATTTTTTAGAAAGTGAATAGGGGGAAACGGACTTTGGCCCAGTGGTTAGGGCATCCGTCTACCACATGGGAGGCCCGCGGTTCAAGCCCCGGGCCTCCTTGACCCGTGTGGAGCTGGCCCATGCACAGTGCTGATGCGCGCAAGGAGTGCCGTGCCACACAGGGGTGTCCCCCGCATAGGGGAGCCCCACGCGCAAGGAGTGCACCCATAAGGAGAGCCGCCCAGCGCGAAGGAGGGAGCAGCCTGCCGAGGAATGGCGCCGCCCACACTTCCCGTGCCGCTGACGACAACAGAAGTGGACAAAGAAACAAGACGCAGCAAAAAGACACAGAAAACAGACAACCGGGGGAGGGGAGGGGAATTAAATAAATAAAAATAAATCTTAAAAAAAAAAAAAAAGTGAATAGGGCCTAAGGTACATCTGAGACATCATCAAGCATACCAACAAAAGGAGCAAAAGGAATATTCATAAATAATGACAGAGAACTTAAAAAAATTAGCAAAAGACATGAACATGCACATAAAAGAAGGCCAGAAAGAGCAAACATGATAAACATGAAGAGAAATATACCCCATCATCTATTGATCACACTATTGACTGCAAAGGACAAGGAAAGAGCTCTAAGTTATGCTAGAGAAAAGCAACATGTTATAAAAATGTGAGCCCCAGTTAGACTGAGTGTTAATTTCTTATCAGAATCCATAGAGGCAAGAAGGCAGTGGATTCAAATACTTGAGGTGCTGAAAGATGGCCTGGGAATAAGTGCACCACATCATCTCTCCCACATAAAATGGCTGAGTGGGGACCAAATCCTATGTGAGTGAGCTGTTTTGGGAACCCATAAAGCAGGAGGCCCCTGGACATCAATCTGGAGAGTGCAACAAAATGAGTGATTGCTCAAGGTTAAACCGCGGGTTTCTGGTGCTTGTGGCTGGAGCTGTGGGAAGGCTAAGCCCCTCCCTTAAGGCAGGTAGCTGGGCATTCCCTGAACTCTGCCTGTCATAGAGCGGCATTTGCTGTACCCCACATTCCCCAAACTTTTTAATTAGATAATAGTTAAGAAAATGAGACTGTAGAAAATTAATGTGATATCATGGTGGTGCACTTTATTCTAAATCAGGAAATACATTTTGCACTCTTATTATGGTAATAGTCCAGTGGAAAAAAGTGAGCATACTTTGTAGCAGTGCTTCATAATGAAATGGACCCAGTAGATTTCCCATACCACCCATGGTCCTAATCACTTTAAATATAATATCTTATATAACATTTATGAAAACTATATTTGGTATAATTACTCTCATTTTAGAGAAGAAAAATAAGATTGAGAGAGAAAGAAAATTTACCCATGTTCACAGTTAGAAAATGTGGGAGTTAGGATTTGAACTGATTACTTCGTCTACAGATCCAAAGTCATTATGCCTACTTATTAAAGAAGTGAATAAAATATTTACTCTTAAAATACTTTGATTTCAGAAAGTGAAGAATTTTCTATTATATATGATACACCCTTATTTTAAATTTGCATCAGATATCCTCAATTTAAGACTTTCAAAGATTGATGTATGTATTGTTGGAAAAAACCCTTTAAGCCATGTACCTCTTTAACACAACCTTTTAGACTTTTGTACTAAAGAAACACATTCTCTGGTAATATGCCATGGACAAGCAATGGAACATTGTGATTAAAATCAGGGGCTCTGGTGCCAAAATCTTTTGGTTCAAATACATTGGTTCCACACTATGTATGTCTGTATTTCAGTACCCTGATATGTCAAGTGTGGATGATAAAAGTTTGTGCTTGTTTGTGAGTATTAAAATTATTTTATATTTTTAATAAAGTTAAATACATTGGAGAATTCCTGGCATAAGTATTGTCTTTAAAATATTATTAATTGTAGAGTCTATTATTACCTAGTGATATTTCAATTGAGATCTGCCATCTTCACAAATTAGTTTGACTTTATCAGTAAATTGTGATTGATTTAGATTTCCACTGAATTTAATAGGGCATAAATTAACTTGACTGAATAATTTACAGACTTTCCACAAACATTTTATATTGCCAATAAAATAAACCTCATCTAAAAGTCCTATGTGCCATGCTTCCTTTCTGGCTAACTCCCAGATGTTTAATCAATTCTGCATTTAGGAATAACCATACAAAAATCCATAGAGCATTTTTTCCAGAGACAAGAACGAAGATTCAAGAATGAAGAATGAAGTTTAAAACATAAATTGACAGGGACCAACCCAGAGGAATCCCAGCCATTGAATATACCAGGAAAAAAAGAGAATTTTAAGTCAGCTTTTTAATAGGCTCACTTATCTAAATGAAACCATTGACAAATAAAAGAAACTAAGAAAAGAATGCAGGAAATATTAGAATATGTATAAAGAGAAGCCATGGGAATGAGACAAATAAAAATTCTGAAGCATAAAGTGAATGAAACGAAAAATCACTATAGGGGCTCAATAGCAGGTTTGAGCAGGAAGAACCAACCAGTGAAGTAGAAGAAAGGAAAACTGAAACTATTATAAGGATCACAAATATAAAAAGATTAAGAAAACAACTGACATTAAGGGACATGGGTAATATCATCAAGACAACCAACATACATATTATGTGAGTACCAGAAGGAAACAGAGAGAAAGAAACAAGAATAATATTTGAATG
The DNA here is from genome assembly GCF_030445035.2 of Dasypus novemcinctus. Classification (NCBI taxonomy): domain Eukaryota; kingdom Metazoa; phylum Chordata; class Mammalia; order Cingulata; family Dasypodidae; genus Dasypus; species Dasypus novemcinctus. The sequence goes on from NC_080685.1 coordinate 114,010,688, forward strand.
AATGGTGGTCAACATTCAAAAATTGGAAGGTAAATCTCTATCTACATATCCAAGAATCTTCACAAACTTCAAGCAAGATAATCCAAAGACATCCAAAATGAGGCTCATTATAAACAAACTGCCCAAAGGCAAAAACAGAGAGAGAATCTTTAAGAAAAAAAAGTTCTGCATTATCTTCAAATGATCCTATAAGACTAAAAGCCAATTTCACATCAGAAATCACAGATATAGGATGGCAGTAAGAAGATATATTTAACTTGTTGAAAGGAAAAATATCTCAAAGAAGATTTCTATGCCTACCAAAGTTATTATCGAATGTGAAGGGGGAATTAAGAAATACTCAAGTAAAGAAAGGCTGAGGGAGCTCATTATTAGTTAATCTGTCATGCCAAACTATGAAAAGCTTCCTTCAGACTGAAAAGGAAGGGCACTAGAAGGTAAAGCAAACAAAAATGAAGGAATAGATATTTCTGGTAAAGACAACTACAGAGGTAAATATAAAAACCAGTATAATTGTGTTTTTTCATTAGTAACTCCACATTTAATTTCTTACATGCTTTAAAAGATAAATTCATAATTATATATACATGTTATTGGGAACACAAAGAATAGAAATGTAATAACAGCATAAAGAAGGTGCTAGCTATATAAGAACAGAGTTTACCATGCTATAGAAGTCATACTGCTATTCATACTGAATTTTTATAAATGTAGGATAGGCTTTTAGTTGTAATCTCCATGTTAACTGCTTAGATAATACATAAGAAGTACAAAAGAAGTGAGAAGGGAATCAAACCAAGCACTATAAAATACAACTAAACACAAAAGAAGGGCAGTAGTGAAGGAAATGAGGGATAAAAAGGTATAACACATAAATTCATAGCAAATTGGCAGAAGTAAGTTATAGCAGCAATTACTTTAAAAGTAAATATATTAAACTCTCCCTTAAAGGCAGAGCTTGGCACAAGAGATAAAAGCAAATTTTCAAATTATGTGCTGTCTGCAAGCAAACCACTTTAGATCTCAAGACACCGATACACATAAAGTGAAAGGATGGAAAAATATTCCATTCACTTGGTTACCAAAAGAGAACTGGAGTGGGTAAATTAATATCACACAAAATAGGCTAAGTAAAAAACTGTTATGAATTCCCTTATCTCCTAGAAATGTAGCTAGAGGAGAAGCAGAAATGCAGAAATGTCTTGTAAAAAATCTTTTAGGATTTAGGACATCACAGGAAGGCTGGAGACTGCCCAGAAGAGAGAGGGCTGAAAGAAAAGAATCATGATGAAAAACTATGAGTTAAAAGCTACAGCTACAACTGTTGATGTCCTCCTTGATCCTAGAGACACATTTGAATTCTCAAGCCTGAGGGTCAGTGGCTGCAGGCAAATGGGCCCCAGGCTGACTCAGCTTTTGTGCATAAATTTGGTTTGCTGTGTCCCATAAACCCTTCCAGTCTAGCCAGGGTTTTTGCCTTGGAAGCCTGAATTGGAGTAAAGAGATCTGACCCTCACAGGACTGGTTGTTGAGGATGGAGAGGGGCATGGAATTAGTTCCTACTTGGGAAAATGGAGGGAGTTACCAAAAAAGGTTGGAGTTCTGCCTCTGAAAAAGTTTGAATTATAAGGCTCTTAGCCTCCAGGTAGGATCCTCTATCTCATTAATCCAGTCTGGGTTGCAGCAAACACACTTCAAACAGTCTTTGAAATGAGAGGACTGTCAAAGAACATCTGCTGGTGGGCCAAGGACATGCACATGAGGAAATTAAAAGTCAGTAATCATGAGGCTTTTTCCAGGATTTACAGGTTCCTTCCTCAAGGCCTCTGTAAATGGGTCTGCAACCCATTACTGAGTCCAGGGCCAAGACTTGAACAACAGGAACAATCCTAAAGACCCAGAACAGATTAAACCAAGAATCAAAGAACAGCAGTAACTCACAACCTCCTGCCACTAAATCCCTATACAAGAGAGAGAAACTGAGCATCTGATTAAATTCACCATCACAATCAGATGCCTAGACATCAGCAAAAAATTACAAGCCATACTAAAAAAATGGAAGAAATGGCTCAAGCAAAGGAATATAAGAAAGCCCCATATAGGATGCAGGATTTGAGACAACAATCAATGAGATTCCCAGAAATTTCCAAAATCAAATTGAGTAGAAAGACCATATGGCTAAAGAGATAAAGGACATCAAGAAAACACTGAATGAGCACAAAGAAGAACTTGAAAACCTAATAGAAAAGTAACAGTTCTCATGGGAATGAAAGACATGATAAGGTAAGATCAAATTGACAAACCTTTTTTTTTCTAATTATTTATTTATTATTATTATTTTTAATTACATTAAAATAAATATGAGGTCCCATTCAACTCCACCGCCCCCGCCCCCCACTCCCCCCACAGCAACACTCTCTCCCATCATCATGACACATCCATTACACCTGGTAAGTTCATCTCTGAGCATCACTGCACCCCATAGTCAATGGTCCACATCATAGCCCAGACTCTCTCACGTTCCATCCAGTGGGCCCTGGGGAGATCTACAGTGTCCCGTAATTGTCCGTGAAGCACTATCCAGGACAACTCCACACAAATTGACAAACCTTTCGCGAGACTAAACAAAGAAAAAAGAGAGAAGATGCAAATACACAAAATAAGAAATGAGAAAGGCAATATCACCACTGACCCCACAGAAATAAAGACTATCATAAGAGGATACTTTGAAAAACTATATTCCAACAAAAATGACAATCTAGAGGAAATGGACAAATTCCTAGAAACACAGAAGCAGCCCATATTGACAAAAGAAGAAATTGATGATCTTAACAAACCAATCACAAGCAGACAGATAGAATCAGTTATTAAAAATCTCCCAACTGGGAAACGGACTTTGGCCCAGTGGTTAGGGCGTCCGTCTACCACATGGGAGGCCCGCGGTTCAAGCCCCGGGCCCCCTTGACCCGTGTGGAGCTGGCCATGCGCAGTGCTGATGCGCGCAAGGAGTGCCGTGCCACGCAAGGGTGTCCACTGCGTGGGGGAGTCCCACGCGCAAGGAGTGCGCCCGTGAGGAAAGCCGCCCAGCGTGAAAAGAAAGAGCAGCCTGCCCAGGAATGGCGCCGCCCACACTTCCCGTGCCGCTGACGACAACAGAAGCGGACAAAGAAACAAGACGCAGCAAATAGACACCAAGAACAGACAACCAGGGGAGGGGGGGGGAATTAAATAAATAAATAAATCTTTAAAAAAAAAAAAAAAAAAAATCTCCCAACTAAGAAGAGCCCAGGGCCAGATGGCTTCACAGGTGAATTCTACAAAACATTCCGGAAAGAACTGACACCAATCCTGCTGAAACTATTCCAAAAAATCAAAACAGAAAGAACATTACCCAACTCCTTCTATGATGCCAACATTACCCTAGTACCAAAGCCAAACAAAGACATCACAAGAAAGGAAAATTACAGACCAATTTCTCTAATGAACCTAGACGCAAAAATACTTAACACAATACTTGCTAATCGTACTCAACAACACATTAAACGAATTATACACCACGACCAAGTGGGATTCATCCCAGGTATGCAAGGATGGTTCAACATAAGAAAATCAATCAATGTAATACACCATATAAACAGATTGAAGGAAAAAAAACACATGATTATATCTATTGCTGCAGAAAAAGCATTTGACAAAATACAGCACCCTTTCTTGATAAAAACACTCCAAAGATTGGAATACAAGGAAATTTTTTGAACATGATAAAGAGTATATACGAAAAACCTAAAGCCAATATTGTTTACAATGGAGAAATCCTAGACTCCTTCCCTCTAAACTCAGGAACAAGACAAGGATGCCAACTGTCTCCGCTCCTATTTAACATTGTCTTAGAAGTACTTGCTTGAGCACTGAGGCAAGAACCAGAAATAAAAGGCATTCAAATTGGAAAGGAAGAAGTCAAAATTTCATTATTTGCAGATGACATGATCCTATACATAGAAAACCCTGAGAGATCTACAACAAAGCTTCTAGAACTCATAAATGAGTTTAGTAAAGTTGCAGGTTATAAGATCAATGCGCAAAAATCAGTAGCATTTCTGTACACCAATAATGAGCAAGCTCAGGAGGAAATCAAGAAACAAATACCATTCACAATAGTAAATAAAAAAATCAAATACTTAGGAATAAATTTAACTAAAGAGGTAAAGAACTTATACACCAAGAACTATACAAGACTGTTCAAGGAAATCAAAGAAGACCTAAATAAATGGAAGACTATTCCTTGTTCATGGATAGGAAGACTGAACATTATTAAGATGTCTATCCTACCAAAACTGATCTACACATTCAATGCAATCCCAATAAAAATCAACACAGCCTTCTTTAAGGAACTAGAAAAACTAACTATGAAATTTATTTGGAAAGGAAAGAGACCCCGAATAGCCAGACATACTGAAAAAGAAAAACGAGATTGGAGGAATCACACTACCTGACTTCAAAACATACTAAAAAGCTACAGTAGTCAAAACAGCATGGTATTGGCATAAGGAGAGACACACAGACCAATGGAATCGAATTGAAAGCTCTGATATAGAACCTCACATATACAGCCACATAATATTCGATAAAGCCACCAAACCCTCTCAACTGGGAGAGAGTGGCCTATTCAACAAATGGTGTCTGGAGAACTGGATAGCCATATGTAGAAGAATGAAAGAGGATTACCGGGAAACGGACTTTGGCCCAGTGGTTAGGGCGTCCGTCTACCATATGGGAGGTCCGCAGTTCAAACCCCGGGCCTCCTTGACCCGTGTGGAGCTGGCCATGCGCAGTGCTGATGCGCGCAGGGAGTGCCTTGCCATGCGGGGGTGTCCAGGAATGGCGCTGCCCACACTTCCCGTGCTGCTGATGACAACAGAAGCTGACAACAGAAGCGCACAAAGAAACAAGATGCAGCAAATAGATACCAAGAACAGACAACCAGGGGAGGGGGGGAAACTAAATAAATAAATAAATCTTTAAAAAAAAAAAAAGAAAGAGGATTACCATCTCACACCTTATACAAAGATCAACTCAAGATGGATCAAAGACCTAAATATAAGAGCCAAGACCATAAAAACCTTGGAAAGCAGTGTAGGGAAACATCTACAGGACCTTGTAATAGGAAATGGATTTATGAATATCTCACCAAAAGCATGAGCAGCAAAAGAACTAATAGATAAATGGGACTTCCTCAAAATTAAAGCCTTCTGCACCTCAAAGGAAATTGTCAAGAAAGTAAAAAGGGAGCCCACACAGTGGGAGTAAATATTTGGCAACCATATATCTGATAAGAAACTTATAACTTGCATATATAAAGAACTCCTATATCTTGAAAATAAAAAGATAAACAACCCATTTAAAAAATGGGAAAAAGACTTAAACAGACACTTCTCCAAAGAAGAAATACAAATGGCTAAAAAGCACATGAAAAAATGTTCCAAATCTCTAGCTGTCAGGGAAATGCAAATCAAAACCACAATGAGATACCATCTTACACCCATAAGATTGGCAGCTATGAAAAAAACAGAAGAATACAAGTGCTGAAGAGGATGTGAAGAAAGGGGAACACTCATCCACTGCTGGTGGGAATGCAGAAGGAGCCAACCATTCTGGAGGACAGTATGGCGGTTTCTCAAAAAACTAGCCATAGATTTGCCATATGACCCAGCAATACCACTGCTGGGTATATACCCAGCAGAACTGAAAACAAGGACACAAACTGATATATGTACACTAATGTTCATAGCAGCATTGTTCACTATTGCCAAAAGTTGGAATCAACCCAAATGCCCATCAACAGATGAGTGGATCAATAAAATGTGGTATATACACACAATGGAATACTACTCGGCTGTAAGAACAAACACACTACAAACACATGTGATAACATGGATGAATCTTGAGAGCCTTATGTTGAGTGAAGCAACCCAGACATTGAAGGACAAATACTACATGACCTCAATGATATGAAATAACCAAGCTGACCTAGATAGCAAGAGACTGAACGATAGGCTTACAGGAAATCGGAGGGTGGAGGAAGGACGTGAGCCAATGTCTGCAGGGGTGGAATTTAAGACAAGATGGTGGTAAGTATGAACACAAAGAAGAGATAAAAGGGGGGCAAGGGGTTGCCTTTGGTTGGGGCTTTGCGGGTTTGAGGGTGGCTGGGGAGGGGCGGATGGGTAACATTGCCCAAAAGTGGGGGGAGGGAGGGGTAGCATACGAACACAGGAGCGGGTCAGGTGTTGGTGGAGAGTAAAATGCTGAGAAAATCATATCAAAATATAATAAAGAGAGTTACCTGTTTAGAATGCTCGAGGGGAGGGTCTGATGCAGGACGGGCTCCTGGGAATGTCTAAATGCTCATTCTGCCAGAGTGGGTGACACCATGGGGTAGAAACCCAAGTAGTGAGAGTGGGGGTGGACCCACATCCTGGGGAGGACTAATGCCATCAAATAGAGGGAACTGTATCCCTCGAGAGAAAGGGTGGCTCCCAGGGCATTGGGGCAGTTGAGCAAGTTAGGCCCTGAACACTATTCCATCTATCTCTGGAAGTGGCTCCTCGGGAAACGGAGGTTGGCTGTCACTGTGGGCACCAAGGTGGAAGGGAAAATGGACGTTAAATGTGTGGAACCAAGGTAAATGGGGGGTAAGAGAGGAGTTTCGTGAGAGTACACAAGGATGGATATAAAACATGTAATATTACACCATAACATATAGGAGATGACAGACTGATAATGTAAACCATAATGTAAAACATAGGATAACTAAGAATGTAAAAAACTGTGTATCCTAAAGTATGCACCACAATGTAAGCACAGATGTCACCTTGTTAGAAAGCTATTGTCTCAGACTCTGTACATCACGTTAAGTAAATATAATGTGAATAGGGTGTAAGAGTATCGCTGTGGAAGGGAAAAGGTTTTGTGGTGGATGTATGGGAGTGCTGTATATTATATATATGCATTGCTGTGGTCTAGGGCTCCTGTGAAGAGAAGCTCAATAATTAGGGGAAAAAAAAGATAGGATGTAGAATTTTTTCCAAGTCAACACGTATTCTTTATCTAACCTCTAAACCCATCGCTATATGCCATTTCCTAGTAAGGGACCCTGACATTATATTGGGCTTCAAATTTCAGGGAGTTCTGGATCACAGAGTGGTTCAACAATGGCAATGGAGGGATACTGGTATAGGATACCATTGACAGGTGATATATGGCTGACAGGGAGCTGTACAGAACATATGTCCAGGGTGCATGGTACTGTTTGGATATACTCATAGTGGCAACAATTAAAAACCACAGCAGGGGGGGTACTGGGTTCCTGGCCAGTGGTGCTCTGTTGTGGTCCCTAGGGGAGCAGCGACAGTCTCCCAGGTGCAGCGGCGGGGACCGGGAGGGAGTGAGGGTTCAACAGTGAGCCCCTGACTCTAATGACTATGCTTGTGAGCTGATAAGCCTAAAATAAAACAAGGGCTAGAGCAGCATTGTGCCTGGGAATTTCCTCCTGTCAGCCTTCATGTTACTCAAATGTGGCCAGTCTCGAAGCCAAACTCAGCATGTAAATGCAATGCCTTCCCCCCAGCGTGGGACATGACACCTGGGGATGAGCCTCCCTGGCACCGAGGGACCACTATCAACTACCAACTGATGATGCAACTGGAAAATGACCTTATACGGGAGGTTCAATGCGGATCAGCAGAATATCCCTGTCTACATAAAATAACATGACTTTAAAATGCTGTTTGACCTAATGTAAGGGGGAAATGGAAAGGAGAAATGAGTTTATATGGCTACAAATCTCTAAAAAAGAGTCTGGAGGCTGTCAGAAGGATTGCCCTTATGCACAACTGAGCAGAGTCTGAGAGACAGATAAAGCAGATACAACCCCCAAGTATTGATTCCTTTGAGGGCTAAAGAGACCCATGGGAGTTATGGTCATGGCCGATGGGGTTAACTACCAGGTCAGATAGCCCCTCTTTGGAAATGGTGTTTATGTGTGATGAATCTGGACTCAGATGGGATCTCTCTTCATAAGACTTTCATGCTAATGTGCTGGAGGTGCAGTTAGTGTTGGGGTTTAAGATATATTTAGGGGATTTGAATCTCTGGACTGACAATGTGATAGCCAGGTCCTGAGCCTCAACAGACTCCAGCACCTACAATCTGATTCATTGGACTCACCACACTCAGCTAAGATGGAGTTGAAGAAGGACAACCACCACACCATGGAGCCTAGAGTGATTACAACTGAAAATGGGAGGATTGCATCCAGCATCCATGTGGAATCTGAGCCTCCTCGTGACATAGAGGTGCAATGGACACAACCAATCCAATGTCCACATAGAAGAGGTGGCATTGGATTGGGAAAGTGGACATGGTGGCTGATGAGTATGGGGAAAGGCAGGAAGAGATGAGAGGTGGAGGCGTCTTTGGGACATGGAGCTGCCCTGGATGGTGCTTCAGGGGCAATCACCGGACATTGTAAATCCTCACAGGGCCCACTGGACGGAACGGGGGAGAGTATGGGCCATGATGTGGACCATTGACCATGAGGTGCAGAGGTGCCCAAAGATGTACTTACCAAACACAATGGATGTGTCATGATGATGGGAATGAGTGTTGCTGGGGGGGGAGAGGTGGGGTGGGGGTGGTTGGGTTGAATGGGACCTCATATATATATATATTTTTTAATGTAATATTATTACAAAGTAAAAAAAAACACATTAGAGGGGGGAGGTGGCAAGATAGCATCAGTGCAAATGTGCACTCACCATCTCTCCCCCAAAAAGTGGCTGAGTGGGAGCAGGATCCTGACTGAGTAGGCTGTTTTGGGAACCCATGGAGCAGAAGGCTTCAGGGCATTGATCTGGAGAGACCTGTACAAAGAGATAATTTACTCAAAGGTAAGGCCCTGGGTTTCTTGCCCCTGACATTGGAGGCTGCAGGACTGCTGGGCTGGGCCCCACCCTTAAGGCAAAATGCTGCAGCTAGCTCTGACTCCTGCTAGGAGTGGGAGGGTTCTGGTGAAGAGTGGACGGGGGTTTCCTTTCTGTGAGTTTGGTTGCCTGGAACCCCTATGAGCTTTGAGAAGCATACCACTTAGAAAGAGGTGGCCCCAGGAAGAGAGGAGAGGCAAGGCAAATCTGCTTGGGCAGCCTGATTTATCTCACCATCCTGGGATAGAGAAACTTGGGCAGAGGGAGGGCAAAGTCAGGCAATTGACTAGTTCCATGCTGAAAAGTATCAAAATTCCCATTCCCCTAAGGGATCAGATAGGCAGTAGGAAGCACTTAATAAGCTTTGAAGAGCCTATTTAGGGTCTCCTGGAAGGAGGGGGTGGTCTGGAAGAAGGTTGAGAATTTCTTTTCTGCATTGAGTTCAGTCACCAAGATCCCATTTGAATTTCAAAAGGGAAATCAACCTGACCAGAAGAGGTGAGGGGGAATGCCCTCACACAGGTTCTTGGGTCCTGCTGCCCTGGGAGAGAAAACAATAATAGAAAGGGGTCAGGGACAGACTCCTAATCAGCAGAATCTATTCACCTGCAAAGAGCCAAACCTGCCCAAGTGAAAATAACTGGATAGTTTTCTGAAGAAGTAACTGACCCAATAAGAAAAGTTAGCTCAATGGAGGAGTTTCTACCTTGAATATATGAGGTTCCTAGTTTGAGTCCCAGCTCTTCTTCATAGAGCAGTGATCTACTGGGATATCAAACACCCAGCTGATACCTTAGGAGAGGGAAAATATAGACATTATTTTTACATTACCTTCTCTTGGATCTCTTATCTTTTCCTAAAAAAGCAAAAATGTTACTTTTATAAAAATTTAACTTAGTTTACTTACTAAAACTTCCTTCAAAACCTGTGGAGGGAAGGCTGCAGGTTGGTTGACTGATAAGCAACAACAGCCTGAGAGGCTCCATAGGGGTCTAAGAGGGAAGGTTATTTTTCCTTAGGTTTTGCTTGACTGCTTGCTAATGGGTTTGTTTGCTTTTTTGTTTTTTGTTTTGCTTTCCTCTTCCACCCCTCCTTTTAAAAGTAGGTGCTACTGGCTTCTTTCTTGTTTGCTGTGTTTTCTCTTCCTAATTTCCCCTTTTCTGTGTATACTGATTTTGTCTACCAATGATATCTCTTTTCCTTCCTCCATCTTTCTATCTTCTGCTTTCTATTGTTATTCTTACACTCCACCTCTCTTTGTTTAGTCTTCCATTTTATTTGGTTTTTATTTCTAAGTCATCTATTCTGTTTTCTTTCTTTTATGAACTTTTTTTCTTTTGGTCCTTTCTTTTCTCTTTCCAGCTTTCCTCATCATTCTGACATTTGATTCATTCTATATATTCTTCACAATTTGGATTCCCATTTAATTTTAGGTACGCCATGTTATTATTCCTATTACTCTACAATGCTTACATGAGTTAAATATTCATTTTCTTAGGTCTTATATGGTTCCTCTTCTAACTTTTATTATTATTACTATTATTCTTTTTATTCTGATCTCTTTCATTTTCTCTGACCTTTATCTTTATCTTTCAAAAGACATAGACAACAGCAAGGAAGTAGAATAAGAAGAATGAAGTGTCAAAGGGAAAGCTTAACACACACACAAAAAGAGTAACTAAATAAAATCCTAGAGTAGAGAGAGAAGCTAATCAACTGAATAAACCCATCAAGATAAAAAGATACCCAGACAGCAACAAAAAAATTACAAACCATACCAAGAAACAGGAAGACATAGCCCATTCCAATGAATGAGCTAAAAACCAGAAACAGATGTAGAACAGTGAACAACTAGTCAGAGCTGTCCAAATAAATATCATGGACCACCTTAATGAAGTGAAGGAAGAGATTAAGGATATTAAGAAGTCACTGAGAGAACATATTGAAGAAATTATAAATATATATAAAAAGATAATGGATATGATGGTGGTGAATGGCACAATCCAAGAAATAAAGAATATACTCTCAGCAAATAACAGCAGATTTGAACAGGCAGAGGAAAGAATTAGTGATGTGGAAGACAGTACATCTGAAATCAAACAGATAGTAGAACTGATGGATAAAAGAATAGAAAAAAATCCAGTAGGGATTTAGGTATTTGAATGGCAACAAAAAACACACAAGCATATGCATTACAGGCATCCCAGAGTGAAAAGAGAAGAGAAAGAGGACAGGATTGTTGGAGAAAATAATGACTGAAAACTTCACAACCCTGTTAAAGGCGATGAATGTACATGTCCAGGAAGCACAGCACACCCCAAACAGTATAAATCCCAAAAGGCCTACTCTAAGACATATATACTTGTCAAAATGTCCAATGCTCAAGACAAAGAGAAAATACCAAAAGCTGCAAGAGAAAAGAGAACCATTCCATACAAGGGAAGCTCAATAAGATTAAGCACTGACTTCTCATCTGAACCAATGGAGGCAAGAAGGCAGTGCAATGACATAGTTAAGGTACTAAAATAAAAATACTTTCAGAGAAGTGGATGTGGTTAAGTGATAGAGCTTCTTCCTACCATATGGGAGGACCTGGGTTCATTCCCTGGGCCTCCTGGTGAAAAAGAAGAAAAATAATCATGCCCACACAGCAAGCCAGTGCCCACATGAGTGCCTACATGATGAGCCAGTGCCCATGCAACTGAGTCATGCAGCAAGATGATGACACATCAAAAGAGAGACAAGGGTAGAGTCAAGGTGAAGCACAGCAGAAACCAGGAACTGAGCTGGCACAGTTGATAGGGAGCCTCTCTCCACATCAGGGGTCTCCAGGATCAAATCCCAGTGAATCCTAGATGAGAGAAAATGAGAAGAGAAGACAACACAGACACCAAAAACAGTGGGGCAAAAAAACTTTCAGCCAAGAATTCTCTATCAAGCAAAGCTGGCATTCAAAAATGATGGAGACTTCAAAATATTCACAGATAAATAGAAATTAAGAGAGTATGCCAATATGAAAACTGCCCTTCAAGAAACACTAATGGCAGTTCTGCAGGTGAAAGGAGAAAACAGAAGAGAAAGAGTTGAAGGAGAGTGAAAGAACAAGTAAAAACAACATATGACACACATACCCCCCCCAAATGCTTAATGTAAGTAATTCCTAGAAAGTAATAACACTGAAAGTTAATGGATTAAACTCACCAGGAAAGAGACAAAGATTAGCAGAATGGACAAGGAAATATGACCCATGTATACGGTGTCTACAAGAAAACTACCTTAGATGCAGGGATTAAGGAGACTGAAAGTAAATGGGTAGAAAACAATCTTACAAGAAAACAATAACCTTTAAAAGGGAGGGACTAGCTATACTAATATTGGATAAAATAAATTTTAAATGCAGAACTGTTGCAAGAGACAAAGGCTGACACAATATATTAGTAAAAGGTATAATCTTTCAAGAAGAAAGAACAATCATAAACATTTAAGCACCTAATGAGGGCACCTCAAAATGCAACATTAGGCAAACACTGGAAAAACTAATTGGAGAAATAGATGCCTCTACAGTGACAGTGGAGGATTTTAGTACACCATTATCACCATGAGACAGAACATCTCAACAGAGAATCAATAAAGAAACAAAGACTTTGAATAATAAAGTAGAGGACATAAATCTAGTAGATATATATAGAACACAACACCCAAATACAACAGGATATACATTCTTCTTGAGTGCACATGGATCATTCTCCAAGAAAGACAACATGCTAGGCCACAGAAATATTCTCAGTGAAATATGAAAGATAGAAATTATACAAAGTTATTTCTCTGACCACAACAGAATGAAGCTGGAAATCAGTAAGGGTCAAAGAATCAGATTAGGCACAAAGATATAGAAGTCAAACAACATACTCTTAGAAAAACAGTGGGCCAAGGAGGAAATTTCAAAAGAAAACAGTAACTATCTGATACAAATGAAAATGATAACACAACAAAGCAAAATCTATGGGATGTAGCAAAAGCTGTAGAGAGAGGGATATTCATAGCCATAAATAAACATATCAAAAAAGAAGAATGAGCTAAAATCAAAGACCTAACTGCAAACCTGGAAGAACTAGAAAAAGAAATAAACTAACCCCAAAGGAAGTAGAAAGAAGAGATTAACAAAGACCACAGAAGAACTAAATGAAATAGAAAATAAGAAAGCACTAGAAAAAATAAAAACAAAACCAAAAGCTGGGGTTCTTCAAGCAGATCAATAATATTGAAAAACCCTCAGTTAAACTAACAAAGAAATAAAGAGAGAAGATGCAAATAAACAAAATAAGAAATGAGGAGGTGATATCACCACTGACCCCAGAGAAACAAAGAGTATCATAAGAGGATACTTTGAAAAATTATATGCCAACAAGAAGGATAATCTAGAGGAAATAGGCAAATTCCTAGAAACACACATGCAACCTACATTGATGAAAGAAGAAACTGATGAAGTCAACAGACTAATCACAATAAAGAGATAGAATCAGTCATCAAAAACATCTGAACTAAGTAGATCCCAGGACTAGATAGCTTCACAGAGGAGTTTCACCAAACATTTGGGAAAGAACTAACATTAATACTACTTAAGCTCTTCCAAAAAGAGAAATAGAAGGAACACTGCCTAACTCATTCTATGATGCCAACATTACCCTAATACCAAAGCCAAAGACGTCACAAGAAAGGAAAATTACAGGCCAATCTCTCTAATGAACCTAGAGGCTAAAAGCCTCAACAAAATACTTGCTAATAGTATTCAACAACACATCAAACAAATTATACACCATGAACAAGTGAGTTTCATCCTGGGTATGCAAGAATGGTTCAACATAAGAAAACCACTTAATGTAATTCACCACATAAACAGATCAAAAGAAAAAAAATCAAATGATGATCTTTATAGATGCAGAAAAAGTATTAAACAAAACACAGTATGTTCTCATGATGAAAAGATTGCAAGAAAAATAGGAATAGAAGGAAACTTTGTGAACATGATAAAGGATATTTGTGGAAAACCCACAGCAAACATCATGTACAATGGTGAAATCCTAAAAGCTTTCCCTCAGATCAGGAACAAGATTAGGATGCTCACTATCATGACTCCTATTTAACACTGTGTTAGAAGTACTTGCTCAAGCACTGAGGCAATTAAAAGATATAAAATGCATTCAACTTGGAAAAAAAGAAGTCAAAATTTCACTATTTGCAGATGACATGATCCTGTATATATAGAAAGCCCTGGGAAATCTGCAACAAAGCTTCTAGAGCTTATAAATGAATTTAGTAAAGAGGTAGGTTATGAGATCAATGTACAAAAATCAGTAGCATTTCTGTACACCAAAAATGAGCAATCTGAGGCATAAAACAAGATAGAATACCATTTACAATAGTAACTAAAAGAATCGAATACCTAAGAATAAATTTAATTGAAGACATAAATGACTTATACACAGAAAACTACACAACACTGTTAAAGGAAATAAAAGAAGACTTAGATAAATGGAAGAATATTCCCTATTCATGGATAGGATGACTTAACATCATTAAGATGTCTATCCTACCCAAATTAATCTATGATTTACTGCACTCCCAATATAAATCAATACAGCATTTTTTTACTGAATAGGAAAAAAATAACTATAAAATTTATTTGGAAGGGCAAGAGGTCCTGAATACCAAAGGCATATTGAAAAAATAAAATTAAATTAGAGGAATCATACTACTTGACTTTAAATCATACTACAAAGGTACAGTGGTCAAAACTGCATGGTACTGGCACAATGATAGAACACTGACCAATGAAACTGAATTGAGAGTTCTGATATAGATCTTCATATATACAGTCATCTGATATTTGACAATGCTACTAAGTCCAATCAATTGGGAGAGAATGGTATCTTCAACAAATGGTGCTTGGAGAACTGGATATTCATACCTAAAAGAAAGAGAGAGGAACACCATCTCATACGTTATACAAAAATCAACTCAAGATGGATCAAAGATATAAGTAAAAGAGCCAAGACCTTAAAGACCCTGGAAGATAGTGTAGGGAAGCATCTATAGGACTTTGTAATAGAAAATGTGTTTATGAACTTCACACCCAAAGTACAAGCAGCAAAAGAACAAAGAGATAAATGGGACCTCCTCAAAATTAGAACTTTTGCACCTCAAAGGAGTTTTTCAACAAAGTGAAAAGGCAGCCTACCCAATGGGAGAAAATATTTGATAATCATAAATCTGGTAGGTGCCTAATATATCTTAAAATAAAAAGACAACCCATTTTTAAAATGGGCAAGTGATTTGAACAGACATTTCTCCAGAGAAGAAATACAATGGCTAAAAAGCACATGGAAAGATGCTCAACATAACTAGCTATTAGGGAAATGCAAATAAAACTAAAATGAGATACCATCTTACACCCATTAGACTGGCAGCCATTAAAAAAACAGAGGAGTACAAGTGTTTGGAGAGGATGTGGAGGAATGGGGACCCTCTTCCACTGCTGGTGGGAATGTAGAATGGTCCAGCCATTGCAGAGACAGTTTGGCAGTTCTTCAAAAAATTAACTATAAATCTGCCATATGACTCTCTAATTCCACTGCTGGGTACATACCCAGAAGAACTGAAAGCAAGGACATGAAGGGATATATCCACACCAATGTTCATAGCACCATTATTGACTATTGCCAAAAGTTGAACTCATCCCCAAAGCCCATCAAAAGATGAATGCATATAAAAATGTGATATATACATAGAATGGAATACTACTCAGCTGTAAGAAAGAATAGAATACTAACCCACAGGATAACATGGATGAATCTTGAGGACCTTATGTTGAGTGAAGCAAGCCAGACATTGAAGGACAAATATCACATGACCTCTCTGATATGAAACTAAGCAAACTGAGCCAATAGAGAACTAGAGTCTGGAAGATAGGATTACAGAAAATAGATATGGGTGAAATCTATGATAAAGTGAAATTGAGTAGTTGTACAGTGAAGGGATATGGCAGGTGTGTAGGGATGTTATTGGAATGAGTGGTGCAAGCTTGATGGGGGATAGGGTGGGGAGAATGTAGGGTGGGGAGGATGGTTGGGATGCTCCATGGAAGTAGGGAGAGGTTTGGGGAAGGGAGCAGGTGAACACTGGGAATTGGTGGGTACCTGGTTGAAACTACAATGCTGAGAAAGCTCTTTTGGCAATATGACAAGAGTTACTGGTTTCGGGAGTTGGATAGAGGGCATTTGTGAACGGGTGACCTGGGCTAGTCTTCTAGAGAATGTTTGAGTGTCACAGTGTGTTGTATCAGTGGGAGACCCACATAAAGAGCAGGGAGGAGTTTGACTCCTACCCTGGGGATGCCCAATATGTTAAAAAGAAAGATTTCTTTGAATCCTGTTCTTTAATTGAACTGATACAAATCAATGACAAAATGCTGAATACTAATTTTTGTACATGTAATGTAAATAAGAATACATTACATGATATATACTGTTTTATGTCCATCATGTCATGATTATTATTATGCGTGGTCCTTAATAATGAGTTTTGTTTATACTGGAATAAAATCTAAACAAATTTAGAGTTGATATTTATTCACAGCCCTTGTAGTTTAGGCATTACAATATATTGTTTTCATTTTCTTCTCTTCAGATTTTTCTGAGCAATTGAATTTATTCATCCAGAAAATTTTCACACATTTAAATCAGTTAGATCAGTTTGAGAAATACCAATATTGTTTTTTTTAAGATTTATTTATTTCTCTCCCCTTCCCCCCCACCCCGTTTGTCTGTTCTCCGTGTCTATTTGCTGCGTCTTCTTTGTCCACTTCTGTTGTCAGTGGCATGGGAATCTGTGTTTCTTTTTTTGTTGCATCATCTTGCTGTGTCAGCTCTCCGTGTGTGTGGTGCCATGCCTGGGCAGGCTGCACTTACTTTAGCGCTGGGTGGCTCTCCTTACAGGGCACACTCCTTGCACGGTGGGGCTCCCCTAAGCGGGGGACATCCCTGTGTGGCACAGCACTCCTTGTGTGCATCAGCACTGTGCATGGGCCAGCTCCACATGGGTCAAGGAGGCCTGGGGTTTGAACTGCGGACCTCCCATGTGATAGACGGACGCCCTAACCACTGGGCCAAGTCTGCCACCCAATATTGTTTTAATACTTGTCCTTTTGTGTTATGTTAAATATGTAGGCTTTGCTACTATAAATAAAATTCCACTAATAATTCCTACATTAAAGAAAAATAACTAGCTCTTGATGGAACATCACATTCAACCCTGGAACATTTTTAAACACTTCACCTAAAGTAATTCAGTGCAATCCCAATAAAATCCAACAACTTTCTTTGCTGAAATGGGAAAGACAATCATCAAATTTATATGGAAGAGTGTTTCCTCAATAGCCAAAACCATCTTGAAAAACAAAAATGAAGTTTCTTGACTCACATTTCCCAATCTTAAAAATTATTACACAGCCATCATAATCAAAACAGCATGGTACTGGCATAAGGAGAGACATACTGACCATTGAAATTGAATTGAGTGTTCAATTGTCAGGCTTCATATTTATTGCCAACTGTTGGTCCCCTCAATGGGGATATAATAGTTTCTCTAAAAAATGGCCTTGGGAAAACTTGATGTCTATGTACAAATGGATGAAGGTGGTTCCCTACTTCTCACCATATACAGCAACCAAATCATAATGCAACAAAGACCTAAATATAAGAAACAGAACTATATAGCTCTTAGAAGTAAACACAGGGAAGCAACTTCAGGATCTTGTGTTAGGCAATAGTTTATTCACCTTTATACTCAAAGCACAAGTATTATTATTATTATTTACTATTTATTTTATTTTTTGCAAGTTTATTCTTTATTTAATTTATTGAAGTGTATCACTCATATATAAACATACATAAACAATAAGTGTATAGTAATCGTTGTGAACTTATAAAACAAGCATATGTAACATCATACTGGACTCTCATACCTCTCCCTACTACTAATACCTTGCACTGTTAAACATTTTTAGCTAATGATAAATGACCATCCTCAAAATATTACTACTAATCAACATATTTTCCCCCTACTCACCCTGTTATTATTTTATATCATTTATATATGAATATACATAAACAATAAATATATAGTAAAAATTGTGAATTTAAAGAGCAAACATGCATAACCTTATTCAGGGATCCCATACATCTACCCTCCACCAATACCTTGAATTGTCATGAGACATTTGTTAAAAATTATGAAAGAATATTGTCAAAATCTTACTACTAATTATAGTCCTTATCTTATATTTGGTGTATTTTTTGCCCAACTGGCCCTATTATTACTTTTTAAATATATTTTTATGACAGAAGTTGTAATTATAAAACAATCATGCACATGTGCAGGATTCCCAAACAACACCCCTATATCAACACACTACACTGTGGTGGAACATTTATTACAGATTATCTCATAATCTGATTATTACCACATCCATAGTGTACATTTGGTACACATTTTCCATATTGCCCCATCATCAACAGACTACTTCTTTAGCATAGATGCAAGAATATTACATTACTACTGCTAACCACAGTCCATAGGTCATACCAGATGTATTTTTCCCATGCTTCTCCACATTCCCACTACCTGCAGTAGTGATATACTTTTGCGCTAGCTAACAGAGGACATTCTTGCATCTGTACCATCAACCACAATTCTCAATCCACCTCTTGGTTTACTGTGTTGTTCAGTTCCTAGATTATTCTCTAGCATTCTGTCAATTGGCATTTATATCCCTAGACTACCAATTTCAACCACATCCCCATTTATAAACCAGCTGTTACTCACTATATTTTAACTATGTGTAATCAACTCTGTCCGTTTCTACACTTTTACACTAAAACTAATTAAAACTTCTACATACATTAAACATCAGTAGTCTATCTCAGTCCTTGTCTTATCTCCTTTAAGAATTCATCACCTACCACCAGGTCATTGAAGATATTTTCCTACATTTTCCTCTAGAAACTTTATGGTTCTTGCTTTTATATTTAGATTTTTTATTCATTTTGAGATAATTTTTGGATAAGGTGCAAGATAAGGGTTTTCTTTACTTCTTTTGGCTAAGGATATCCATTTCTCTCAGCACCATATGTTGATTGAACTGTTCTGCCCAAGTTGTGTGGGTTTGACAGGCTAGTCAAAAATCACTTGACTATATATGTAAGGGTCTGTTTCTGAACCATCAATTTGGCCATTGGTCTATATGTCTGTCTTTATGCCAGTACCATGCTCTTTTTACCACTGTAGCTAGGTAATATGATTTAAATACCAGAGATGAGTGTCCTCCAATCTCACTTTTCCTTTTATAGATGTTTCTAACAATTCAGGACTCCTTACTTTTCCAAATAAGTTTGATAATTGTGTTTTCAAATTATTTTTAAAATGTTGGTGGAATTTTTATTGGAATTGCATTGAATCTGTATATCAACTTGAATGGAATTGACATCTTTTTTGTCTTTATTTATTTTTTAATGTTACATTAAAAAAATATGAGGTCCCCATATACCCCCCACTCCCCTCACACCACTCCTCCCCCCATAACAACAACCTCCTCCATCATGAGACATTCACTGCACTTGGTGAATATATCTCTGAGCACCGCTGTACCTCATGGTCGATGGTCCACACCATAGCCCAGGAATTGACATCTTAATGATGTTTTGTCTTCCAATCTGTGATCATGGAATGTTCTTCCAATTATTTGGGTCCTTTTTAAATTTCTTTTAACAATGAGCTGTAGTTTTCTGAATACAAGTGCTTTACATCTTTAGTTAAGTTTATTCCTACATATTTGGTTTTTTTCTGTCATGTTTTATTTTCATTACTTTTTGACACTTTTAGTTACTTTTATTATAATCTTCATTTCTAGACTGTCTTCCAGGCCTTTCTCCCCTGTCTTTTTTTTTCAGGTTCTAGTACACCTTTTAGTATTTCTTGAAAATCTGGTCTCTTGGTTAGAACTTCTCTCAGTTTCTGTTTGTCGGTGAATATTCTAAACTCGCCCTCATTTTTTAAAGATAATCTTGCTAGGTATAAGAATTTTGGATATAAGTTTTTCTCTTGCAGTATCTTAAATATATCATAGCACTGTCTTCTTGTCTCCATGGGTTTTGGTGAGAAATCAGCACTTAATCTTATTGGATATCCCTTTATCCCAGACTGTAGAAATTCTTATGATTCACTATGCTAAATTTACTGTAGAGCTTCACCTTCAAAATCCACCATGGTTGGTAGAAGAATAGCCTTGGCCATTAGAGAGATTTCAGGGTATTCTCTGTTTCTTATTCCTCAGGATATCCAAAAAGTATTTACTTCACAGTTTTAAAATGTGGAGAATACCATACTGAGCAAAATTGTTTATTCCTCATATATTGTGAAACAGATGATACATAGTAATATATTATAATGTTCAGCAAGTAATGTAGCTGGTTCATAATACCAAGTTAATATGTTTCAGAAAGTATTCATCATAAAACTGCACAGTTGATCTCTACTTTCCATTGGATTTTAGGACCATTTTATTTTATTTTACTTTATTTTATTTTAAAGATTTCTATAGAATGCAATTGTAACTCTCTTTTACCTGTAAATGTCTTAGCTGTCCTTTTAAATTGAGATCAAGAAATATCTTAATCTTGGTTACCTACATTAGGTCAATTTATTATCTTTACATTTCCAATCTTTGGCATCTAGATTCATATACCACAGATTTTCAGGTACCTACAAAATTATGTAGAATGAACACTAGACTCAGACACATTCATACTATCCTGTTTGCTTAAATTTATCATATGGGACAGAAAAAATTAGGAATGCTACTAATCTTGAGATATATCATCACTGTTTCAGGGAATTATTCATAGGTGATATCAAAGAAACAAACCAACTATAATAAACAAATATACCTTAAAATGAGGCAACAAGTTTATCTTCCTTCCAACAATATTTCTTTTGGAATGTAAAGAGGTTGAGCAAATCTATTATCTATCCACTTCCTTCCTTGAATAAAATTCATAGAGCCACTTCTGTGATAGGTACACATTTAAGAATAACTCTATTTCTAGATGTTTTATAAATATATTTTTTCTTTAGGAAGGACACATAAGCATTATACCCATAATGAGCCCTGCTTAACTGGTGAATTCAACTTCAGGAGAGCCAGCTTTTCTTCAACTCATCTTGACAAGGATTCCTTCTCATCTATACTACTGTGAGTAATTACATTTTCAGTGATGTTCCTTTGCAATAAAATTAGCAATAAATTCTTTGGTCAAACTGAACAAAGTGTTTGATAATGTTTCCCACTTCACAGCAGTTATAATACATTTTAAATTTTATGTCAGAATGTAAGTGTAATTTATTTATGCACAGTAAATTAATTTGTCCTGGACTTTCCCAGATATAGCTCTCCACATATGTTGTTGGACTTGCTTGTGTTTCATGCCAGATTGTACTTTGTGAGTTCATAACTCTTTCCATTTTATTTTATTTTTTAGGGGAATGGGGTGTACAAAGTTTCTGGTACACCATAAGACAGCTGATTTTCTGTTTTGGGTGTCCTTATGTAATTTTCTTTTGGAACATTTTCTTGAATATGAGTTTTTCTCAGTCTATATCTCCTTCCTCCACTCCTGCAAAATCCCCTGATACCTATTTGCATAACACTATGAATCTAATTCATAGTTATTTCTCAGTAAATGTTGAATCTCAGCAAGGATGATTTAAGTTTGCAGTGGACCAATGGGGAATATATAAATTAACCAAGGTAGAACATTTGGAATTTTCACTTGAAAAGAGTTTCCTGGTCTTAAATAAAGTAGTGGAGTGTATTCTTTGATGGGTATTTATTTATTTATTTTTTATTTTTTTGTCTTAATTTTTTAAATATTACATTCAAAAAATATGAGGTCCCCATATACCCCCCTCCCCCTCACCCACTCCTCCCCCCCATATGATGGGTATTTAGAAGCTTCAGAAAGATAATGATTCTAAAGTAGCCTCTTTAAACAATTTCTTAGAGGTGCTACTTGATGTATAAAATGTTAAAGTAAGTTAAGTTTTAATTTAACCAAACTGAGTCACAGTACTGGCAAAGGTATTTCAGTGGTAATTCTGTTTTCTATAGTTTGTCAGCTTGAAGGTAGATTTCAAGCCCTTTTGATAAATGAAAATATTACTTATTCTAAGTCATGTACATAAGTTATGCAGAATGTGCATTTTGTCAGGAAAAAGAAAGAAAAAAGTAATTCCATCACAAACTAAAGCAAAACTGTTGGTCATTGAAGAATAAGATGGGAAACAGACTTGGCCCAGTGGTTAGGGCATCCATCTACCACATGGGAGGTCTGTGGTTCAAACCTTGGGCCTCCTTGACCCGTGTGCAGCTGGCCCACGCGCAGTGCTGATGCGCGCAGGGAGTGCCGCCCCACGCAGGGGTGTCCCCCGTGTGGGGGAGCCCCATGCGCAAGGACTGCGCCCCGTAAGGAGAGCGGCCCAGCATGAAGGAAAGTGCAGCCTGCCCAGAAATGGCGCCACTCACACTTCCCATGCCGCTGTCGACAACAGAAGCGGACAAAGAACCAAGACGCAGCAAATAGACAGAGAACAGACAACTGGGGGAGGGGGGAATTAAAAAAAAAAACTCTTAAAAAAAAAAAAAGAATAAGAAAGGGAAAAGTATATGATAAAACCTGAATGGATATGGAAATTTGTAAATGGTTTTCAGAAAAACAGTTTAATTTTTCATGCTTTAAGGAGGCTAATATTTAATGAGCTTGTCTATAAGATTTTTAAGAAACAGTATATTCATGCAAAGGGAAACTTGGTTTTCTGTCTGTTAAAATAATAATTTCTGGGATTATCCATTTGTTATTAAGAAATTGTAAAAAGATTACCTTCTGAGTAATTGGCTTAGAGGTCAGATATTCAGTGTTTTATCACAATAATTTCCTGTACTTTATTCAGATGTATATGTCTCTCATGTTTAAGAGAACCAAGTGTTCTAACTTTTTAAAAAATCTGTTTGAAAAATAATCATATTATTTCCCATAAATTATTTTTAATCCTTTGTTGTCACTGAAACTGTCACTTATGAACCCATTTTTCATGGAAGTAGCCCCTCCCTTACTGGTTTGAAAAAGTTTTCATTTATTTTGTTTGTGCTCCAAACTCATCATGTTTATTCATCATATTTATTGAGAAGACACTTACTTCACTGCAGGAAGAATTATTTCTTCATTTCTGTTGGCAGCACCTGCTAAGGAGGATGTTGACCAGCAATAGCCACTGAACATGCTAAGCTCCCATTTTAAGACCAGGTATGGTTTGCAATAAAGC
Organism: Dasypus novemcinctus; assembly: GCF_030445035.2. Classification (NCBI taxonomy): domain Eukaryota; kingdom Metazoa; phylum Chordata; class Mammalia; order Cingulata; family Dasypodidae; genus Dasypus; species Dasypus novemcinctus. Next base: position 114,034,102 of record NC_080685.1, read on the forward strand.
ATGCTCTGCTAACCACACCCCTTAACCTGCCTTCCCCCCAATCTGATTAGCCAACATCATTTAAACCCATCTTTATTCAGCCCCTTTAGCCTGCTTTTCCCATACAGTATAAAATGATAGGCTCAATTTTGCTCAGGTAGACTGAACTGAGGCTCCCTGAGATCTGTTCTCCTTGCTGGCTGGCTATGTGAAACCTGTCTGTTCTGGGTTTTTTGGTCATTAAGATTGGGTTTTCAATTCCCACCATAGCCCAGCTCAGTTGCTTGGTTAGGATTATGGGTTGGAGTCCTACCTTAGGCCTGCTTGGTTTTTAAGACTGTGAGTTGAATCCCACCTTAGTCCTAAGTCTGTGGGTTTGATCCCCAATTTAATTCCACTGGATACTGGTCCCAGGTACTTGAGAGTCAGTCATGGAAGTACATTCCGGCTGTGGGTTTGAGTCTCATTTTGGTTCTGGTCATGAGTTCAAGCCCACTTTGGTTCCAGTGTCTGGTCATGGGTTTGAGTCCCACATTGGTTTAGGTTTCTTTGGATTTATTTTATTTTACTGGTTAGTGGAATCATTGTTTACCAAGTTGAGTCTGATTGTGTTTACTTCTGTGTACACTTTGTCTTAGCATGCTGAAAGTTGCAAATATGGGAAATGTTAACAGCAAAAGTTGCTGCAGCCTTGTAAAATGTGTTTTAGATAATTTTAAACATTTAGAGGTGAATAAATGAAAAGAAAAATATACTATTCTTTTGTAACACAGCCTAGCCCTGGTATAAATTAGAATCTTGGTAACAATGGCCAGAGAATGGGTCTCTTAAATATTGCAATTGGACTTACATTGTAAAAGAGAAGAAAAATGGCCCAGAATTCCATGTATTCAATCTCTATGTCTTTGTGTTAGAACACAAATTTTTTAAAAATGTTCAAAATTATGATTCAAATTAGTGAGTTTTTGTATTTCTGTGTTACTGTGGTTTTGTGTCTGACTCAACTAAAGATTTTAATTGAAGCTAAAAGCTTTCTATTTTTGTCTATTTGTTTACTATGTATTCCTACCTCCAGATCTTAATACCAAATTAATCTGAAAATTCTTAAAGAACTTCATTGAAATTGCTTAAAGTTAAATAATATTACACAATTATATGCATAATCATACTCTTGAGGTACCTGAAATTAAAGAAACTGAACTTTTAACACTTCCAATGTCAACAGATTTCTAGATTTAAATGCAAATGTTTTAACATTTAGATGAATTATCAAGCTTGAGTGCATACCTGGAGCTCCTGGCCCTGACTCTTCTGGCCTCCTGGGTGCTGGGGTCTGCACCTGTGTGCAGCAGTTGCTGGGGACAGCCTGCACAGTGGAAAGGACACAGTCCAGAGCTTCCTGGAAGATCAGCAACATCCCCCTAAGCCTCTTTGCCCTCTAAGAAAGCAAAGTGCCTTTCAAGGTGACTGTTAAGGCTGCCCCAGGAAATGGCAGAGGCTTTTCCAATTGCCCAGGTCACATCTTTGGGCAAAATAGATCTGGTAATATAGTTGCAGACAATTAGAAATGGGGCACATGAGCCCTAATAGATACCAGGGCTACCTTATTTATGTAAAATCCCCTCGACCTCCTTAACACTCTTCCTGGAATACAATTTAAATGGTGGGGCATTGCCCAAACAATACCAGTTGGGGCAGTTATGGGGGAGGTATGGGTTAAGTCTGGAGCTCTTTCTACTAATTCTGAGGAATGCAGTTGATAAGAACAATGACAAAGTTGCAAAATAAATCATATTTTGCATAATTTGTCCTGTAAAATAGGTTCCTTTCTTTTTCTGAAATTCCAAGGGAATTCCCCAATTTGGAATTATTTTTCCTCTAATAATACTATTGCAACAGTAGACAGTATCCAAATCATGATTAAAACATATTTATATCCTTGGGGTTGGGGAGTGAATAAAATTGCTGAATTTCAGAAGGTCCAGTAAGTAAAGATAAGTATCCATTAGCACCATTGTCCAATTTCCAGGATTATGCTTTAGACAAATTAAACAATTGTAGTAATTGTCTAAAATTATGAACAACCAACTTCAAATGCAAACTGACTAAAAGCCTGACATTGTTCCTTATATCTGCAATGGAGGAAAAATAGAAAAGTGATGGGTGCTTTTATAAACCTGCAGTTAAATTGTAGCTTAGCCATAATAATAAACCAGACCTCTCCTGCTTGCCTCCAGAAAACTGTTTAAGAAATTAATTCCCTATAACAGCTATGTCTCCTAAACTATCAGTGTTAACTACAATAAAAACCTACAATTATATTCTATTCAGGTATGTTCTCCTTAAATTCATATAAGTTTACTAATAAAATAAGTTAACATTAGATATTTAAAATGATTTAAAATGTAAATTTATGTCTAGCAAAATTGACTTCTTACTTTGACAAACTTTATTTTAAGAAAAATCGTGTTATTTAGGATGTTTGAAGATAATTCACAGATGTTTTTGATAACTCATCGTATGCGGGTATGAGGTAGGTATCTAAAGTATGTAGGATGTACTTTGTTAAGGAAAAGGAGTATTGTGTAGTACTGAAGTAAAATGACTGATTCTTTTTTAAATGAGAAAGAAAATGTGTAGGAGAAAGGTTTAATGAATGTAGAATGCTATAGAAAGATTGTAGAAATGAATTTTATTTGTTGCAGTCAATGCTAAGAATAGATAGACATATATAATTTTTAAGAGCTTTCATATCAAACAGTGAATTCATGCAAAAAACTAGAGTATGATTTTCTTTTTATTAAAATAATGAAGTTGCCTTGGATTACCATACTGGTCATGGTTTGAAAATAGAAACTTTTTTTCCCATTTGGAATTCTGACAATAAGACAAATTTCTATACCATACCAGAATATAGTTTTTGGTGTTTATATTGACTTTATCATCCTTTATTATTTTACAAAATGCTTACTTTTAAAATAAATCTCTTCTCTACCCTTGGATAATAAGTAATCAAATGTTGTTTCACTATGACCCAGTTTCCTATTAAATGTAATATTCAAATCTGATGACTTGGCAGTTTGTCTGATCCAAGACAAACCCTCAATAATAGTTTAATATATATTCAAATTGTATTCAGCATTTTCTAGTGGGACTCTGGAAAGTCACAGAGGATTTTTTATCACTCCTTGTAAAAGAGAGATGTGAGGAATAATTAAATTTATTAATATGTTACCAGTTGCATGGGAAGTGTTTTCAAATCAAAAGGAATTTCCTAACCTTCTGTAGGTTGAATCTGTATGGATAAAATGTTATTCATATAAATATTTTTAAATTGTATGGAATTAATAGAGATTTGGTAATGTTCTCAATGTCCATGTTAAGTCCTCATCATAATCTGCATGTTATTAAACAACATTATAATGTTATGAGTCATAATTTTAGTTATTTTTAGAAAATGCTATATGTTACAATAGCAACCAAATCTCCATGCCAGGACACTGTTTTACTCTGATGCATCTCTAAATGTGCATGCAATTACTGATAGGTTAGAACTTTGTGATGGTTAGACTATTGTGTCAACTTGACAAGATAATTGTGCCCTACTGCTTGGTCTTACATAAATCAATTATGTAATTAATGCTCTTTCATGTTATAAGCTATTGATAATGTGAAAGGTTCAACCCTGTCTTCTGATAGAAGCAAGTTACAGATTGCTTGTACTTATTTCTTTCAAAGGTGATTTTAAGGGCTTTATATTAATTGTGTGATATACTCATTTTTGCTACACCAATGCATTATTCTACCCATTTAACAATAAAATCAATATCTTTCAACCTAAAACATTATACACATTAGTTCATGCCTATTTTGATAACAGAAAAGCCTTAATTAATTTATGAGAAAAGTCACTGCTTTCTTGCAAATTACATAAAAACACAGAAAAAGTTTTTCAATAACTCATCACACTCTTTTGTAAGACAGCACATACTAGGAACAAAGACTGAATTAATTCTCAATCCAATAAGATTTGTCTTTAGCTATTTATATTATATTTCTGAGTTCACCATGTTCTTTTTCAGCTACTAGAACACACAGACACTCAGAGAATTCCTGTTCCAGCCAAACCAGATTGGCATTGTATTTTTGAAGGGGTGTCTGTGTGTTTACTTACAAAAAAAAAAAAATCAGAAGCCAGTGCTATCTCATCTGTAGTATTTTCTTGATTTGCTGAGATGTGACTAAAACAAACATTTTCTCATTATCCTTAAGCAATATTCACTATTAAGAGCATACTGGTGTTTTTAAAATTGCAATTACTTTTATACTCCTAACATATTAAATGACTTGAAATAAAATTGTTTCATTATTTTCTCTCCTAAAATGCTTGTATCTACCATGCACTGTCAGTGACTTACAGACCACACAATCAGATACATTCACTAAGTTATGTAAAAATAATGTATTTAGTACATTTCATTTCTCTTACTACTTCTTGGAATTCTTAATGATAAATGGATTAAGGGAAATAGTAGTTAGTATGATATCCAACTGTTCACTAAATCTGAACTATGAGCAGATATTTTTCCACCATGGTTAAGGTAAAATATAGAACTTTCTTCTTCTGCAGCATGAAACGTTAATGGGAGATTTTATAAGTAAATATAAGATGGTTGTTTATCAGAAACCTGAAAAAAAAAAGCTTGAAAAATTCAATGAAAAGAAAAAAATTCCTAAGCAAACAATTGGCAACATTCGATTTTTTAAAGCATTAGAAAATAAGTGAGCACTTGCAGATTGCTATTAAGAGGTTCCTCTTTAAAAATAAAAATTAGACTTCCGGCAAGATGGCGGCTGAGTGAGCTTGCCTTGCCGTCTCTCCTGGGAAGAGGCAGCTGGGCACCGCTGGAGGTTCTCTGGGACCAGGCTTTTTCAGGATTTTTTCAGGGCAGGAAGTGTCTGGACATCGATTTGGTGGGAAGGTAACGGAAAGGACTGGTCTATAAGGTATAAATTGGGACTTTTCAGGAGGGGGAGGCAAGATGGCGGCTGAGTGAACTTCCCGGTTACTAGCTCCTGGGGGGAATCGGCTGGGAGGCGTCGGAGACTCTTTGGGACCGGCTGTTTTGGGATTTTTCCTGGTCCAGAGGTGTCTGGACATCGATTTGGAGGGAAGGTAACAGAGAGGATCCATCTGTGAAATATACACGGAGATCCCAGCTACGTGTGGAGGATTCCCTCCTTGGGTAGGTGGAGCCGAGGCAGCTAGCACCGCGCGGAGCCCCGGCGGGCGGCAGCCAGGGTAGCCGAGTCCGGCTGAGCCGCGGCGGGCGGAGGGGCGGAGCCCAGCTGAGCTCGGCCGAGCCCAGCCGCGCCGCGCCGGGCGGCGAGCAGGAGAGCCGAGCCGCGCTGTGCCGCGCTGGGCGGCAGGCGGGAAAGCCGAGCCCAGCCGAGCCCAGCCGAGCTGCGGCGGGCGGGGGACCGGAGCCCAGCTGAGCCCAGCCGAGCCTGGCGGCGGGGTTTCTGTTCTTTGGTTTTTTTGGGTTTTTTTTCTTTCTTGTTGTTGTTGTTGTTCTTTTTTTTTTTTTTTCAATCCTCTCTTTCTTGTCCCCAATATTCTTCTTATACTATTTTACCTTAACAATACAATAGGTCCTACAGGAAATACCTCACATTTGCTGGGTTTCCTCACCCTCCACTGCCTCATTTCTCTGTGAATAGATTTAGCCTATCTACACTATCCCCTTTCCCCTACAACTTGATATCCTCCACCATCTGCTATCTCTCCTATATTCCATCTCCCTTTCTTTGATCCACAAAGTGTCTAACTCTTAATTTCTAATACCTTTGTTTAGTTTTCCATCTGGTATTCGTCCCTGAAACTATTACCTTTCTTTTCTCTTTCCCTCTCTCACGAAAACAATAGCCTCTTAGTACGTACCACATTCCTCCCATATTCAGTCGTCTACCTCATTATAGGTACTTTCCTACTACTATAACTCTACACAATTTACATGATCTAACCTCCATCCTCCCAGAACTCATATTATTGCTTTGTAAACATATATCACCAATACTACTTCACACTTTTTCCTTCCTTACACAATTGACTTTCCCCAGCACTAATACTTTCCTTTAAAGTGAGCTTAACTAGCAATAAGAAATTGGAATAAGAAGAGCAAAGTGACAAAGAGAAGATATAACACTTACGCAAAAACAACAGCTAATTAATCTCCAAGACTAGACAAAGAAGCTAAGGAACTGATTAAAGCCGTCAAGAAAAAATGTTGACAAGACAGCAACAAAAATCTACAAACCAAACCAGTAATCAGGAAAACATGGCTGAATCCAATCAACAAACTGAAAATCAGGAAGGGGGGCAGGACTTAGCACAAGCAATGAAAGATCTCAGAACATTTATCACCGACAAATTTGATGAAGTAATGAAAGAGGTTAACAGCGTGAAGACAACACTTGGAGGGGAAATTGAAGACATGCGCAAAAAAATAACAGATATGATGGAAATGAACACCACAATTCAAGAAATCAAAAATACACTTGCAGCAAATATCAGCAGACTAGAAGAGGCAGAGCAGAGAATTAGTGATGTGGAAGACAGTGCATTGGAAATCAAACAGATAGTAGAAGTGGTCAATAAAAAGGTAGAAAAAATCCAGATAGGACTTAGGGACCTGAATGATAACGCAAAACGCTCAAACATACGTATTATAGGCATTCCAGAAGGAGAAGAGAAGGGAAAGGGGTCAGAAGGAGTGTTGCAGGAAATAATGAATGAAAACTTCCCAAATCTACTGAAAGAGACAGATGTACATATCCAAGAAGCACAGCACACTCCACTGGTCATAAACCCCAACAGGCCCACCCCAAGACATATACTTGTCAAATTATCCAATGCTCAAGACAAAGAAAAAATTCTAAAAGCAGCAAGAGAAAAGAAAACCATCACATACAAGGGAAACTCCATAAGATTAAGTGCTGATTTCTCATCTGAAAAGATGGAGGCAAGAAGGCAGTGGTATGATATAGTCAAGGTACTAAAGGAAAAAAATTTCCAACCAAGAATACTCTATCCAGCTAAACTAGCATTCAAAAATGATGGAGAGTTCAAAATATTCACAGATAAACAGAAACTGAAAGAGTATATCAACAAGAAACCTCCCCTTCAAGAAATTCTTAAGGGAATTCTGCAGGAAGAAAGGAAAAAACAGGACAGTCAGAGATGGAGGAGAGTGTAAAAGCAACAAGAAAGACAAAAATAGAAGGGGAAAATAAAATAATACAAACAAAATATAACAAACACAAATCCAACCAAAATATGGCTACCATAAATAACTCTCTAAACGTAATAACACTGAATGTCAACGGATTAAACTCACCTATCAAAAGATTCAGACTGGGACACTGGATAAGGAAATACGACCCATCTATATGCTGCCTACAAGAGACACATCTTAGACCCAGAGACTCATGGAGGTTGAAAGTGAATGGCTGGAAAACAATCATACAAGCAAACAACAACCAAAAAAAGGCAGGAGTAGCTATATTAATATCAGACAAAATAGACTTTAAATGCGAAACAATTGTGAGAGACAAAGAAGGATACTATATTTTAGTGAAAGGGACAATTTGTCAAGAAGATCGAACAATCATAAATATTTATGTTCCTAACAAGGGCGCCTCTAAATATGTGAGGCAAACGCTGGAAAAACTAAGTGAAAGAATAGATGCATCTACAATTATAGTGGGGGATTTTAATGCACCACTATCAACTCTGGACAGAACATCTCAAAAGAGAACCACTAAAGAAACAAAACATTTGAACAGTATATTAGAAGAGCTGGATCTAATAGACATATATAGATCATTACACCCAAACACAGCAGGATATACATTTTTCTCAAACGCACATGGAACATTCTCCAAGATTGACCATATGCTAGGCCACAAAGAAAGGCTTAATGAATTCAGAAAGATTGAAATCATACAAAACAATATCTCTGACCACAGTGGAGTCAAGCTGGAAATTTGCAAGGGACAGAGACCCAGACTTCACACGACAATTTGGAAATTAAACAGCACACTCTTAGAAAAACAGTGGGTCAAAGAGGAAATCTCAAAAGAAATCAATGACTACCTTGAAACAAATGATAATGATAACACAACATACCAAAATTTATGGGATGCAGCAAAAGTGGTACTGAGAGGGAAATTTATAGCCATAAATTCATATATCAAAAAAGAAGAAAGAGCAGAAATTGAAGAATTAACTGCACATTTGAAGGAATTAGAAAAACAACAACAAAGTAACCCAACAGGAAGAAGAAGGAAGGAAATAACAAAGATAAGAGCAGAACTAAATGAAATAGAAAATAAGAAAGCACTTGAAAAAATAAACAAGACCAAGAGCTGGTTTTTTGAGAAGATCAACAAAATTGACAAACCTTTAGCGAGACTAACAAAGAAAAAAAGAGAAAAGATGCAAATACACAAAATAAGAAATGAGAAAGGTGATATCACCACTGACCCCACAGAAATAAAGACTATCATAAGAGGATACTTTGAAAAACTATATTCCAACAAAAATGACAATTTAGAGGAAATGGACAAATTCCTAGAAATACATAAGCAGCCCATACTGACGAAAGAAGAAATTGATGATCTTAACAAACCAATCATAAGCAAAGAGATAGAATCAGTCATTAAAAATCTCCCAACTAAGAAGAGCCCAGGGCCAGATGGCTTCACAGGTGAATTCTACAAAACATTCCGGAAAGAACTAACACCAATCCTGTTGAAACTATTCCAAAAAATCGAAACAGAAGGAACACTGCCTAATTCCTTCTATGATGCCAACATTACCCTAGTACCAAAGCCAAACAAAGACACCACAAGAAAGGAAAATTACAGACCAATTTCTCTAATGAACCTAGACGCAAAAATACTTAACAAAATACTTGCTAATCGTATTCAACAACACATTAAACGAATTATACACCATGACCAAGTGGGATTTATTCCAGGTATGCAAGGATGGTTCAACATAAGAAAATCAATCAATGTAATACACCATATAAACAGATTGAGAGAAAAAAACCACATGATTATATCTATAGATGCAGAAAAGGCATTTGACAAAATACAGCACCCCTTCCTAATAAAAACACTCCAAAAGATCGGAATACAAGGAAACTTTTTGAACATGATAAAGAGTATATATGAAAAACCTAAAGCCAACATTGTTTACAATGGCGAAATCCTGAAATCCTTCCCTCTAAAATCAGGAACAAGACAAGGATGCCCATTGTCTCCGCTCCTATTTAACATTGTCTTGGAAGTACTGGCTCGAGCACTGAGACAAGAACCAGATATAAAAGGCATTCAAATTGGAAGGGAAGAAGTCAAAATTTCATTATTTGCAGATGACATGATCCTATATATAGAAAACCCTGAGAGATCTACAACAAAGCTCCTAGAACTCATAAATGAGTTTAGCAAAGTCGCAGGTTATAAGATCAATGCGCAAAAATCAGTAGCATTTCTATACACCAATAATGAGCAAGATCAGGAGGAAATCAAGAAACAAATACCATTCACAATAGTAAATAAAAAAATCAAATACTTAGGAATAAATTTAACTAAAGAGGTAAAAAACTTATACATCGAGAACTATACAAGATTGTTCAAAGAAATCAAAGAAGACCTAAATAAATGGAAGAATATTCCCTGTTCATGGATAGGAAGACTGAATATTATTAAGATGTCTATCCTACCAAAACTGATCTACACATTCAACGCAATCCCAGTAAAAATCAACACAGCCTTCTTTAAGGAACTAGAAAAACTAACTATGAAATTTATTTGGAATAAAAAGAGGCCCCGAATAGCCAAAGACATATTGAAAAAGAAAAACGAAATAGGAGGAATCACACTGCCTGACTTCAAAACATACTACAAAGCTACAGTAGTGAAAACAGCATGGTACTGGCATAAGGAGAGACACACAGACCAATGGAATCGAATTGAAAGTTCAGATATAGAACCTCATGTATATAGCCATATAATATTCGATAAAGCCACCAAACCCTCACAACTGGGAGAGAATGGCCTATTCAACAAATGGTGCCTGGAGAACTGGATAGCTATATGTAGAAGAATGAAAGAGGATTACCATCTCACACCTTATACAAAGATCAACTCAAGATGGATCAAAGACCTAAATATAAGAGCCAAGACCATAAAGACCTTAGAAAGCACTGTAGGGAAACATCTACAGGACCTTGTAATAGGAAATGGCTTCATGAATATCACACCAAAAGCACGAGCAGCAAAAGAACAAATAGATAAATGGGACTACCTCAAAATTAAAGCCTTCTGCACCTCAAAGGAGTTTGTCAAGAAAGTAAAAGGGGAACCCACACAATGGGAGAAAATATTTGGCAACCATATATCTGATAAGAGACTTATAACTTGCATATATAAAGAACTCATAGATCTCGAAAACAAAAAGATAAACAACCCATTTAAAAAATGGGAAAAAGATTTAAACAGACACTTCTCCAAAGAAGAAATACAAATGGCTAAAAAGCACATGAAAAAATGCTCCAAATCCCTAGCTATCAGGGAAATGCAAATCAAAACTACAATGAGATACCATCTTACTCCCATAAGATTGGCAGCCATGAAAAAAACAGTAGAATACAAATGCTGGAGAGGATGTGAAGAAAGGGGAACACTCATCCATTGCTGGTGGGAATGCAGAAGGATCCAACCATTCTGGAGGACAGTTTGGCAGTTTCTCAAAAAATTATCCATAGATTTGCCATATGACCCAGCAATACCACTGCTGGGTATATACCCATCAGATCTGAAAACAAGGACACAAACCGATATATGTACACCAATGTTCATAGCAGCATTGTTCACCATCGCCAAAAGTTGGAATCAATCCAAAAGTCCATCAACAGATGAGTGGATCAATAAAATGTGGTATATACACACAATGGAATACTACTCAGCTGTAAGAACCAATACACTACAATCGCACGTGATAACATGGATGAACCTTGAGAATCTTATGTTGAGTGAAGCAACCCAGGCATTGAAGGACAAATACTATATGACCTCAATGATATGAAATAAGTTAACTGCCTCAGAGAGCTAGAGTCTGGAAAAGTGGCTTACTGGAAATTGGGGGATGGAGGAAGGCTGTGAGTTAATGTCTGTAGGGGTGGAATCTGTGATGAGCTGGGGGTAAGTATGAGCACATAGAAGGGACAAAATGGGGGCAAGGGGTTACCTTCGGGTGGGGTTTTCTGGGTTTGAGGGGGGCTGGGGATGGGAAGAGGGGTAATATGGTCCAAGAAATAGGTGGGAGGGAGGGGCAACATACAAACATGGGAGAGTGCCAGAAGTTCATTGAGAACTAAATGTTGAGTAAAACGTATCAAAGTATAAGTAGGAGGGTTACCTGGTTAGGACGCTCAGGGGGTATGGTCTGATGTGGGACGGACTCCGGAGGGAATAGCTGAAGGCTCATTTTGCCAAGGTGGGTTCTACCATTGGGTGGGGTGGACCCATATCCTGGGGAAGACTAATGCTGTCGAATAGAGAGAACTGTATCTCTCGTGAGAAAGGACGGCTCCCAGGGCATTAGATTGGCAGGCGTTGTGGGCCCTAAGGGGAGGGGAAAATGGACGTGCAATGGATGGAACAAAGGTAAATAAGGGGGCAAAAGAGGAGTTATGTGAGAGTACACGAGGATGAATATAAAACAGCTAATATTACACCAAAAACATATAGGGGACGACAGACTAATAATGAAAACCATAAGACAAAACATAGGATAACTAAAAAATTTAGAAAACTGTACAACCTAAAGTATGGACCACATAGTAAGCACAAATGTTACCTTGTTTGAATACTATAGTTTCGGAATCTGTACATCAGTTTCAGGAAATATGATATGAATAAGTTAAAATATTATTGCTGTGGAAGGGAAAAGGTTTTATGGTGGATCTGGGGAAATACTGTATATTGTATATATGAATTTTGGTGATCTAAGACTCTTCTGAAGCTGACATTATGTTGGGATTCACTTTACGGGAAGTTTTGGATCACAGAGTGGTTCAACAATGGCAGCAGAGGAATACTGATATGGGATGTTATTGACAGGATATATATGGTTGACAGGGAGTTATACAGGGCATATGCCCAGGGTATATGGTAATGTCTATATATACTCATAGTGGAAACAATTAATAACAACAGCTAGGGGGGTACTGGGCTCCTGGCCGGGGGGTCACTGTTGTGGGCCCTGGGAGAGCAGCGGCAATCCTCCAGGTGCAACGGCAAGAACCAGGAAGGAAGGAGGGCCCAACAGTGGGCTCTTGATACTAATGGCTACACTTTTGAGCCTATGCACCTGCAATAAGAACAAGGCCTAGAGTAGCATTGTGCCTGGGGGTTTCCTCCTGACAGCCTTCATGTTACTCAAATGTGGCCACTCTCACAGCCAAACTCAGCGTGTAGCTGTGATGCATTCCCCCCAGCGTGGGACACGACACCCGGGGATGAGCCTCCCTGGCACCGAGGGATCACTAGCACATACCAGCTGAAGAAGCAACTAGAAAATGACCTTGAATTAAAGATTCAATGTGGAACAGCAGAATATACCTGTCTACATATAATAATATGACTTCGGGAAGCGGTTTGACCTAATGTAAGGGGGAAATGGAAAGGAGAAATGAGATTATAAGGCTGTGAGTCTCTAAAAAAGAGTCTGGAGGTTGTCAGAAGGAATACCCCTATGTACAACTGAACAGAGTCTAAGAGACAGATAAGGTAGATACAACCCCAGGTATTGGTTCTTTTGAGGGATAAAGAGACCCACGGGTTCTATGGTCATGGCAGAAGGGGTTCACTGCCATGACAGATGGCCCTTCTTTGGAGCTGGTGTTTCTGCGTGATGGAAATGGACTCAGAGGGGATCTCTTTTCACAAGACTTGCATGCTACTTTATTGGAATTGTAGTTGGTGCTGGGTTTAAGATATATGTAGGGGATTTGAATCTCTGGACTGATAATATGACACCCAGGCCCAGAGCCTCAACAGACTTCAGCTCCTACACTTTGACTTATTGGACTTACTCCACTCAGCTAACATGGAGTTGAAGAAGGTCAACCACCACAACATGGAGCCTAGAGTGTCTACAACTAGAAGCAGGAAGAGTGCATCCAGTACCCATGTGCAATCTAAGCCCTCACTTGACATAGGTGTGCAATGGTCACAACCAATCCAATGTCCACAGAGAAAATGTGGAATGGGTATGGGAACGGTAGCCATGGGGGCTGCTGGGTGTGGGGAACGGGAGGAAGAGATGAGATGTGGAGGCGTTTTCGGGACGTGGAGTTGTCCTGGATAGTGCTTCACGGACAATTACGGGACACTGTAGATCCCCCCAGGGCCCACTGGATGGAACGTGAGAGAGTCTGGGCTATGATGTGGACCATTGACTATGGGGTGCAGTGATGCTCAGAGATGAACTTACCAGGTGCAATGGATGTATCACGATGATGGGAGAGAGTGTTGCTGTGGGGGGAGTGGGGGGCGGGGGCGGTGGGGTTGAATGGGACCTCATATATATTTTTTTATTGTAATTAAAAAAAATAATAAATAAATATTAAAAAAAAAAAAGAAAATAAGTGGTAGAAATAAAAGATTGCTGGCAAGTATCATAGCTTATATCCACTCAGAGCTTTCTTTTCTATGTCTCAAGTTCTGATTTAAGTAAACATGTACTCAATTTGCATAATTACACACATGAAAGGGGAAAGCCCTTATGTAATAAAATAAGAGAGCACCAATTCAACTGGTGTAAAATTAAGAACTATGAGTTTGTCTAAATAAAAGTTGGATAAAAGCACATGACTTGTAACCACTTCCTTGCATATCACATCTGGAGGGAACACAGTTTTCCTGAGAGAAGTTTCTTCAGAGCCTCCTTCACATCCATGTTCCTTACAGTGTAGATGATAGAATTTAAGGTGGAAGCCAGCATGGTGTAGAAAAGCGAGATAAATTTGCCTCAGTCCTGGGTATAACTGTCACTTGGCTGGAGATACATGTAGATAATGTGCCATAAAAAATGATCACCACAATGAGGTGGGAGAAGCAGGTGCTACAGGCTTTATGTCTTGCCTCCACTGATTTGATCCTCAGAATGGCTTGGGTTATGAAGCCATAGGAGATAAGACTGGGTACTGGAGGGATTAGGAGAAATAGGACACTAATGACAATATGCACCAATTCATTAATGGTGGTGTCCACACAAGCCAATTTGAGTAGAGCTGGTACTTCACAAATAAAATGATCCAACTGGTGGCTGCCAGAGAGAGGCAACTGCAAGGTGAAGGTAGCATGAATCAAAGAATTGGCCAAACCACTCATCCAGGAGATGGATGTCAGCTGCTGATATAGCCACATGTTCATTATGACTACATAATGTAAGGTTTGCAGACAGCAGCATAGAGATGGAAGGCCATCACAGCCAAAAGGATGCACTCTGTAGAGCCCAGGGCTAGTGAGATGTAGAGTTGGACCACACAACATCCATAAGTGATGGTCTTCTCTGGTCCTCACAGGTTAACTAGGGTTTGAGGAGCAAGGCTAGTGGTGAAGCAGAGGTCCAGGAAACAGAGGTTACTTAGGAAAAAGTACATGGGGGTGTGGAGAGGAGGATCCATGTACCAGGTAATGATGATGATGAAGTTTCCCACAAGCATCAGGAGATAGAAGAAAAGGACAAATACAAAGAGCACAGCCTCTAGGCGAGGGTGGTCTGAGAAACCCAGAACGATGAAACCCTCCAGGGTACTGTCATTGGTCCTTCCCATATCTCTAGGGGGAACATCACAAGCTAAGAGAAAAATGAGAAGTTTAAAACAGTTTATCTGAGAATCAAAAAATGTAAGAACTATAAGATCATGGAGACCTATTTGTCCACCCTACTCATTTTTTGCCCTTAATGTGGTCCATATACCATCCGGTCTAATGCCTTTTTAAAGGAAATCATGAATAATTTCAATTTCAGGGTTTTCTGGGAACTCATTATTAAAGCCCAAGGTATTATTTCAAAATCAATAGAAGAGAATGTCATTTGGCTAACATTTATATAGGGGAGGGTGAAACAAATTTTGAATTGAAAGAATTGATAAGTCACACAAAAATGTTTCAGAATGAGAAATATATTCTGTCATGTTACATTTTCCTAGATTCTCATCTAGAAGCATGGAATCATAGTCATCATATTCCCTTTTCCATATAAAAGTCATTATTCAATTATTATGCTATTTTAGTCATTACTAGTCTATCCACACCACACAACCCTAGTTTATAATGCATTCATTTCTGAGAAGAACTTTACAAATATCCAATATTTGAACTCTTGACATCAAGGTCATTCCCAACCCACTGTACAAACTGCCAGATCAATATTTCCAAAGTAGAATTTGAAAATATCACTTTTTTTCTGCTTAAAATCCTGTAGCTACATTTC
This sequence comes from Dasypus novemcinctus, assembly GCF_030445035.2. Lineage (NCBI taxonomy): Eukaryota > Metazoa > Chordata > Mammalia > Cingulata > Dasypodidae > Dasypus > Dasypus novemcinctus. The sequence goes on from NC_080685.1 coordinate 114,049,655, forward strand.
AATACTTCCACTTCAAAGAAAAATACTTTATTTCACCCAATTATCTCTAAGGTTTTGCTCCAAATCCCATTTTCTATGCATAACTTCTACACTGACCTTTCTGGATCTTCTTATAAAGACAAATAAGTCATCCACATAATCTATGCAATGGTCAGTTCTCCTAATGACCAAATGACTTCAAATGTTCTTCACCTTTCTAAAAAGCATTTGTCATTGCAGCTTAGAAGTTTTGTCATATTGAACCTTAAGGAGATTAAAAAGTTTTATCAATTATCTTTTTTTAATCATATATTTCTAAGGAGAATTTAACAAATCTATAATTTTTTTATGTTGTGTATTCTTGTTTAATGTATTTTTATTTTATGATGACTATTAATGACTTGAAGCCAGTTGGTTTAAGTAATGATTCAAAATATACTTTGAAAATAATTTCATTTTTGACAATTCAATCATTGAGTGAACATGTATGCTCTCTGTTGAATTTTATATTATATATGTTCCTTCCTCAAACATGTTTCCTTTTCATCATTATAATATGTCCCACAGGTAAAAATAGTCTTCTTCTGTCCTATTGCATCCCAATATTATCTATTTTAAAAGGCTTTGTATTAGTTTCATCCAGAAAACCTTACGCAGTTTCCACATTTCAAAACAATTTTTTCCCATCTATTATTTTGCAAAACTGATTTGAAAATTATGTATTTGGTTTAGACTTAGAACATAATTTTTAACTTTTTAAAAATTTAGATTATCAATATGTACCTGTTAAATTTTGTTTTGTATCTCGACGGATTATTAGATCAATGACAATCTTATCCCTGTTGAAGCAGTGCACAAAAAGAGTATAAATGTGTGTGTGCAGTGGTGGCAAAATGAGGAAGATTTCTTATCTTCATCTGTGCCTAGGATGAAACCTGAATGTATTCGATTTTGTATGCAGATTTTGGTTCACAGTAAAAACCATGAATATGGTGTTTTCTTTTTTATTTTAAAGGGCACTTATTTTTAGCACTACTGATGGTCCATTTTTAGATATTCAAACAAATATTCACTTTAACAGGCTTTAATAATGAGTTCCCAGAAAACCCTGGAATTGAAATCATTCATGATTTTCTTAGAAGAGGCATTAGACTGGATGGTATACTGTGCTTATATATATTCCCTGCAGAGCCAGATGAGGTGTAATTCTGCCAATGGAGGTTGCATGCATTGTTTATGCTCTCATCATGCTGGCTTCAAAAGCTTTCCTCTACCTTTCACACATTTGCAATGCCTGTTTGTTGAAAATATGTGCACTAAACATGAAGAACAAATGCAAAAATTATAGGTATTGATGTAAGTTCATAGAAGTGAATGATCAAAACCACACTCATATAAGCAAACCCAAGCAACCTCAGCTCTTCAAAAAAGACCTAAATCAATATCAGATTAGAAAGAAATTTTAAACAGAGGAAAACTACATGAGAAATACTAAAAAAAATGGGGATTCTCTTTATGTTTAACAGTTAACAGTTAATAAGTTTGTATGTTTGTGAAGGGAGAAGTAGTAAAGATTAAAAAGTCAAGAATTCTATAGTTTAGATAGTGAAGTATTTTGAAAATCAGCCTAAGATTACAGAAATGGTTATGCCCATCAACAGATGAATGGATAAATAAAATGTGGTATATATATACAATGGAATACTACTCAGCTATAAGAAAGAATACAGTACAAACACATGTGATAGCATGGATGAATCATGAGAACCTTATATTGAATGAAGCAACCCAGGCATTGAAGGACAAATACTACATGACCTCTCTGATATGAAATAAGTAAACCTGTTGGGAGCAGTCAATATGAGTATACACTGAGTTCAGCAATGCCAGTAACATGGCTGCCAGAGCGGAGCCCACTTCTTTATTCTTCCTCCCCACTCCTTTGTTCTCCGTTTCCCGCCACTGCCAAGGCTGATAAGGTGGTACGCAGGCGCAAGGTGCGAAACTGAAGTCTGCTCTCTACCCTAGCAACAGCAGCTACCAATCCCTAGCCCCTACCCCTTCACCCACCACCTCTCCCCTCCCCAAGAGTATAAATGCTTTGTTCTCACAATAAAATTTTACAGCTTGATCCTCACCCTGTCTCGCTGTCATTCCTCGCGTCTCCTGTCTCACCATTCTCCTCCACGCAACCACGAGCCCCCGTCCCATGCCCCACTGGCCGGAGCAATTACATAAACCAAGCTATCTCAGAGAGCTAGAGACTGGATGATAAGCTTAAAGGAAGTTGGGGGGGTAAAGGAAAGTTGCAGGCTGACACCAAAATGGGTGAAATCTATGATAAGCTGGAGGTAAGTATTTGTACAGGGAATGGATAAAATGGGGGAATAGGGATACCTTTGGGTGGGGCTTTGTGGGCTTATAGGGGGCTAGGGATGGGAGGATAGGTCATATGACCCAAGAAATTAGGGGGAGGGTGGGGGAAACACTTGAACATAGGAGGTTGTCAGGTATGTGGTTGAAATTATAATGTAGAGAAAACACTAGAAAACACAATAAGGAAGGTTACCTGTTTTAGATGCTTAAAGGGGTCATGTAACACAGGGCAGGCTTCTAGGGAGTGTGTGAGTGCTCATTTTGTCATAGTGGGTTATATCATTGGGTGGAGACCCATACAATGACAGTGAAGGTATACCCACATCCTGGGGGGACTGATATTCTCAAACAGATGGAATTGTATCTCTCAAGAGAATTGGTGGCTCCCAATGGGTTAGGGCAGTCAAGTAGGTCAAGCCCTCAACATTGTTGGAAGTATCTCTGAATATGGTCCTTCAAGTAATAAAGATTCATTGTCACAGTGGGCCCTGAGGGGAGGGGGAAAGAGGTATTGAATAGATGGAATCAGTGTAACTGTGGGGTAATGTAAGTGTTCCACAAGATCATGCAATGATGGATATAGGACATGTTAAATTACACCAAAAAGGTATAAAAGTCTATAGGCTAAAATGTAAACCATAATGTAAAGCATAAGATAACTAAAAATTTAGAAAATTGTATAGTCTAAAATATAAATCATAATGTAAACCAAAATGGAACCATGTTTGAAAGATATTGTTTCAATAACTGTACATCAGCTGCAGCAAATTAATATGAACATATAAAAATACTGTTGTTTGGAGAGGGACAAAGGGTTTGATGTTGGATATGTGGGAATACTATATACTGTATATGTGAATTACTATATCTAAAACTCATGTGAAAACAAGCTTAATAATTAGGGGGAAAAAAGAAAGGATGTAGACACTAAGGAAGAAATGGAAGAAATTCCCTTGCCACTGTACATACAGGGCAACACCTATAGCAGTGATGAAAGGCAAAATGTCAAAAATAAAGCTTCTTCATTTTTTCATTTTTTGATATCAAATTTATTTTTCCTTTATTTAGTTTTTCTAAATTAGTATGTATTCTATATCTAACCTTCAAATCTATCATGATATTCCATTTTACTATTAATAGACCCTGGCAATATATTAGGCTTCCTTTTTAAAGAAGTTTTGGACCACAGAGATGTTCAACTATGGCAGGGGAGGAACACTGGTGTGGGGTGTTATTGATAGGGGGCACATGGTTGGGAGGGAGTTCTCCAGGGCATGTATACAGGGTACATAAAAATGTTTGGATATTTTCATAGTGGTTTCAGTTAAAAATGACAACTGAGGGAACACTGAGTTCCTAGCCGAGGGAGCTCTATCACATTCCCCAAAGGAACAGCAACAATTATCCAAGTGCAATGGCAAAGACTAATAAAGATGGATGGTCCAACAATGAGTCCTTGATACTGATGGTTATGATCATGAGCCTGTGTGCCTGAAATATGAACTAGGCCTAGAGCTTCAGGGTGCCTAGGAGTTACCTCCAGAGAACCTCCATGTTGCTCAAATGTGGCCACTCTCTAAGCCAAACTCAGCATGTAAATGCATTACCTTCCCCCCAGCATGGGACATGACTCCTGGGGATGAGCCTCCCTGATGTCAAGGGATTATGACCAAGCACCAGCTAATGATTTAACTAGAAAAAGACCTTGAATAAAAGCATCAACTCAGACTAGCAGAGTATCTCAGCCTACATGTAATATCAGGTGTTAAAACTGCTTTTTGACTTTGGATTAAAGGGGGAAATGGAAAGGACAAATGAATTTATATGGCTACGAGTCTCCAAAAAAGAGTCGGGAGGTCATCAGAGGGGTATTGCTTATGCACGCCTCAGCAGGGTACCAGAGACAGCCAAAGTAGATAGAAACCCAGGTATTGTGCCTCCTAAAGGCTACAGAGACCCACAGGTTCTATGGTCATGGCAGATGACTCTGGAGTTCAGTGCCATGTCAGTTGGCCCTACTTTGGAGTTTATGTTCCTAAGTGTGATGGAATTGGGACTCAGATATGACCTTTCTACACATGACTCTTCAGTTACTTTTACCAGACCTGTAGTTGGCGTTTGGGTTGGTGTATACTCAGGAGACCTGAATTTCTGGTCTGTCCATGTGACAGCCAGGCCCTGAGCCTCAACAGACCTGCAACTCCTACCTTCTGGTTTATTGGACTTACCCTGGCCAGCTAACAGGGAGGTGAAGAAGGGTAACCACCACACCAGGGAGCCAAGAGTGCCTACAACTGCAAGCAGGAGAATTGCACCCATCATCCATGTGGAATCTAAGCTCCCTCTTGATGTAGAGGGGTACTGAACATAACCATCCCAGGGTCCATAGGATGGAGAAATAGAATATGGATTAGAATGGACTTACTGGTGTTCTGCTGGGAAACTATTGTGATTAGTAATGGAAGAAATTTAGTATTGATGTGGAGAAAGTGACCACAGTAGCTGCTGATGGTAGGGAGAGGGAAGAAGAGGTACAATGTTGGGGCATTTTCAGAATTTGGAGTTGTCCTGTGTGGTGCTGCAGGGACAGATGCTGGACATTGTGTGTCCTGCCATGGCCCACTGGGTGGACTGGGGGAGAGTATAGACTACAATGTAGACCACTGTCCATGTGGTGCAGCAGTGCTCCAAAATGTATTCACCAGGTGCCGTGAATGTGCCACGATGATGGAAGAGGTTGTTGATGTGGGAGGAACCGGGTGAGGGTGTGGGGGGTATATGGGGTCCTCATATTTTTTGAATGTAATGTTTAAAGGAAAATAAAGAAAAGAAATATATATATAAAAGAAAAGAAATGGTTATGATCTTTGATTATACATGGAACATACACAACTCATGCTTCACAATATCTATTCTGACTAGAAAAATCTGGGTAAAGATGGAAAGAAGAAAGAAAGGAAGGAAGAAAGGGAGGGAGGGAGAAAAGAGGTAGGGAGGAAGGGCAAAAAAGGCTAAAGTAAGGATCAAGGTTTGATGTTTTGAAGTCCATGCTCTTTGTCTCTAAAGCTCATTCTAGTTAAGCCTCATACAGCAACCAGAGTTATCTGTGTCTCTCAAATATGACATTTCCCTTTGATGGTTCCCTGTGTTTACAAGAAAAACATGCACTATCCACAAGGCATTCAACCCCTCCTTGGGCTGGTTTATGCCCTCCCTACATCCACTGGCATACCCCACACATCTATCTATCTTATCATGCTGCCATTATGAGTGGTTTGCACTTCCCCTACTTTCCTTTCACTCAGTCATATGTTTTCTTAGGCTTCTCCCTATGAAAGGATATTCTCCCATAACTCCCGTCACAGGAAAAGCATCTCCTCCCATTTCAAAGCTCCATGCTGGTCACTTATGTACAAAGTCTTCCTTGACTCTGATCAGTGATGACAGCCCCCATGCCCCACCCAGGTAGATTTACCAATTATTATCTAATAAAACCATCCTTCATCCTGAACCTACTTCTATCATAGAACCTATCAGATACCACTGATATAAATCTTTACATTTGTATGTTTCTAATAAACTGCAAGCTTCTTAAAGTGAAGGGTCATGTTTTACTGATTTTATTATGTGTAATTTGTATGGAGTCTGAAGCATAGTAAAAGATAAATGTTTGTTGCATAAACTAATGCATTTTAGTTGCCCTATTTCCCAAAGACATACCCTCTCTTGGGTCTTTCTGTATAGAACATAGTCTACCTTTACTTTTGTGACACTGAACCTTGCTCATTACTCAAGCCACTTGCCTGTTTAAAGCCTTGAAACAGGCTGAAAACCCATAGCCATGTCTTATCCCAATTTGAAGAGATCCAATATAAGACAGATGTTCCTCCTGGTCTAGTCCATTTTACAGATGTTTTGTTCCTCTGTGTCTGTCCTGCCTTTAGGTGAAAGTACAAGACTGACGGTGTTAGAGTTCTCAGTATCTGCTCATGTGTTTTAAAGTTACCCACCTGAGCAGACAAAGGCCTGATTTGATGTGTAAGCAACTGTCCTCTCCAGTGCACATTCTGATTTATGCTGTTTCATCTCTCAACTTGCTGACCCCTGTCCGCATCAATACAATCACATCTCTCTGAGGAAACTGCCAAATGAGACCACAATGTTAATAAAGTCAATAATGAATGATGCTCTGGAAAATACTTTATTCTGTCTCAATAAAACCAAACCTAATAATTCATTTTAGTGACATTGTACTTACAATATTCCTCCATTTGAGGATGAAGAAAGTCCAGAGCTCAAAGGCTTACAATAACGCACAGCTTGAGTTGTATAACTGTATGGTAATTCTCCTAAGTAATTTTTTTTACAGAAGATTAATACCATATTGAATTGAGTGCTCCAGGATGTTGTTTGTATCTACCTATGTATCTCTTTATGTAAACATCCATGCAACTATTTATGTATCTAAGCAGCTATTTATCGATCATCTGTCCTCTCTGTATCTAGGTTTCTGTATCTATTTAGCTATATCTATCTATCTATCTATCTATCTATCTATCTATCTATCTATCTATCTATGTATCTATCATCTGTGTTTTCCTGTAAGAGATGACTTAAGTTGAAAATATCAATTATACTAATAAGTTGCCAGGCACTACCTTGTACTTATGAATAGCAACAGAAAATTGCCACATTTCCATAACTGCAGAAAAAATAACTTGAAATTCAAAGAGTTTAACTTTCTCTCTCAACATTTCATGTTACATTAATGACAAACCATGTCCAGCAGAGATAGAAAACTATAAGGCTGCTACCTGAATAACTCTCATAAATCCATTCAAAACACAAATGCACTCAAGTAATGCTAAATTCAACTTAAGTCTTACTACCAAGACTCTATAAATGTGTTGGCATTTTCCACATCTTCAGAAAGCACATTTTATAGCATTTCCTTAGCTTTGTGTTTCTGTGTCAAACCTGGTCCTGACCCACCAGGCAACTTAGCTTCAGAACAATGTCTGTTGAAGACTGATATTTCTCACAGGAACAAAGCCTGAAGAAACTGTTTCAGTCATAATGAGATTTGGGAGAGAGGGGGATCTGAAGTGGGCAGGATCCCTTTATGGCAAGTTCATGTTTATTCATATCTACAAAATCCTCTGGGGTAACCTGTGTCCAGAAGGCAATTAGCAGAGGAAGTAACTAACTCCAGGGGATCAACCAAGGAGAATGGATATACATATTTTCCTAATGTGGAGTATTCTGTTTTTAATACAGTATCATTCTTCAACATCCTACTTTGTAAAGGAAGTCATTAGACTTCCCAGCATAAAAAATAAACAAACTTGTCTGTGTTGCTTCCTTGCTCCTTCTCTTCAGTTACAAGAAAGAACATCTCTGTCATCCACTTTAAAGTTAATTGTTCCACCTGTAACTTGGATTACCTGCATCATATAACTCCCCATAACTAGCAACTTCTTTATTTATTAGTGCAAAGAAATTTCATAGTAAAATCATCTGGAGGTAAGTTTAGATTTACTGTCTCTTTTGTAACCTCCCCCAAACCTTTAAATGTTGGATTACTCAAACATCAAGCCAGCATCCTCAACTCTTATCATGATTTAATCTTCCCTAAGTGAACCCATCTGCTAATCATTACATTAATTATGAGTACATTCCTCTAGTGAGGACCAGATCCTCATATTCAACTTTCAAATGAACAGCTCTCCTTGTACCCCAAATGATATTTGTTCAAATCTAAGCCCTTGCTTACAATATTATGTTTCTTCTAAAAGTAAATGGCATCATCATCAGCCCAATTCATGCAAGGTAGAAACTTGGGCCCATCATTGATGTGACCACCATTAAGTTTATCTTTTTTATCCTTCATATCAAGTCCCCAAAATTACAAATAACACCTAAATATTTCTCAAATATGCTCCTTATTAACTCTTCAATCTCCAACGCTGGTTGCAAATTTTAAGCTGAATGAAGATATCTTATGTTCTAATACAGTTACCTCATTAAATAAAGGTTAAAATGAGTTAAAAAAATAAGTGTAGGGATTTGTGTTTGTTATAAGAAGTATTAGGACTAAAACCAAAACATCTCTTCTCTGTCCGGTGTTCTTTCATTACATCAACATTAGTTGATTACATGTTGAAATAATGTAGTTCTTTTTTAAGTCTAAATTCTATACCTCTTTCAATATCCAGGTCCTTAATGACCCTATATTGGTTAAGACTTTCTTGAACTTTTTCAACTCTAAAGACATAGCCTGATTTTTATTTTGATGTTGCCTAATATAAGATACAACAGAGTGGCATGTGGTACTATTGGTTGTGAATAAAAATAATCATAGAACATTTTTTAAAATTCCTTCAAAGAATTTGGTATTTGAAATTTTTAACAAATATGTATTATTATAATTCATGGACTATCCTCAAATTATTACCTCTGCTTTCTTCACAACATGCATCCAAGAGAAGTTGGGAAATCAGTTATCAGCAACTCTCATGGCAAATTAATCCTCAAAGCTTTGGCCTGACACCAGATGTAGGTAATCTGGTGATCCCAGGGAAGGGAAGTTACTCAGCTGCTGTCCCCTGCCCAGACAGTGACAGGAAGGGAAGTTTTGATAAATAAAAACATTAACCTATGTCATACTTATACAATACAAATCTACTTAACTACAAGATTTTTCCTTCCTATTTTGTACTGTTCCAATTCCTTATCTGGCATACAGGACCCTTTATTCCTTGATCAAGTCAGACATTTTTCTATCATCTCATCTCAACTATAAATCTTTGGTCCATCTTACATTTTATTTTGTTCCTTTAATATTTTCATAATTTTAAGTTTACTTCAGTTATAAAAACATGCTCATCTCTCTACATATATGACTCTTAAAAACTCTTCTTTAATTGACTTAAACTTTCACATCCTTCTGGTCTCTCTGGGACAATGCATTTCTCAGCTTCTTAGAAGTCATAAGTGATGGGTCAGTCATTCCTTGACTTGCTTACTCTTTCAATGAAATGATTAACACACTTGGACTTACAAGACCTTCCCACTCTAGTGAGCTGAGAATATTCTTTTTTGCCTCACTAAAATGTTTCTTTATTTTGATGTACATTTGAACCCACCACTGTTGCCTACAATAGTCTATACAACTCAGTTATTGCCATCATGCAAGAAAGTAGAATGTAGACTCATATATTCACACAAAATTTCCCAAAATCAATTTTCATTTTCAGAAAAGGAACATACATAAAAAGAATTCTTAGAGTGAAGTCTGGAGAAATGATTATCAGTGTTTAATAGTAAATAGTGAAAGATCTTTGGTTCAGATTTTGTCCAGAAAATAAAATTCAAAATGAAGAAAAAAATGTTTTCTATATATAATATAGGTTAAAATAACACTAATAACTGCTATTAATTACCTGTGTCTTCAAGACACAAAATATTCTAGAGCTGTGATTCATCTCAGGAACTAGAATTTATGGTTAGGCAGTTAGAAATGGTTTATGAATTCAATTATAAAATTAGAGAACTGGGCTCCCTCCAGGGGCTTTGTTCACCATTTTTAATGTACGGCTTTAGTTCTTATGGTGTTTTTGCCCCTCTACAAATCTCTTCCAGGTTCCAATAAGGTGAAATAAAAAGACTTTTGCTTTGTGACAATTTGCTTAATTCAGACATCCAGCTCTGTTACTTTGGAAATAATTAAGCTACTTGTACTTCTATAGTTATGGGGAGGAGTCTGCAAGACTGACAACTGTATTGTTACAAATGAACGATGGACAGAACAAATGGCTTTATGAATGCCTTGAATGTTTGCATGTTCACTTTAATCTTGTAAAGAGTTTAGCACTTAAAAGGAATCTCACATTTGCTACTTAAATAATACATTTTGAAGAAAAGACACTGAAGCATAGATTGAGTAAATACTAAACTGTATGCTGGGTTGGGTCATAGCAAAGTCAGGATTAGGTGCATATATTCATAGTATTTTCGTATGTTAAAAATTGAATAAACAACGAATTAAAAGAAAATGGAATAAAAAGACCAAAGTGTGGTCCTTCTGGAAGGTTTTTATCACAGTATCACTTTTAGGAATTCTTTGGGATTCATGTAATGTTATACACAGAATATTCCCTAGAATTTTCTCAAGAGCCCTTTTAAACTCTTTGTTCCTTAGAGTACAGATGACAGGGTTCAGCATAGGGGTCACCACAGTGTAGAAGGGGGAAACAAACTTTCTCTGATCTTTGTATTTACTCTTGGATGGCTGCAGATATATGAAGATGATGGTTCCATAGAAGATGATGACCACCAAAAGATGGGAAGAGCAGGTACCAAAAGCTTTCTGTCTGCCACAGGCTGACTTGATCATCAAAATAGCCTGGACAATGTACCCATAAGAGGCCAGGATGAATGAGACAGGCACTACAAGGAAGAGGACAATAGCCACAAAAAGCCCAATGTCATTGAAAATGGTGTCCACGCAAGCCAACCTGATGAGCACAGGGATCTCACAGATGAAATGGTCCACTTGATGACCATAGAAGGGCAGCTGAAGAGACTAGACTGTACCAGGCTGGTGGCCACCCCACTGAGCCATGCCATAGAGGCCAGGATCATATAGAGATGGGGATGCATAAGGACAGTGTAATGAAGGGGGTGGCAGACAGCAACATAGTGATCGTAGGACATCACCATGAGCAAAACACACTCTGTGGAACCCAGTGCAAGGGAAACATAGAGTTAAACAGTGCAGCCACCATAGGTAATCATTTTCATAGAATCACTCAGGTTTACCAGGAGCTGGGGAATCACACTGCTGGTGAAGCATAGGTCCAGGAAGGAAAGATGAGAAAGGAAATAATACATTGGCATGTGAAGTTTGGATTCCAGATGAGATATCAGTATGATGGTTGTATTACCCAAAATTGTTAGTAAATACAAGATCAAGGTGATTATAAATAGAGCCTTCTGTAACTGAGGATAATCAGAAAACCCCAACAGGATGAAACCTGTCAGGCTGCTCTCATTGGTACTCCTCACCATCCCTATTTGCGAGGTAGTTTCCAGAATGCTGAGGCATTGCTGAAAAGATGGCATATTATACAAGGTCAAGTGAGTGACAAAGTTACCTCTCATAAAAGTATCCTATGTTAAATTGGTATGAGTTTGTGTCCTTAGAGCTAGTAACTTCCATCGATCCATTTTTCCTAGTGTGTTCATTCTACCCATTTGACTTCTTAGTGGTCTTCTAATTTTCTTCAAAATAGAGAACAATGGGCATATTAATAAACAACATCATCTGCTATAGGAAACACTTTAGACCATTGTTTCTTTCCAATACCACCAAATTTACCCTTCATATTTTAACATATCTTTCTAGTTACAGGAAGGAGGAAATTCAGATGATTCCAACTAAAATTAGAAAACTGAATTTTTAAGAAATTTTCTATTATAGAAAAATATCTCTCATCATGAAGAATTGTGGAAATTTCTAAGGTTACATTGCTGAAATAAATTGGATATGATTATCATTAACTATAAAACAATGCCTGAGAGCTTACATGACCTGCTCAAATGTATCTGTTTACCAAGAAATATAAAGTTTGGATGCATTTCTTCTGAATGTATGTAAAACTGATTTTGATTCTACTCACTATCTATGTTTCTTATTCCTTCCACTGCTGCTTTTTATTTGTTTTTCTTGGTTTTTGCCTGTTTCTATTTTCAGGGACCAAGGATCCTTTTGATTTTTAGGAAATGAAATGGTATCTGTTAGTTATATATCTTTAAGTATTTAAATTTCTTTTCCTAGAATCATTTGCCTTCTAACCATCATTCAAAGTGTGAATGCAAAATGTGCTTCCTGGAAAGGAAGCAAGCAAGTAAAAGGATCTTTACTTCCAAATGAAGAAACCATATCTGATTTATGAAATGACACTACTCAGTAAGCTATTAATTATGGAGGTACTACAGAAAGACCAGGCCTTTCTTCCAATCCAGTGTTAGTAAGGAGACTTTCCTCAATCCTGCAGAAAAATAAAATAGCCCTTTAATATTATACACTCCCAAAACCTTTGTTTTTAAGTATTTGATTTGAGTAAGGTGTATGTCAGTTTCTTCACAATAGCTGGTGATCTCACAGCATCCATGTCCATGGTACTCTCTCAAAAATCCATTTGGCAGTCTGCACAAGTTATATCCATCATTTTATACTCCTTTGATTTTCCCAGGAGAGTCTGAAACAGCTCAAGTCAACTAGTAGATAGCTGATATCATCATCAAGTGAATGAATGAAGAGATGCCTTAAAATATGGTGCAAAAAGAAACCTAATTCTCCTGAATATAAATTCTGGTGATGATAATTAATATTTAACATTTCCCCAAAGCAATTCCAATTACTTCATGTTGGAATGAAATTTCAAAATACATATTTTTTTGAATTTCATGAATGTATCTTCAATCGAATTATTTTGTAAATAATATTTTAATTATTTTGAATAACATGGAAAAAAGTATCTATAATATTAGAGACCCTCTTTGTTTAAATAGATCCTCTGTGATAACTTCAGTTCTGGATATGACATTTTCTTGATAAATCTTATTTTCTTCCCTCTGACCTTTGTAGATCCCTATAATATCTCCATTTTATTAACTAAATTCACTTAAGCAATATAGAAATGAAGAAAGGAGAGCCAGTTCTTTTCAATCCCAAGAGATATAATCAGATCTCCTAGTATTAAATGAAAGTTAACTTTGCTAACTTCTCACTATATTTATCCTATTATTTCTGGGGGGGCATGTTCTTATGAATATCTGAAATGATGCAAGGAAAGTAATTGCCAGCACCTCATAGTTATTCATAGATTGATCAGGAAAAGGCATACCACCACGTACTCTTCAAGGGCCCATTGTGATGTCTTAGGTAGAACTTAAGTAGAACTAGCAACACTGATAGAGAAATTCCTGTGATAGATCCATGGGACATAAAATGATTTGCTCAACCCTGTTAAATATTAAGTGAGATGACATAGTTAAATGTCCTGAATTTATAATCTGAATCCTATAATCCTTATCCATCTACCTGTGATCTCATCCTCACCTTATGCATAAACCTCAAATTTATAATCCCTCATGAATTGTAACTGCCATAAGCACATGTGGTTCTACCCTTATTAATAGTATTAATGTGGTTAAGGGACACTTATAAATGTGGCAACTTACATAGAAAAGGTGGCATTGGATTGGGAAAAGTGGACATGGTGGACGATGGGTATGGGGAAAGGCAGGAAGAGATGAGAGGTGGAGGCGTCTTTGGGACATGGAGCTGCCCTGGATGGTGCTTCAGGGGCAATCACCGGACATTGTAAATCCTCACAGGGCCCACTGGATGGAATGGGGGAGAGTATGGGCCATGATGTGGACCATTGACCATGAGGTGCAGAGGTGCCCAAAGATGTACTTACCAAATACAATGGATGTGTCATGATGATGGGAACGAGTGTTGCTGGGGGGGGGGAGAGGGGTGGGGGTGGTGGGGTTGAATGGGACCTCATATATATATATATTTTAAATGTAATATTATTACAAAGTCAATAAAAATAAAAAATAAAAATAAATGTGGCAACTTGCCATCAATTTCAACTCAATATTTTCATTCCAAAAACAGAAACATACTGCAATATCTTCATTATCACCTTGTTTATTTTCCACCACTGCCTTCAAGTAGGAAGCTACACAGATTTTGTTTATATTCCAGAAATAAATATTTCCTTTAAAAATTGATTTCCTTCTGGTAAATTTTATGCAAAATTAACTATCACTAGTCCACCCTTTGTCACTGCAAGTCAGACCCTATCCAATGTCCTTTCCTGTTGTTGAGCTCCCAAGTATCTGGCTTTATATTTCATGCACATATATTTCCATGATGAACATATTCCCATTCATTATGAATCATTAAAGTCTTCAAAGTAAACAACAGGATTATCCAGGCATTTTTCCATGGCAGAATACAAGGAAAGTAATTAAATCTGCACATACATACCATTTAACTTGAACTTGCTTAATTATAGGATTTTTCTTAATATATCATATATCCTCATTACTCATTACAAATATCATGTGACTGATCATACAAAAGTTTGAAATTAATTCTAAAAAACACTGTGTTTTTAAAGAGTGATAGATATTGGCTGAGTGAAAACAATAGTTCCGTAACTTCTTAATTTAAATCTATTAACTATAACAGAAGAAAATAAAATGAAAAAGAAATATCTCTCTAAACAGGAACAGTCCTAAAACTGTGAAACTCCCATAAGTCTAATTCACATGTTCCATACATCATGTGCCTGATACATTGAAATTTAGTGAAAAACACTTGGATACAGAGAGAAAAGCCCTCTTTGATAAGCACCATCCAATGTATCACTTACCATGGAAAAATAAAATATAGAATGTAGAAGGCCATGGAACATCAAATATCCTATTAGAGGAGTGTTTCCATACAGAAGATTTTTCCCTTGCTGGGAAAATTAGCTCTGTTGATAAGTGGAATGGCTAGGAGCTAGGGGGAGCTAGATATAGTTCCAGAGAAAAGTTATTTATTTTGGAGAAAAGTGATTGGGAAAATTACGTCAGGATGAAACTTCCAGATAACCACTCTACTTTCCCACCAAGTGACTACAAGACATAAGATAAACTAAAAATCACCAACATTTATTCTCCACTTCAAGTTTTAAAAATCCAGGTAAAATCACACCCAGAAAACCTTTGAAGAAAAAAGCAAAACACACTCTCCCAATATATTTGGGGAAAGAGCAATCCTGAATTGCTGTCTTCTCCCAAAGATTAAGGATATGTAAAAAATATTTTTAAAAAAACAATACCTCAGTTTCATACACTACAAAATCTATTCTATTAAAAAAGGTAAAACACACAAAAATAACAAAAGGTAGGAAGGCTCATAAAAGACAAAAGGTGGATGAAGAATGTGCTTTTGAAGGAGAATTGCTCCAAGAAGCAGTATAAATATTGAAAAGGTGAAATTTTCCTACAAACTCTGAAAAATACTAAAAAAACCTCAATTTATTGAAACAAGATTTGAAACAAAACCAGATTTAAAAGGCAAAATTGGCTGAGGTATTTAAATAAATTAAGGAACTAAAAATTGTTAGGGAGATGGAAACATTTTTGGAAAGGCAACAATAGAGATTAAATAAGGATGAGCTTGAGTAACTTGCAGAGACTGCAGTAGAAAGAAAAAATAAAAATATATTAAGAAGATGACATTAAAAAGTCAAGCAGCCCTAATGTAAGGGGGAAATAGAAAGGAGAAATGAGAATATAAGGCTATGAGTCTCTAAAAAAGAGTCTGGAGGTTGTCAGAAGGAATGCCCTTATGCAAAACTGAGCAGAGTCTAAGAGACAGATAAAGTAGATACAACCCCAGATATTGGTTCTTTTGAGGGATAAAGAGACCCACGGGTTCTATGGTCATGGCAGATGGGGTTCACTGCCATGGCAGATGGCCCTTCTTTGGAGCTGGTGTTTCTGCGTGATGGAATTGGACTCAGATGGGATCTCTTTTCACAAGACTTGCATGCTACTTTAATGGAATTGTAGTTGGTGCTGGGGTTTTAGATATATTTAGGGCATTTGAATCTCTGGACTGATAATATGACACCCAGGCCCAGAGCCACAACAGACTTCAGCTCCTACACTTTGATTTATTGGACTTACCCCACTCAGCTAACATCGAGTTGAAGAAGGTCAACCACCACACCATGGAGCCTAGAGTGTCTACAACTGAAAGCAGGAGGAGTGCATCCAGTATCCATGTGGAATCTAAGCCCCCACTTGACATAGATGTGCAATGGACAAAACCAATCCAATGTCCACAGAGAAAATGTGGAATGGGTGTGGGAAGGGTAGCCATGGTGGCTGCTGGGTTTGGGGAATGGGAGGAAGAGATGAGATGTGGAGGCGTTTTCAGGATGAGGAGATGTCCTGGGTGGTGTTTCACGGACAATTACGGGACATTGTAGATCCCCCCAGGGCCCACTGGATGGAACGTGGGAGAGTGTGGGCTATGATGTGGACCATTGACTAGGGGTGCAGTGATGCTCAGAGATGTACTTACCAGGTGCAATGGATGTGTCACGATGATGGGAGAGAGTGTTGCTGTGGGGGGAGTGGGGGTGGGGGCGGGGGGGGGTTGAATGGGACCTCATATTTTTTTAATGTAATTTTAAAAATAAATAAATAATTTTTAAAAAAAGAATAAAATCAGATAGACAATGTGCAAAAGAAGAAAAATAGTTAAGAAATATATAAAAATTTCAACTTTACTATTAATCAAATATATTTAAACTAAGGTACAGTCAGATACTATATAATTATAGTGCATGGTTAGTAGCAGTGCTTCAACATGTGTTTATTAATTGTAAAAAATGTACCACACTAGTGAAAGATGTTAATGTGGGAAAATGTGGGAGGGGGAGGGGCAAAGGGAGGGAGTGAGACATATGGGAACCCCCTGTATTTTTATGTAATATTTATGTAATCTAGAGCTTCTTTAAAAATAAAAAAATAAGATTGTGTTCCCAGAAAAAAAAAAAAAGGTCAAGCAGCAAAATTATAACTATCCTAAATTTCAGTTAGTAATTGTTCTTGACATCAGAAGGTCAACTTATAATACCATGAAAGCTAATTTCAAAGCTAAAGCAGTAATTATTTTGGCTTTCATGATGGGAATTTATTAACTCACATGCTTACAGTTGTGAGACTGAGAAAAATGTCCAAATGAAGTCATCATCAGGGGATGCTTTCTTCCTGAAAAATGGCTGCTGGGTGATCTTGGAATCCTCTGTCACATGGCAAGGCACATGGTGGCATCTTCTGGTAAAGCAGTAGTTTTTCAGTTAGTTTATAACCATATATTACACAATTCACACTAAAGACACCACTGATAAGTTTTCATGCATAAAATATAACAAATGATATAAAGCAAGAATGCAGGTGATATGAAGTTTGTGTCATTGGCCAAGTTTTTTTGAAAACATTGATTACATGTATAGTAGAATTTTTTATCTTTATATTTTCTAATTCATTACCGGTAAAAATGAAATCAGTAACAAAAGTTTAGGTGCCAAAATTTCAATTAGAAAGTGTTAGAATATATCATACATAAGAAAATTGAATATCAAAACATAAGAATATTCTAAACTTCTCAGTAAACAACATAAAGGAAATAAGTAAGTTAAAGAAGTTAGAAAAATACTACAAAATAAATCTTATGAGAAGCAAAATGATTAAAAATCAATTTTAATTTTAGTTAAAAATAAAAACAATTGCAAATATGATGAAAAATTCATGAACTAAAGATATACAACAAAATAAAGAATTCAAGATATTACCACATAAGACAAGAAACAAAAAAAAAAAAAGATAAGAAATCAAAACATTATATTGTAATCAATTTTCATTTTTAGTAAAATGCTATGAAATATCTGGACCAAACATCATCATTAAAACTTTAAATTACCCTAGAAGGATTTTGTAGATTGATTGATTTCCCTAATTATAAAAACGTGTCTTAGAAAGAATTAGGCTGTCTAATTGAGACCCAGTGAATCACGTTAATAATTGCCTCTTCCACCAATAATGGTTAAGGAGCCGCTTCAAAGGAACAACATATCCTACCCACCCAGGTCTTCCCAAAGGCCTGGTATGTATTTCTCTTTCTTCTTTCAGTGCAGTTATCCTTTCCATGACTCCCAGGCAATTTAGGGCATGGGCCCTAAACCATGGTATAACACAAACTTTTGGACTAGGCAACAAAAAAGATTTCCTAAGGTGCACACTTTTTGGATCTTTTCCTAGAACCAATCAACAGGGAGCATCCCATGGGATGCAATACTGTTGTGTCCCAATAGTCACACATCACTTTTTAGGAACACTAATTCATTCCACACTCAGAATAAGCTGCTCAGAATAAATTGAGCACTGCATGTACTCTGTCCTCAAATATCTGCCTCTAACTATTTGCAAACTTCTAGCTCATTTCATGTCTAACAATGTCCTTGTCTGCGTGTATCATTAACATGGATAAAAGCTGCATCTTCCCTTGTGCTGGACCTCACTCCTAACTCCACATGCCCACACGGTGCTCTTCTCTCTTGTGGAATTAGTCACTCTCTGCTAACTTGTGGAAGACTGTCTCTAGCCCCACTTCCCCAGTTTATTTCTCTTGGTTGTCTCCATCAGAAATCTCACATGAATCAGCAAATTATGTAAACCCTGTATTGTGGCTTATCCTGTAGCATGGATTATTTTTCACTTTGAAAATAATATATCATTTTTTTCACCATGTGATTGCAGCTCATGGGCTGCAAGTACTGCCATAGAGCTGAACACATAAGATATTATTCTCCTTAAAATACTTTTTTTTTTTAAGATTTATTTATTTATTTAATTCCCCCCCCCCTCCCCTGGTTGTCTGTTCTTGGTGTCTATTTGCTGCGTCTTGTTTCTTTGTCTGCTTCTGTTGTCCTCAGCGGTACGGGAAGTGTGGGCGGCGCCATTCCTGGGCAGGCTGCTCTTTCTTTTCACGCTGGGCGGCTTTCCTCACGGGCGCACTCCTTGCGCGTGGGGCGCACTCCTTGCGCGTGGGGCTCCCCCACGCGGGGGACACCCTTGTGTGGCATGGCACTCCTTGCGCGCATCAGCACTGCGCATGGCCAGCTCCACACGGGTCAAGGAGGTCCGGGGTTTGAACCACGGACCTCCCATATGGTAGACGGATGCCCTAACCACTGGGCCAAAGTCCGTTTCCCTAAAATACTTTTTGAGTATACAAATGTTGCTAAAAATCATTCATCCATCTAGTCTAGTCTGGAAGGCTCTTTTTTACTTTCCAAAAAACTAACAAAAGAACCTAAATTTAAAGGTGTTTTTTTTTTTTAAATCCAGGGATAACTCTAGGCCAGTAGCCCACACATCTTGTCGCTTGTCATGGAATTGTTTTGCATGATATTGCAATGACAGATATAGGGCATTATAAATTTTGCCAACACCCATAAAATTTTGTGGTACAAAGTATAAACCATAATGTGAACTATAGAGCATGGTTAGTAGCAATGTTTCAATATGCATTCATCAATTGTAACAAATACACCACACTAAAGAAAGATGTTGGGGAAGCAGACTTGGCCCAGTGGTTAGGGTATCCGTCTACCACATGAGAGGTCCATGGTTCAAATCCTGGGCCTCCTTGATCCATGTGGAGCTGGCCCATGGGAGGTGCTGATGCATGCAAGGAGTGCCCTGCCACGCAGGGGTGTCCCCCACGTAGGGGAGCCCCACACGCAAGGAGTGTGCCCCGTAAGGAGAGCCACCCAGTGCAAAAGAAAGTGCAGCCTGCCCAGGAAAGGCACAGCACACATGGAGAGCTGACACAACAAGATGATGCAACAAAAAGAAACCAGATTTCTGTGCCGCTGACAACAACCGAAGTGGACAAAGAAGAACACGCAGCGAATAGACACAGAGAGCAGACTACTGGGGCGGGGTGGCGGGGGAAGGGGAGAGAAATAAATAAATAATCTGTTTAAAAAAAGAAAGATGTTGCTAATGGGGAAAAATGTGGAGGGGGGAGAGATTGAGGAATATGTGAGTCCCCTATATTTTCAATATAACATTTTATACAACCTAAAGCTTCTTTAAAAATTAAAAGTAAAAAGTTGCACTGAAAACAATTTTTAAAATTGGGCCCAAATATCTTCTCAATAGGACTAGGAGATTAGGTACTATAGCATGAGAACAAAACAGTATAATAATGTAGAAGAAAAATGGTAATCATTTAATTGTCTATGGCAGTGATTGTACCTCTGAGCTGTTCAGGAGATGAAAGATGCAATTACATAAAGGGCAGAGAATATGGTATATTGAGCTGTTTGCCATTTCTTAACCTCCTTTAGGAGCTCAATTCCTGGGAATTTTTATAGTCCATAGGTAAGATCTATTGATTGAGCAGATAATATATATCCTGGTTTTTCTCCTCTTTATATTAACAATACTGTCTCTAGATGTTGACAATGTCATTTATGAATGTGTATTACATGAAGAAAGCTTAGGGTCAGAGGATATTTTTCCTTTATGAACAATATAAAATCTCAGGTATGATCAATTTATTTTTTTTTTAATTTTTTTATTTTTTATTGACTTTGTAATAATATTACATTAAAAATATATATGTGAGGTCCCATTCAACCCCACCCCCCCACCCCCCCTCTCCCCCCCCCCCCAACAACACTCGTTCCCATCATCATGACACATCCATTGGATTTGGTAAGTACATCTTTGGGCACCTCTGCACCTCATATACATTGGTTCACATCATGGCCCATACTCTCCTCTATTCCATCATGTAGGCCCTGTGAGGATTTACAATGTCCGGTGATCACCTCTGAAGCACCATCCAGGGCAGCTCCATGTCCCGAAGACGCCTCCACCTCTCATCACTTCCTGCCTTTCCCCATACCCTTTGTCCATTATGTCCACTTTTCCCAATCCAATGCCACCTCTTCTATGTGGACACTGGATTGGTTGTGTCCATTGCACCTTTATGTCAAGAGGAGGCTCAGATTCCACCTGGATGCTGGATGCAATCCTCCCATTTTCAGTTGTAATCACTCTAGGCTCCATGGTGTGGTGGTTGTCCTTCTTCACCTCCATCTTAGCTGAGTGTGGTAAGTCCAATAAATCAGATTGTAGGTGCTGGAGTCTGTTGAGGCTCAGGATCTGGCTATCACATTGTCAGTCCAGAGATTCAAATCCCCTAAATATATCTTAAACCCCAACATTAACTGCACCTCCAGCACATTAGCATGAAAGTCTTATGAAGGGAGATAGGTATGATCAATTTAAACCCTACTTTGATGACCTTTCACAGAGGTGATGTTGGACATAAAACAAAACAAAACAAAACAAAACAAACAAACCCTGCAGTTCTATTTTATAAGAGAAACCATTCTGAAATACTGTGGAACAACATGAAAGGATAATTTGAAATCTACCATCTGGATTCTCTTTAGCAACTTTAACTTCATAGTAGTTTCATGTACAATAAAGCAACCTCACCATCATGGTTGTGCCACTGATCAAACTTTTCTGTACACTTACTTCCATGCTGTAAAATGCATCTGACCTCAGGAGTCACTTCTGTGTTCATGGTATGTCCAGCTGCCTGTGTTCTAAGAGGAAATAAATCAGCATTCCTAGGTCAGGGCCCCATTGTCTCAGGAATTATTGGAGAAAGGCCAAATTAGGCAACAAATATGAAATTCTGAGAAAGAGAAGCAGTCTGGTTGTTGCAGAGACCTGCTATTAATTTCCAGGACAATTTGAGTGTCAGTACATCTAGAAAGGTGACAGTTTATCTTTCTCACTTCTCTGGAAGAGTGTGAGAGTAGGTTAAAATCATCTTGTGTGAGGTTGGTGCACAGGTGAAGTTATGAGGATGAAGTGTCATAACGTTCACACTTGGCTGGAAGCTCTCTCTCTCTGGAGATTGAATCTCTCTGCAACAGCTCCAGGAGATATTGCTCTTGGTACATGCAGCCAAGGGTATAACACAGATATGCCTATTCCAAATAATGGAAAGAATCAAGTGACTTTCAAATTAGATGTTGGGGCTTGCTGGGAATGTGTTTGGAGATACTAAACCCAATTTCTTCACTCATAAGACAAAACTTGAAAGCAGAAAACCCCATGACTTACCTCCTGGATAGGTTTGGGGCTTATACAGGGAAGAAAAGAATGAAAGAAAAAAGTGTTTGTTGATGTGACATCATCATTCCCCAGATGGGGAAATATGTAGCTCTATGGGAAATATGCAGCTCATTAAAATGTCCATAATAGAGGATCCTGGGAAATGGTCATGGAAAAAAAAAAATAAGAGAAATCTGTTGTATTGCAGTAAGATGTCAGCAACTTAACCTGGCATGTTTGTAATCACTTGCAAGTAATGCCTGTGTGAGGCAGTAGAAAAAGAGTATGATTGAGTGGTCTATAGAGAAATAGCCTCATGCATAAATCCCTCAAGTAACTGGCACAGAGTAGCAAGTTAGCTAGCTACTGACTGAATTTTAAGTGAACAGCAAATATCAGGCATTCTTGTACTGTGTGTTGTTCTCACTACTTTAAAATGTCCATTTTACATTTCTGAGCAGATTTTAAATGAGTAATTCTATTCCTGTTCCTCTTATATTAAAGCACCTTAATTGTAAAAATTGAGTTATTTGAAATAGGAGAATATTCATTCTCATATGGTTCCCTAATTATCATTCATACGTAGAAACAATTTCTAAAATCTACATTGTAAGGGGAAAAAATCTTTTTTGCTTCTCCATTTCTCAGTTTCCTCAGAATTCTGAGACTTACTTCCTCAGTAGAAAGGAGAACATTCCCTTTTAACCATGCCCTGCTTTATTGTGCAAATCTATCTGCTGACTCTTCTAGGAACTTTTAAGGAAATTTACTCTTGGCCTTAAAATGGATCATACTACCTGAAGATTATTTGGCTCCTATACAAGCTGGTAACCTCTTTAAAACTCACCTGTATGTTTTTTAATTTCTTATATATATATTAATATATGTCATTAGCAAATAGTAACATAATTCTTTTCTTCTTCAAGATGAGGCTTCACAGTTTAGATAGTGTTACTTTACAACAATATCAATTTGGTGCCAAAAATCCAAATAATTTTTTAAAACTTAACAGCCTTTTGTTAGACTGAGGAAGATACCTAACAATTTGTTGAAATGAAAGAATTTTCCCTTATATTTGACTTCTATTTTTTTTCATAATAGATATAATATTGTGAAAATCTAACAATGAATGTAACTGGAGCATTAGCAGTATTAGTCAATCAAAAAGTTGCTGATGCAAAACATCAGAAATCTGTTGGCTTTTATAAAGGGTATTTATTTGGGGTAAAATCTGTTACAAGGCCCTAAAGAGTCCTACTCAAGGTTACATCCTCACTAAATTCTGCTGCCGGATGTTGATGCAAGATGGTGGGTGACATCTGTGAGTTCAGTCTTCCTCTTTCCTTTTAAGGCTCTGTTGCCCCAGCTTCTTCTGATCTCGGCTATAGGCTGGAGGGCTCATCTCTCTTTTCAGGGCTTATTTCTTTATGGGCTTGGCTGCTCTGGTCTCTTCACAAGGTCAGCTGTTACCATCAGGCAAATGACTCACCTCTCTTTCTGGGGTTGCAGGATCTTCTTGTGTGTCTATGTAGTTCCTTTCCTCTTTTCTCACATATCTGCTTCAGTGAGTCTCCTTGATTGAATGCATGTTTATATAGCCCACAAAGGGGGCAAGGTCTCAAACTGAGTCGCTCTAAAACATAGTCAAATCAAAGCCATAATCTTAACATAATTTAATCAAAGCTATCTCAGGTGAGTCTAATACAATCAAAGGATATCATGCCTAGAGGAACAACCCAGTTTATAAATACAAACAAACATCTTTTTTAAAAATTCATAAATAATATCAAACTGCTGCACTCCATCTTCTGAATTCCAAAAAGACATTACAATATTCAAAAAACCTTAAATTCTTTCAATTAGTAATGCTAAGTGCAAAGTCACATTGGGAAGCAGATTTGGCTCAACAGATAGAGTACCCGCCTACCACATGGGAAGTCCAGGGTTCAAACCCAGGGCCTCCTGACTCATGTGGTGAGCTGGCCCATGCACAGTGCTGATGCACGCAAGGAATGCCATGCTATGCAGGAGTGTCCCCCACATAGGGGAACCCCACATGCAAGGAATACACCCCGTAACAAGAGCCACCCAGCATGAAAAAGTACAGCCTGTCCAGAAGTGGTGCTGCACACATGGAGAGCTGATGCAGCAAGATGACACAACAAAAAGAGACACAGATTCCTGGTGCCACTGACAAGAATACAAGTGGACATAGAAGAACACACAGCGAATTTGGACACACAGAACAGACAATTGGGGGAGAGGGTGGGGAAGGGGAGAGAAATTAAAAATCAATCAATCAATAAATAAATAAATCTTTTAAAAAACATGAAGTCACATTGCAACTACAGATTAAAGAAATATAGTTTGTCTTGAGGAAAAGTCCCCTCTGACTGTAGGTCTGTGAAACCAACAAAACCATTTATCTGCTTCCAGTATACAAAGACACAAACAAAGAATAAACATTTGCATTACCATAAGGAGAATTTGGGAGGGACACAGGAGTCACTGGTCCCCTACAGTTCCAAAAACCTGAGGGGCACACTTCATTAGATTTCAAAGTCTGACAGTCATTCTTAAAATGATTATTTTTTCTCAACCTCAAAGCCTCATGTGGGCCCAGTCTTTCCATAGGCTTGCCCAATGGGCATTTTCTTTTTTTTTTTTTTAAAGATTTATTTATTCATTTATTTCTCTCCCCTTTCCCCCCAACCCCAGTTGTCTCTTCTCTGTGTCCATTTGCTTTGTCCACTTCTGTTATTGTCAGCGGCATGGGAATCTGTGTTTCTTTTTGTTGCATCATCTTGTTATGTAAGTTTTCCATGTGTGTGGCACCATTCCTGAGCAGGCTGCACTTTCTTTCACACTGGGCGGCTCTCCTTACGGGGCACACTCCTTGCACATGGGGCTCCCCTACGTGGGGGACACCCCTGTGTGGCATGGCACTCCTTGCATGCATCAGCACTGCACATGGGCCAGTTCTACATGGGTCAAGGAGGCCCGGAGTTTGAACCACGGACCTCCCATGTGGTAGACGGACGCCCTAACCACTGGGCCAAGTCTGCCACCCCAATGGGCATTTTCTTGGTTCCACCCTCATCAAGCATCTGCAAGATGACTGAGCTCCAGACCTCACCCTCCAAGAACATTGGGGTGATGGTCACATTTTCCCCAACCTAGGGGAACAGTTCACCCCTCTCAGAGCACTGTGGTGTTGACCTCACTTTTCCCAACCCTTGGGGAATGTGCTCTACCCTGTAGCCTGGTGTAGCAAAAATTACCCTGAGCAGTGGATGGGAACATCCACCCTTTTCAAATGCTGTAATAAACTCACCCTTTCTGTGCTCATGGGTGGGGTTCCTCTCTTGCCTCAAGGAGACGTCTTAATTCCAGACTTCAGCTTCTATGGTTTTCCTCTTAAAGCTGTTTTCCCTTTCATCTCACCCTCCATATCCCTTTTAGTCCAGGCTGACAGTGGTTTTGTTCATACAGCTCTCTCAAAATCTTGTTGTTCTAGCATTCAGGAAGCAGGGGTCAAAACCATGAGAAAGTAAAACTTTCCACAAGTCTTTCCTGAATATCTGCATTTTCAATCCTGACTTACAAGTTCCAAGTTTAATTCCTCAAGTGGGCCACTATCATCTTGGGGCTTGATTTCCAGAGACTTGGAATTTCCAGAATCAGTTTCTGTTCAATTTGTGCCCAATAATTCAGTTATCAGCTTATCTCTTTCTTCTAACATTTTGCTATAAGGAGCAAGGAGAAGCCAGGCTGCATTTTCCACACTTAGTTTGGAAATCTCCTTGGCTAAATTTCCATGTTAGAAATTTTCAAATTCTGCCTTCCATATAACATCAGGAGCAACCTTGCTTGTTAAGTTCTCTGCAACTTTAAAACACAGATCACCTTTCCTCCAGTTTCCAGTAATACTTCCATCATTTCCTTCTAAGGCCCATCAAAACTCTCTTTAGCATCCATGTTCCTACCAACAGTTGCTTCAAAGCAGTCTAGGCCTTTTCCATCAAGCATCTCATAATTCCTGCAGAAATACTCCTTACCCATTTTTAAAACCAACCCAGCATTTTGGTAATTGCAAAAGCATGAACCCACTCTCCCGGTACCAAATTCTGTATTAGTCAGTAAAAGGGGTCCTGATACAAAGGACCAGAAATCTGTTGGCTTTTATAAATGGTATTTATTTGGGACACAAGCTTACAGTTCCAAGACCCTAAAGAATCCAATTCAAGGTTATTTCCTCACCAAACTCTGTTGTCAAATGTTGAAGCAAGATAGTGGGCCACCTCTGCAAGAGTTCAGCCTTCCTCTTTCCTCTTAAGGTCCTGTGGCCCCAGCTTCTCCCATTCTCAACTGTAGGCTGAAGGGCTCTTCTTTCTTCCCAGGATTGATTTCTTTCTGGGCTCAGCTACTCTGTTCTCTTCACAAGGTCAGCTATAAACTATCAGATGGCTCATCTCTCATCCTGGGGCTACAGGATCCTCTTTTGTGTCTATGGTGTTCCCTTCCTCTTTTCTTACATATCTGTTTCAGTGTATCTCCTTGATTGAATGTCCATTTATGTAGCCAACAAAGTGGGTGTGGATTCAAACTGAGTCACCCTTATGACATTGTCTAATCAAAGCCAAAATCTTAAAATAATTTTATCAAAAGTCATCTCAGGTGAATCCAAAATAATCAAAAGGTGTCATGCTCAGAGGAATAGACCAGTTTACAAACATAATCAAATATTTTTTTTAATTCATAAATAATATCAAACTGCTACAGCATGTACCTCTCTATTAAGGCATGGCTGTTATTTGTTCACATATGTGCCATCAGTGCCTCTATAATAAATGAATCCATTTTTTAAAGAAGGAAATAATGCAAAGTCCCATGATTATTAGAATTATATGCACCTGGTAATGTATGAAAGGATAAAGGATATGCTTGATTAATTACTTAATTGATTATCCATGTCTAGTTTTCTACATGACAGGTGGTTGAAACAAACTGGAAAGAAGTGGATATGCTAGCGACATAATTAAAAGGCAAAATCTACAATATTGTGGAAGGTTACATATAACAAGTGAGAGGGAGGAAAAGGATAAACATGCTGCCACAGGTGACAGAATGTGCTCCCTATTCTGATATCAGGAACAGTGAAGAGCAA
This sequence comes from Dasypus novemcinctus, assembly GCF_030445035.2. Classification (NCBI taxonomy): domain Eukaryota; kingdom Metazoa; phylum Chordata; class Mammalia; order Cingulata; family Dasypodidae; genus Dasypus; species Dasypus novemcinctus. The sequence goes on from NC_080685.1 coordinate 114,076,968, forward strand.
ATAGAAACTTGGAGAGCTTGTGATTTTAGTTTTGATGTGTTAATATTTTTTTTTTAATTTTTTAATTTTTTATTGACTTTGTAATAATATTACATTAAAAATATATATGTGAGGTCCCATTCAACCCCACCCCCCCACCCCCCCTCTCCCCCCCCCCCCAACAACACTCGTTCCCATCATCATGACACATCCATTGGATTTGGTAAGTTTGATGTGTTAATATTGAGAGTGCTTAAAACACCCAGGTAAAGATGGAGGATTAAAGAGGGAGAGGGATGACCTCTCTCCCAGAAAAATAGCTGGAGGAGAGGAGAGAATCTCTAGAGTACTTCTTTGGGGCTCAGGACACCAGGAGGAAGGTGAGAGAGAAGAGAGAGGGGAGAAGGAAAGAAGTCTTGGCTGGATGGAAAAATCCATCCCCTCCCCTTGAAGCAAACAGCTGTCTGCAGACTGCAGTGGATGTGGGCTGCCATGACTTCAGACTAAGGAGGCTGCAGGGCTCCTCTTCCCCAGTAAAAGGAGATGGAGGGACACAGTCTACAGCAAATTCAGATTTGGCCAATGAACTTGGTCTACTTTTTCTCAGGGGTCACACACTTCTAAACCAGGTGGTGTCTTGAAATTGTCCCTAAAGCTGGCAGGGAACTAAAGATAATTTGCCTTTTCAAACACCCACTCTACTGCCCTGGGCTGGTTGCTGATGAGGCAGAGGGATGGAGGGGGTGAAGCCAGCCAAGAGAGGAGAACAATTCTGAGAAACTTTGTTGAAAGTCTTGGCCTGTTCTGAGGACAATGCTTCTGCAAGTCCAGCTCAGGTAGGATTCAATGAATGCATTACCCCCTAACATCTGGAGTCTAAGCTAAGAGGTCTGCCAATACATGACATCTCATGACAGAACAGAAAAATGCATGAAAAGGAGGGGAAAGTTATAATAAAAGAAATAAAAGAGGCAACCAAGTGTCTTTACTGCCATCCTCTACAAGGCCCTTGGGAAATGGCCTACACACCATTACTGGGTCCTTAGCCCTGGGTTGAGCAGTTAAGCAGGGACAGTCCTAAGTATCTAGAAGACGTTGAACCAAGAATCAAAGAATAGTGGTAGCACACAGCTACTTACAAGTAAATCCCTTGGTAAGAGAGAGAAACTGCACATCAGAGTAAACTCAGCATCATAAGCAGATGCCTAGACATCAGCAAAAACTTACAAGCCATACTAAGAAAAAGGAAGATATGACTCAGGCAAAGAAAGAAATCAAAGCTCCAGACAATACACAGGACTTGAAACAACTCATCGATGAGGTTCTTACAAATATTCTAAAACAAATCATGGAGTTGAAGGGCAGCATGGCTGAAGAAATAAAAGACATTATGAAGACACTGGATGAGCACAAAGAAAAATTTGAAACCTTGGATAGAAAAATAGCAGAGCTTATGGGAATGAAAGACACAATAAGTGAGACTAAATGTACAGCAGAGGCATAAACCAGCAGATTTGAAATCATGGAAAAAATAATTAAACTATGTTGATTATGTAGACAGAAGCATGAATTGAAAAGAGAGAAAAACAGAGAGAGAAAATACTTGAAAAAATTGAGTGGGGGCTCAAGGAGTTAAAAAACATGAAGTGCACAACGTAGGTTTTATGGGAATTTTGGAAAGAGAAGAGAAGAGAAAAGGAGCAGCAAGAGTATTTGAGGAATTAATGGATGAAAATTTCCCAACTCTGATCAAAGACCAAAGTCCAAGAAGCCCAGTGTACTCCAATTTGAATAAATCCAAATAGGCCTACACCAAAACACATAATATTCAGAATGACAAATGCCAAAGATAAAGAGAAAATTCCAAAAGCAGCAAGGTTATAAACAAAACATCACATACAAGGGATATCCAATAAGACTTCATGTGGATTCCTCTTCAGAAATCATGGAGGTGAAAAGGCAAAGGTATGACATAATCAATGTACTGAAAGAGAAAAACTGCCAGCCAGAATTCTTTATCTAGCAAAACTATCCTTCAGATATGATGGTGAGTTTAAAATATTCACAGATAAACAGAACTTAAGAGATTTGTAAAAAACCCAGCTTTACAGGAAGCATTAAAGGGAGTTCTGCAGCTAGAAAAGAAAAGACAAGAAAGAGTGGCTTGGAGGAGAGTGTAGAAGTAAAGACTATATGAAATTGTAACCAAAAATAAGATATGACATATGAAAGCCAAAAGATAAAGTTGTTGAAGTAAGTAATGCCTTTACAGTAATAACACTTAATGTTAATAGATTAAACTCCCCAAACAAAGAAATAGGCTGACAGAACGTGTAAGAAATCATGACCTATCCATACGCCATCTGCAGGAGATTCACCTTAGACCAAGGATACAAATAGACTGAAAGTGATAGTTTTCAGGAACCAAAGGAGTGCAGGGGTACCTATACTCATCAAGACTAAATGAGATAAATGTGCCTGGACAGAATTTTTTAGTGTAATGTTTCCATAACATGTTAAGCTGCCTTTTGTCTGTTATTTTTTTTTAATTTAAAATAAGCATTACTTTAAAAAGAAAACAGATTTTAAATGGGAAAAAAGTAATAGTAGATGCAAAGGTCATAATATACTTTTAAAATGGGACAATCCACCAGGAAGGGGTAACATTCATAAATATCTGTGCACCTAATCAGTGTTGCCTAAAGTACATGAGGCAAAAATCTGGCAAAACTGAAACAAGAAATAGACATCTCTAAATTGATGCATGGAGACTTCAACATGCCACTCAAATCAAAAGAACAACTAGACAGAAGATGAACAAAGGAACAGGAGATTTGAATAATGTGAAAAATGAGCTAGACCAGACATATATACAAAACATTGCACCCCAAATAAGGAGGTTATACATTCTTCTCAAGTGCTCATGGATCTTTCTTCAGGGTAGACAACATATTTGGTACAAAACAGCTCTGTATAAACTTAAGAATATTGAAATTATACAAAGCACCTTCAATGACCACAGTGGAATGAAGATGGAAATCAATAAACGGCAGGAAAGGTGAAAATTAGCAAATATATGGAGGCTAATCAACACACTCTTAAGAAACCAATGGGTCAAAGACACAATTGAAAGAGAAATTTGTAGATATCCTGAGATGAATGAAAATAAGAACACAATTAATCAAAACTTATGGTATACAATCACTGCAGTGCTGAGAGGGAAATTTATAGCCCTAAATGCCTACATAAAAAAGAAGAAAAAGCTAAAACCAAAGACCTAACACTTGGAGAAACTAGAAAATGTACAGCAAACCAATGCCAAAACAAACAAGGAAAAAAAATATCCCAGATTAGAGCAAAAGTAAATAAACTTGAGGGAAAGACACAATAGAAAAAGCTGTTTTTTGAGAAGATCAATAAAATTAATAAACCCTTATCTATACAAGCAAAGGAAAAAAGAGAAGGTCAAATAAATAAAATCAGAAATGAAAGGGGGGCATTATGACTAACCCCACAGAAATAAAAAGGACCATAAATGGATATTATGAAAAACTGTGCAATCTATTTTGAGAAGAATTAATACTAATACTGCTTATACTCTATTAAAACATTAAGAGGGAAAATTACCCAACACATTTTATGAAGCCAATACCTCCCTAATACCAAAGCTAGACAAAGATATTACAAGAAAAGAAAATTACAGACCTATCCTTCTAGTGAGCACAGATGCAAAAATTCTCAACAAAGTACTTGCAAATAGAATCCAAAAACCAGGATAGTTCAGCTCAAGAAAACCAAATAATGTAATAAACCACATTAACAAATTGAAGGGAGAGAAGAAAAAAATAATGATCATCTCAATTGACACAGAAATGTCATATAACAAAATCCAGCTTCCTTTTGTGATAAAAACAATTAAAAGATAGCTATAGAAGGAAAGCTCCTAGCATATAAAGGGCACATATGAATATACCATAGCCAACATCATATTCAATGGGAAGAGGTTGAAAGCTTCCCCTTTAAGATCAGGAATAAGACAATGATTATCACTGTCACCACTATTATTCAACATTGTGATAGAAATTCTAGCTAGAGCAATTAGACAAGAAAAAGAAGTCATCCAAATTGGAAAAGAGGAGGTAAAATTCTCACTATTCCTAGAGTACATATTACCTTACACAATTCCTAAATATCTACAACAAAGTTATTAGAGCTAATAAATTAGTTCAGCAAAGCAGTAGGATACAAGATCAATACACACAAAAAAAGTGGTGTTTCTAGACACTAGTAATGAGGAAGTTGAGAAGGAAATCAAGGAAAAAAATTCTCTTTAAAAAGCAACAAAATGATTCAAATATCTAGAGGTTAATTTAACCAAGGGTGTAAAGGATCTTTATTCAGAAAACTAGAAAACATGGCTAAAATAAATCAAAGAAGACCTAAGCAAATGGAAGGACATTACATGTTCATGCATTGGAAGACAACATCACGAACATATCAATTCTACCCAAACTCATTTAGAGAGTCAATGCAATACCAATCAGAATACCAACAGATAGAGAAAAGTCAATTATGAAATCTATTTGGAAGGGAAAGGAGCCCTAAACAGCCAAAAATATCCAAATAAAGAAAAGCAAAGTCAGAAGATAGATGTCTTCTGACTCTGAAGTATATTATATAGCTGTACTGGTCAAAATAGCATGGTATTGACATAAATATAAATAAATTGATAAGAGGAATTAAATTGAGAGTTTAGAAACAGACCACCTCTAAGGGCAAATGATTTTTTTTTTTTTTTTTTTTTTTAGTGATTCATGAGAGAAACCAGTTTTCTTTTTTTTTTTTTTTTTTAATTTATTTTTTTTTATTGACTTTGTAATAATATTACATTAAAAATATACATGTGAGGTCCCATTCAACCCCACCCCCCCACCCCACCTCTCCCCCCCCCCCCCAGCAACACTCGTTCCCATCATCATGACACATCCATTGGATTTGGTAAGTACATCTTTGGGCACCTCTGCACCTCATAGTCAATGGTCCACATCATGGCCCACACTCTCCTCCATTCCATCCAGTGGGCCCTGCGAGGATTTACAATGTCTGGTGATCGCCTCTGAAGCACCATCCAGGGCAGCTCCATGTCCCAAAGCCTCCACCTCTCATCTCTTCCTGCCTTTCCCCACACCCATCAGCCACCATGTCCACTTTTCCCAATCCAATGCCACCTCTTCTATGTGGACATTGGATTGGTTGTGTCCATTGCACCTCTATGTCAAGAGGAGGCTCAGATTCCACATGGATGCTGGATGCAATCCTCCCACTCTCAGTTGCAATCACTCTAGGCTCCATGGTGTGGTGGTTGTCCTTCTTCAACTCCATCTTAGCTGAGTGTGGTAAGTCCAATAAATCATATTGTAGGTGCTGGAGTCTGTTGAGGCTCAGGACCTGGCTATCACATTGTCAGTCCAGAGATTCAAATCCCCTAAATATATCTTAAACCCCAATGTTAACTGCACCTCCAGCACAATAGCATGAAAGTCTTATGAAGGAAGATCCCATCTGAGTCCAGATTCATCACACATAAACACCAGTTCCAAAAAGGGGCCATCTGACCTGGTAGTTAACCCCATCGGCCATGACCATAACTCCCATGGGTCTCTTTAGCCCTCGAAGGAACCGATATCTGGGGGTTGTATCTGCTTTATCTGTCTCTCTGACTCTGCTCAGTTGTGCATGAGGGCAATCCTTCTGCCAGCCTCCAGACTCTTTTTTAGAAACTCGTAGCCATATAAACTCATTTCTCTTTTCCATTTCCCCCTTACTTTAGGTCAAACAGCATTTTAAAGTCATGGTATTTTATGTAGACAGGGATATTCTGCTGATCCACATTGAACCTTCCGTATAAGGTCATTTTCCAGTTGCATCATCAGTTGGTAGTTGATAGTGGTCCCTCGGTGCCAGGGAGGCTCATCCCCGGGTGTCATGTCCCACGCTGGGGGGAAGGCACTGCATCTACATGCTGAGTTTGGCTTCGAGACTGGCCACATTTGAGTAACATGAAGGCTGACAGGAGGAAATTCCCAGGCACAATGTTGCTCTAGGCCTTGTTCTTATTCTAGGCTTATCAGCTCACAAGCACAGTCACTAGGATCAGGGGCTCACCGTTGAACCCTCACTCCCTCCCGGTCCCCGCCGCTGCACCCGGGAGACCGTCGCTGCTCCCCTAGGGACCACGACAGAGCACCACTGGCCAGGAACCCAGTACCCCCCCTGCTGTGGTTTTTAATTGTTGCCACTATGAGTATATCCAAACATTACCATGCACCCTGGACATATGTTCTGTACAGCTCCCTGTCAGCCATATATCACCTGTCATTGGTATCCCATACCAGTATCCCTCCATTGCCATTGTTGAAACACTCTGTGATCCAGAACTCCCCGAAATTTGAAGCCCAATATAATGTCATGGTCCCTTACTAGGGAATGGCATATAGCGAGGGATTTAAAGGTTAGATAAAGAACTTGGATAAAGTTAAAGAACTTAGATAAAGAATGTTGACTTGAAAAAATTCTACATCCTATCTTTTTTTTTTTTTCCCCCCTAATTATTCAGCTTCTCTTCACAGGAGTCCTAGACCACAGCAATGCATATATATAATATACAGCACTCCCATACATCCCCCACAAAAACCTTTTTCCTTCCAGAGCAATACACTTACACCCTATTCACATCATATTTACTTAACGTGATGTACAGAGTCTGAGACATTAGGTTTCTAACAAGGTGACATCTGTGCTTACATTATGGTGCATACTTTAGGATACACAGTTCTTTACATTCTTAGTTATCCTATGTTTTACATTATGGTTTACATTATCAGTCTGTCATCTCCTATATGTTATGGTGTAATATTACATGTTTTATATCCATCCTTGTGTACTCTCAAGAAACTCCTCTCTTACCCCCCATTTACCTTGGTTCCACACATTTAACGTCCATTTTCCCTTCCACCTTGGTGCCCACAGTGACAGCCAACCTCCGTTTCCTGAGGAGCCACTTCCAGAGATAGATGGAATAGTGTTCAGGGCCTAACTTGCTCAACTGCCCCAATGCCCTGGGAGCCACCCTTTCTCTCGAGGGATACAGTTCCCTCTATTTGGTGGCATCAGTCCTCCCCAGGATGTGGGTCCACCCCCACTCTCACTACTTGGGTTTCTACCACATGGTGACACCCACTCTGGCAGAATGAGCATTTAGACATTCCCCAGGAGCCCGTCCTGCATCAGACCCTCCCCTCCGAGCATTCTAAACAGGTAACCCTCTTTATTATATTTTGATATGATTTTCTCGGCATTTTACTCTCCACCAACACCTAACCCTCTCCTGTGTTCATATACTACCCCTCCCTCCCCCCACTTTTGGGCAATGTCACCCATCCGTCCCTCCCCAGCCACCCTCAAACCCGCAAAGCCCCAACCAAAGGCAACCCCTTGCCCCCCTTTTATCTCTTCTTTGTGTTCATACTTACCACCATCTCGTCTTAAATTCCACCCCTGCAGACATCGGCTCATATCCTTCCTCCACCCTCCGATTTCCTGTAAGCCTATCGTTCAGTCTCTTGCTATCTAAGGCAGCTTGTTTATTTCATATCATTGAGGTCATGTAGTATTTGTCCTTCAATGTCTGGGTTGCTTCACTCAACATAAGATTCTCAAGATTCATCCATGTTATCACATGTGTTTGTAGTGTGTTTGTTCTTACAGCCGAGTAGTATTCCATTGTGTGTATATACCACATTTTATTGATCCACTCATCTGTTGATGGGCATTTGGGTTGATTCCAACTTTTGGCAATAGTGAACAATGCTGCTATGAACATTGGTGTACATATATCTGTTTGTGTCCTTGTTTTCAGTTCTGCTGGGTATATACCCAGCAGTGGTATTGCTGGGTCATATGGCAAATCTATGGCTAGTTTTTTGAGAAAACGCCATACTGTCCTCCAGAACGGTTGTATCCTTCTGCATTCCCACCAGCAGTGGATGAGTGTTCCCCTTCTTTCACATCCTCTCCAGCACTTGTATTCTTCTGTTTTTTTCATAGCTGCCAATCTTATGGGTGTAAGATGGTATCTCATTGTAGTTTTGATTTGCATTTCCCTGATAGCTAGAGATTTGGAACATTTTTTCATGTGCTTTTTTGCCATTTGTATTTCTTCTTCGGAGAAGTGTCTGTTTAAGTCTTTTTCCCATTTTTTGAATGGGTTGTTTATCTTTTTATTTTCAAGATATATGAGTTCTTTATATATGCAAGTTATAAGTCTCTTATCAGATATATGGTTGCCAAATATTTTCTCCCATTGTGTGGGTTCCCTTTTTACTTTCTTGACAAACTCCTTTGAGGTGCAGAAGGCTTTAATTTTGAGGAAGTCCCATTTATCTATTAGCTCTTTTGCTGCTCGTGCTTTTGGTGAGATATTCATAAATCCATTTCCTATTACAAGGTCCTGTAGATGTTTCCCTACACTGCTTTCTAAGGTTTTTATGGTCTTGGCTCTTATATTTAGGTCTTTGATCCATCTTGAGTTGATCTTTGTATAAGGTGTAAGATGGTAATCCTCTTTCATTCTTCTACATATGGCTATCCAGTTCTCCAGACACCATTTGTTGAATAGGCCACTCTCTCCCAGTTGAGAGGGTTTGGTGGCTTTATCGAATATTATGTGGCTGTATATGTGAGGTTCTATTTCAGAGCTTTCAATTCGATTCCATTGGTCTATGTGTCTCTCCTTATGCCAATACCATGCTGTTTTCACCACCGTAGCTTTATAGTATGTTTTGAAGTCAGGTAGTGTGATTCCTCCAATTTCGTTTTTCTTTTTAAGTATGTCTTTGGCTATTCGGGGTCTCTTTCCTTTCCAAATAAATTTCATTGTTAGTTTTTCTAGTTCCTTAAAGAAGGCTGCATTGATTTTTATTGGGATTGCATTGAATGTGTAGATCAGTTTTGGTAGGATAGACATCTTAATAATATTCAGTCTTCCTATCCATGAACAAGGAATAGTCTTCCATTTATTTAGGTCTTCTTTGATTTCCTTGAACAATCTCATATAGTTCTCGGTGTATAAGTTCTTTACCTCTTTAGTTAGATTTATTCCTAAGTATTTGATTTTTTTATTTACTATTGTGAATGGTATTTGTTTCTTGATTTCCTCCTGATCTTGCTCATTATTAGAGTACAGAAATGCTACTGATTTTTGCGCATTGATCTTATAACCTGCGACTTTACTAAACTCATTTATGAGTTCTAGAATCTTCGTTGTAGATCTCTCAGGGTTTTCTATGTATAGGATCATGTCATCTGCAAATAATGAAATTTTGACTTCTTCCTTTCCAATTTGAATGCCTTTTATTTCTGGTTCTTGCCTCAGTGCTCGAGCAAGTACTTCTAAGACAATGTTAAATAGGAGTGGAGACAGTGGGCATCCTTGTCTTGTTCCTGAGTTTAGAGGGAAGGAGTCTAGGATTTCTCCATTGTAAACAATATTGGCTTTAGGTTTTTCATATATAGTCTTTATCATGTTCAAAAATTTCCCTTGTATTCCAATCTTTTGGAGTGTTTTTATCAAGAAAGGGTGCTGTATTTTGTCAAATGCTTTTTCTGCATCAATAGATATAATCATGTGATTTTTTTCCTTCAATCTGTTTATATGGTGTATTACGTTGATTGATTTTCTTATGTTAAACCATCCTTGCATACCTGGGATGAATCCCACTTGGTCGTGGTGTATAATACGTTTAATGTGTTGTTGAATACGATTAGCAAGTATTTTGTTAAGTATTTTTGCGTCTAGATTCATTAGAGAAATTGGTCTGTAATTTTCCTTTCTTGTGATGTCTTTGTTTGGCTTTGGTACTAGGGTAATGTTGGCATCATAGAAGGAGTTGGGTAATGTTCTTTCTGTTTCGATTTTTTGGAATAGTTTCAGCAGGATTGGTGTCAGTTCTTTCCGGAATGTTTTGTAGAATTCACTTGTGAGGCCATCTGGCCCTGGGCTCTTCTTAGTTGGGAGATTTTTAATAACTGATTCTATCTCTCTGCTTGTGATTGGTTTGTTAAGATCATCAATTTCTTCTTTCGTCAATATGGGCTGCTTATGTGTTTCTAGGAATTTGTCCATTTCCTCTAGATTGTCATTTTTGTTGGAATATAGTTTTTCAAAATATCCTCTTATGATAGTCTTTATTTCTGTGGGGTCAGTGGTGATATCGCCTTTCTCATTTCTTATTTTGTGTATTTGCATCTTCTCTCTTTTTTTCTTTGTTAGTGTTGCTAAAGGTTTGTCAATTTTGTTAATCTTCTCAAAAAACCAGCTCTTGGTCTTGTTTATCTGTTCAAGTGCTTTCTTATTTTCTATTTCATTTAGTTCTGCTCTTATCTTTGTTATTTCCTTCCTTCTTCTTCCTGTTGGGTCACTTTGTTGTTGTTTTTCTAATTCCTTCAAATGTGCAGTTAGTTCTTCAATTTTTGCTCTTTCTTCTTTTTTGATATATGAATTTATGGCTATAAACTTCCCTCTCAGTACTGCTTTTGCTGTATCCCATAAATTTTGGTATGTTGTGTTATCATTATCATTTGTTTCAAGGTAGTCATTGATTTCTTTTGAGATTTCCTCTTTGACCCACTGTTTTTCTAAGAGTGTGCTGTTTAATTTCCAAATTGTGGGGTGAAATCTGGGCTTCTGTCCCTTGCAAATCTCCAGCTTGACTCCACTGTGGTCAGAGATAATGTTTTGTATGATTTCAATCTTTCTGAATTCGTTCAGCCTTTCTTTGTGGCCTAGCATATGATCTATCTTGGAGAATGATCCATGTGCGCTTGAGAAAAATGTATATCCTGCTGTGTTTGGGTGTAGCGATCTATATATATCTATTAGATCCAGCTCCTCTAATATACTATTCAGATGTTTTGTTTCTTTGGTGATTCTCTTTTGAGATGTTCTGTCCAGAGTTGATAGTGGTGTATTAAAATCCCCCACTATAATTGTAGATGTATCTATTCTTTCACTTAGTTTTTCCAGCGTTTGCCTGACGTATTTAGAGGCACCCTTGTTAGGGGCATAGATATTTATGATTGTTCGATCTTCTTGACAGATTTTCCCTTTGACTAAAATGTAGTATCCTTCTTTGTCTCTCACAATTGTTTCACATTTAAAGTCTATTTTGTCTGATATTAATATAGCTACTCCTGCCTTTTTTTGGTTATTGTTAGCTTGTATGATTGTTTTCCAGCCTTTCACTTTCAATCTCCATGTGTCTCTGGGTCTAAGATGTGTCTCTTGTAGACAGCATATGGATGGGTCATATTTCCTTATCCAATGTCCCAGTCTGAATCTTTTGATAGGTGAGTTTAATCCGTTGACATTCAGTGTTATTACTATCAAGGAATTATTTGTGTTAGCCATATTTTGATTGGATTTGTGTTTGTCATATTTTGTTTGTATATTTTTTTTTTTGTCTTTTTTGTTATTGTTGTCGGTCTTATACTCTCCTCCAACTCTGCCTTTCCTGTTTTCTTCTTTCTTCCTGTAGAACTCCCTTTAGAATTTCTTGAAGGGGAGGTTTCTTGTTGGTATACTCTTTCAGTTTCTGTTTGTCTGCGAATATTTTGAACTCTCCATCATGTTTGAATGCTAATTTAGCTGGATAGAGTATTCTTGGTTGGAAATTTCTTTCCTTTAGTACCTTGACTATATCATACCACTGCCTTCTTGCCTCCATGGTTTCAGAAGAGAAATCAGCACTTAATCTAATTGAGCTTCCCTTGTATGTGATGTTTTTCTTTTCTCTTGCTGCTTTTAGGATTTTCTCTTTGTCTTGAGCCTTGGATAATTTGACAAGTATATGTCTTGGGGTGGGCCTGTTGGGGTTTATGACTTGTGGAGTGCGCTGTGCTTCTTGGATATGTACATCTGTCTCTTTCAGTAGATTTGGGAAGTTTTCAGCCATTATTTCCTGCAGCACTCCTTCTGACCCCTTTCCCTTCTCTTCACCTTCTGGAATGCCTATAATACGTATGTTTGAGCGTTTTGCATTGTCATTCAGGTCCCTAAATCCTAATTGGATTTTTTCTATCTTCTTATTGACCCCTTCTACTATCTGTTTGATTTCTGAAGTACTGTCTTCCACATCACTAATTCTCTGCTCTGTCTCTTCTAGTCTGCTGATATTTGCTGCTAGTGTATTTTTGATTTCTTGAACTGTGGTGTTCATTCCCATCATATCTATTATGTTTTTTCGTATGTCTGCAATTTCCCCTCCAAGTGATGTCTTCATGTTGTTAACCTCTTTCATTACTTCGTCAAATCTGTCGGTGATAAATGTTCTGAGATCTTTCATTGCTTGTGCCAAGTTTTGCTCCCCTTCATGATTATTGGTTTGTTGATTGGATTCAGCCATGTTTTCCTGATTATTGGTTTGGTTCGTAGATTTTTGTTGCTTTCTGGTCATCTCTTTATCTTGACGGATTTAATCAGTTCCTTAGCTTCTTTGTCTGCTCTTGGAGGTTAATTAGCTGTTATTTTTGCATCGGTGTTATATCTTCTCTTTGTCACTTTTTTCTTCTTATTCTAGTTTCTTGTTGTTGGTTAAGTTCACTTTAAAGGAAAGTATTAGTGTTGGGGGAAGGCAATTGTGTAAGCAAGGGAAAAGTGTAAAGTAATATTGGTGATATATGTTAACAAAGCAAGAATATGAGATCTGGGAGGATGGAGGTTAGATTTATGTAAATTGTGTAGAGTTACAGCAGTAGGTAGAGTACCTATTATGAGGTAGGTGATTGAATATAGGAGGCTTATGGTATGAGCTAAAAAGCTATTGATTTCGTGAGAGAGGGAAAGAGAAAAAAAGTGGTAATAGTTTCAAGCGTGGATAATAGACAGAAAACAAAACATAGGTATTAGAAATTAAGACTTAGACCCTTTGTGGATCGAAGAAAGGGAGGTGGGAGGTGGAATATGGGAGAGCCAGTAGATGGTGGCGGATATCAAGATGTAGGGGCAAGAGGATAGTGCAGGTAGGCTGAATCAGTTCACACAGAAATGAGGCAGTGGAGGATGGGAAAATCCAGCAAATATGAGGTGTTCCCTGTAGCACCTATTGTATACTTGAATTAAAATAAAATAAGTGGAAAATGAGGGACAAGAGGGAAAGAGAAAACCGAAAAAAAACCACTAATTATAATAAAAAAAAAAAAGAAAGACAAGAAGAAAGGAAGAAAGAAAAAGAGGATAGGTACACGGTGGGGAACAGATAGGGGGAAGAGAGATACAGGTATACAAGTGTCACAATTACAACACCATCTAAAACAAAAAGCAAAAAAAAACCCCTAAATAACTGTATAAAAAAAAAAAAGGGACTTTGGGGGGCACGCTAGGAGAAAAGACTAGGGGATAATGCAATATTAGCAATCAGGGCGTCAAAAAGAGTAAAAAATAAGATAAAGTGAAAATAAAAACAAAACAATATGAACCAATAAAGATAAAACGGAAACGTTAAGGTCCAGAGCATTCAAGGACCCCAGGTAGACCCCAGGGCGTGATGGATTCGGGGGTGGAAAGTCTGAGACACTGAAGACTCAAGAGGTGTGAGTCTGGGGTGTGGACCGCCAGAGTCCAGGGGACCCAGACCTGGCAACCTCAAATCTGGTCCACAGAAAGCTTAGGAGCCCCGCAGTGCAACACAGCCCTCAAGGATCCCCGTAGCTGGGTGCCAGCCCCGTGGGGGAAGACAGATCGGCGAATTCTATATTGAATGTCTGATCTCTGAAATTCACCTAACTCCTCAGGGTATCAGCCTTTGGACAGCTCCCTCCCTGTGCTCCCACGCAACGGCCACTTGAGGGCGCCTCTACACCACGGCCAGTTCAATGACCCAGATCCCAAGCCCCGCCGGGTGGGGTGGGCTTCAGCTGGAAACGCCAAAAACAGACTCTAAGATCCGAAATCCCAAACTTCGCAAAATATTCCCCAATCAGCTTCTAGACGTGTCTTCCTCCCTCACTGCACCCTACAACAGTCTCCCAATTGTGTCCCCTTATTGTCCAAAATCCAATTCCGTTGCAGATCGGCAGCCGGACCTGTGGGGATGGGGCTCCAGGCGGAAGCGCTACTCCCCCCCGGTCCGGAGACCAAAAACGTCCCCGCTTCACAGGGAAACACCGTCTGTCTCCGCAAATCAATCTGCAAAGGAGTCTTGTCCCAACAATCCCTCACCAGCCAGCCCAGTATCCGCGAATTTCTCAGCACCACAAAGCCTCTAGAATAAGGAAAAAAAAACAAAAAACAAAACAAAAACCCTGACCGCCGCGGCTCCGGAGCTGCCGGAGCGCCCGCTACCGCGTCTCCGCCCACCCAAGGAGGGAACTTCCCGCGCCCAGCTGGGACCTCCGTTTATATATTATAGACGTATCCTCTCTGTTACCTTCCCACCGAATTGACGTCCAGACACCTTCCAACCAGCAAAAATCCCCGAAACAGCGCGGTCCCAAAGAGCCTTCAACGCTGCCCAGCCGCCCCCTGCAGAGACACTACCAGGCAAGCTCACGCAGCCACAATCTTCTCTGTTCTTCTTCAAACCAGTTTTCCAAATGATTTTTATAAGTTCAGAAATAGACCCTCAACTCTAAGGTGAAATCCACTTTTCTGGGCCAGAACAATCTATTCACCAAATGGTGCTGGGAGACTGGATATCCACAGTCAAAAGAACGAAAGAGAAACCCTATCTCAACCCCTATACAAGAATCAACTCAAAATGGATTAAATACCTAAACATAAAATCCAGGACCATAAAACTTCTAGAAAATAATATAGGGAAATGTCTACAAGACCTTGTAATAGGTGGGGGGTCTCTTAAACCTTACACCCAACATATAAGCTACAAAAGAAAACATAGATAAATGGGACCTTCTCCAAATTAAACACTTCTCCACCTCAGAGGACTTTGGGAAAAGGGTAAAATGTCAGCCTACTCAATGGGAGAACATATTTGGAAATCACACATCTGAAAAGGTTCTAATATCCATTATATATAAAGAGATCCTATTACTCAACAATAAAAAAAACAAAATGACTGGAATAAAAATGGCCAGATTAAAAATGAGAAAAAAACTTGAATAGACATTTTCTAAAACAGAAATAGAAATGGTGAAAAACACATGAAAAACTATTCAACATCACTGGCTATTATGGAAATGCAAATCAAAGCTACAATGAGATTTCATTTCACCCTACTAGAATGCCACCATTAACAAAGCAGAAAACTACAGGTGTTGGAGAGAATAGGAACACTTATTCACCGTTGATGTGAATGTGGGAGGATATAGTCTCTGTTAAAGTCTGTTTGGTGGTTCCTAAGGAAGTTAGATATAGATCTACCACATAAGCCAGCAATACCACTACTTGGTAGATAATCCAGAAGAACTGAAAGCAGTGACATGAACAGATATATTCACACTGAAGTTCCTAGTGACATTATTCACAAATGCCAGACAATGGAATCAAGCCAGGTGTCCATCAACTGATGAATGGATAAACAATGTGTGGTATATACACATTATGGAATATTATTCAGCAGTAAAAAGAAATGAAGACATAAATCGTATGACAACATGGATGAATTTATAGGACATTATGTTGAGTGAAACAAGGCAGGCACAAAAGGACAAATATTATATGATTTCACTCTTATGAACTAAATATCATGAGCAAAAATAATGGAGCTAATAGCTAGAATAGATCACCAGAAAATAAAGCAAGGTTACAGAATGGAAGGCTGAAGTTTAATTTTTGCAGAATTGGTAAAAATTTGTTTGTAAATGTTTAGAAATGAATGAAAATGATGAAAGCACATCATAGGATATATAATTAGTGCTAGCATATGGATGCTATAATGGTTTGTTTCTTGTTTTCTTTTATCCTTTTTTCTGAGTAATGAAAGTGCTCTATTATTGATTGAAGTGATGAATGCACAACTCTGTGATTATACCAAATAACATTGATTGTACACTTCAGTAAATTGTATGGTTTATGAACAAAAAATAATAATATGGTGGGTTGGCAGAAAAATACACCAAAAGTAAGAAATGTACCATAGCTAGTAGTAATACACTGATGATGTTCTTTCATAATTTGTTACAAATGTTTCACAACAATGTAAGGTATTGGTGGCAGGGTGACTTAGGGGAGCCCTGTATGATGTAATGCATGTTTGTTTTGTAAGGTCACAACTTTTACAATACACTTCTTGTTTATATATGTTAATGTACAAATAATATACTTCAGTACATTTTAATGAAAAAAAAAAACACCCAGTTAGAGAGAAATACATAATTTTACTTTATTCTTTTAATGTTACATTAAAAAAAAATATGAAGTCCCCATATAGCCCCCACTCTCCTCATCCCACTCTTCCCACATCAACAACCTCTTTCATCATTGTGGCACATTCATTGCATTTGGGGAATACATTTTGGAGTACTGCTGCACCACATGGATAGGGGTTTATATTATAGTTTACACTCTCCCCCAGTCCAGCCCGTGGGCCATCGGAGGACATACAATGTCCAGCAACTGTTCCTGCAGTACCACTCAGGACAACTCCAAGTCATGAAAATGCCCCCACATTATATTTCTTTTTACCTCTCCCTTCCCTCAGCAGTTACCATGGCCACTTTCTCCACATTAATGCTACATTTTCTTCCATACTGATCACAATAGTTCCAGAATAGAATATCAGTAAGTCCACTCTAATTCATACTCTATTCCTCCATCCTGTGGACCCTGGGTTTGTTACGTCCACTCCACCTCTATATTGAGATGGAGCTTAGATTCCATATGGATGATGGATGCAATTCTGCTTGTAGTTGTAGGCATTCTTGGCTCCCTGGTGTGGTGGTTGACCTTCTTCACCTCCCTGTTAGATGGCTGGAGTAAGTTCATTAAACCAGAAGGTAGGAGTTGCAAGTGTGTTGAGGCTCAGGGGCTGGCTATCACATGGACACTCCAGAGATTCAGGTCCCCTGAGCTTACACCAAACCCCAGTGCCAACCACAGATCAAGTAAAAGTAACAGGAGAGGCTTGTGAACAAAGATCAAATCTGAGTTCAACTCCATCACATTCAGAACACAAACTCCAAAGTAAGGCCAACTGACATGGCACTGAACTCCATCTGCCATGACCATAGAACCTGAAGGTCTCTGTAGCCCTCAGAACTAATACCTGGGATTGTATCTAGTTTAGCTGTCTCTGGGACCCTACTGAGGTGTGCATAAGAGTGACCTCTCTGATGACCTCCTGACTCTTTTTTGGAAACTCATAGCCATATAAACTTATTTGTCCTTTCCATTTCCCCCTTTTATTCAAGGTCAAAATGCATTTTTGACACCTGACATGTAGGCTGAGATCGTCTGCTGTTCTGAATTGACCCTTTTATTCAAGGTCATTTCCTAGTTACATCATCAGTTGGTGCTTGATAGTAATCCCTCCACACCAGGGAGGCTCATCCCCAGGAGTCATGTCCCATGCTAGGGGGAATGTAATGCATTTACATGCTGAGTTTGGCTTTGAGACTGGCCACAACTGAGCAACATGGAGGCTCTTGGGAGGTAATTCTTAGGCACCCTACAACTCTAGGCCTAGTTCTTCTTTCAGGTGCACAGGCTCACAAGCATAGCTATTGGTATCAAGGGCTCATTGTTGGACCATTCTTTTTTATTGATTTTAGCCATTGCACTTGGTGGTTGTTATTCCATTGGGGAATGTGATAGAACACCCCCTGACAAGAAACTCAGCACTCACTCAGTTGTCATTTTTAACTGTAACCAATATGAAAATATCCAAACATTTTTATGTACCCTGTATACATGCCCTGGAGAACTCCATTCCAATCATGTGCCCCCTATCAATAACATCCCACACTAGGATTTCTCCCCTGCCATAGCTGCACCTCTCTGTGATCCAAAACTTCTTCAACAATAAAACCTAATATATTGCCAGGTTCCATTAACAATAAAATGCAATATCGTAATGGGTTTAAAGGTTAGATATAGAATGCATACTGAGAGGAGATAGGGCAAGATGGCGTCTGAGTGAACATCCCTGTTAGGGTCTTCTGCAGGGAATCGGCTGGGCGGCGTTGGAGACTCTTTGGGACCGGATTGTTTCGGGATTTTTGCTGGTCCAGAGGTGTCTGGACATCGATTTGGAGGGAAGGTAACAGAGAGGATCCGTCTGTGAAATATACACGGAAATCCCAGCTACCTGTAGAGGATTCCCTCCTTGGGTAGGCGGAGACGAGGCATCTAGCCCCGCTCAGTGGGGCTGAGCCAGGTCGGGCCGCAGCGGCGGACGCCGGAGCCGGGCCGGGCTGCGCCGGCGGCGAGCGGGGCTGGGCGGGGCCGAGCCAGGCCGAGCCGGGCCGTGGCGGCGTGCGGAGCCGGGCAGGGCCAGTTCAGGACGCGGCTGTGACAGGCGGACGCCGGAGCCGGGCCGGGCCGCTGTAGCGAGCGGAGCCGGGCGTAGCCGGGCCGGGCTGCGGCAGCGTACGGAGCCGGGCAGGGCCGGTGCAGGCCGCGGCGGCGTACGGAGCCGGGCGGGGCCGGTGGAGGCCGCGGCGGCGAGAGGCATACGCCGGAGCTGGGCTGGGCCGCTGTAGCGAGGGGAGCCAGGCGGAGCCGGGTCGGGCCGTGGCAGCGTACGGAGCCGGGCGGGGCCAGTCCAGGCCGCAGCGGCGGGAGGTGGACGCAGGAGCCGGCTGGGCCGCTGTAGCGAGCGGAGCCGGGCGGAGCCAGGCCAGGCCGCGGCGGCGTAAGGAGCCGGGCAGAGCCGGTCCAGGCCTCCGTGGCAGGTAGCGGCGGGTGGAGCCGGGCCTGCGGAGGGGTTTCTGTTCTCTTTTGTTTTTTTTTTTTAATTTATTTTACTTAATTTTTTTTTTTTTTTTTGGAGCATCTGCAGTACTGGGGAGTTCGTGGGCCCTGGGCGGCCTATTGGGGGTTTGTGGGAAGGGAGGTGCTTGCAGACCCATTTGGGCAGACAGACAGGGGGTTTTAGGTCAAAGCGGGGGGAAGTTGTTGTTTTAGATAGTGTTGCAATTGTGACACGTGTATACCTGTATCTCTCTTCCCCCTATCCGTTCCCCACCGTTTGCCCATCTGCTTTTTCTTTCTTCCTTTCTTCTTGTCTTTCTTTTTTTCTTTATTATAATTAGTTTTTTTTTTTTGGTTTTCTCTTTCCCTCTTGTCCCTCATCTTCCACTTATTTTATTTTAATTCAAGTATACAATAGGTGCTACAGGGAACACCTCACATTTGCTGGGTTTTCCCATCCTCCACTGCCTCATTTCTGTGTGAACTGATTTAGGCTACCTACACTATCCCCCTTCCCCTGCATCTTGATATCCACTATCATCTACTGTCTCTCCTATATTCCACCCCCCACCTCCTGTTCTTTGATCCACAAAGTGTCTAACTCTTAATTTCTAATACCTTTGTTCTGTTTTCTGTCTGTTATCCACTCTTGAAACTATTACCTTTCTTTTCTTCTTCTCTCTCTCACGAAAACAATAGCTTTGTAGTTCATACCATATTCCTCCCATATTCAGTCATCTACTTCATAAAAGGTACTCTACCTACAGTTATAACTCTATACAATCTACATGAATCTAACCTCCATCCTCCCAGATCTCATATTCTTGCTTTGTTAACATACATCACCAATACTACTTTATACTTTTCCCTTGCTTACACAATTGCCTTTCCCCAACACTAATACTTTCCTCTAAAGTGAACTTAACCAACAACAAGTAACTAGAATAAGAAGAAAAAAGTGACAAAGAGAAGATATAACACCTATGCAAAAATAACAACTAATTAACCTCCAAGAGCAGACAAAGAAGCTAAGGAACTGATTAAATTCGTCAAAATAAAGAGATGACCAGAAAGCAACAAAAATCTACAAACCAAACCAATAATCAGGAAAACATGGTTGAATCCAATCAACAAACCAATAATCACGAAGGGGAGCAAAACTTGGCACAAGCAATGAAAGATCTCAGAACATTTATCACCGACAAATTTGATGCAGTAATGAAAGAGGTTAACAACATGAAGACATCACTTGGAGGGGAAATTGCAGACATACGCAAAAACATAACAGATATGATGGGAATGAACACCACAGTTCAAGAAATCAAAAATACACTTGCAGCAAATATCAGCAGACTAGAAGAGACAGAGCAGAGAATTAGTGATGTGGAAGACAGTACATCAGAAATCAAACAGATAGTAGAAGGGGTTAATAAGAAGATAAAAAAAATCCAATTAGGATTTAGGGACCTGAATGACAATGCAAAACGCTCAAACATAGGTATTATAGGCATTCCAGAAGGTGAAGAGAAGGGAAAGGGGTCAGAAGGAGTGTTGCAGGAAATAATGGCTGAAAACTTCCCAAATCTACTGAAAGAGACAGATGTACATATCCAAGAAGCACAGCGCACTCCACAAGTCATAAACCCCAACAGGCCCACCCCAAGACATATACTTGTCAAATTATCCAATGCTCAAGACAAAGAGAAAATCCTAAAAGCAGCAAGAGAAAAGAAAACCATCACATACAAGGGAAGCTCAATTAGATTAAGTGCTGAGATCTCTTCTGAAACCATGGAGGCAAGAAGACAGTGGTATGATA
Organism: Dasypus novemcinctus; assembly: GCF_030445035.2. NCBI lineage: Eukaryota > Metazoa > Chordata > Mammalia > Cingulata > Dasypodidae > Dasypus > Dasypus novemcinctus. Next base: position 114,097,691 of record NC_080685.1, read on the forward strand.
TAGTCAAGGTACTAAAGGAAAAAAATTTCCAACCAAGAATACTCTATCCAGCTAAACTAGCATTCAAACATGATGGAGAGTTCAAAATATTCGCAGACAAACAGAAACTGAAAGAGTATACCAACAAGAAACCTCCCCTTCAAGAAATTCTAAAGGGAGTTCTGCAGGAAGAAAGGAAAAAACAGGAAAGGCAAAGTTGGAGGAGAGTATAAGACCAACAACAACAACAAAAAAGACAAAAAAAATATACAAACAAAATATGACAAACACAAATCCAATCAAAATATGGCTAACACAAATAATTCCTTGATAGTAATAACACTGAATGTCAACGGATTAAACTCACCTATCAAAAGATTCAGACTGGGACATTGGATAAGGAAATATGACCCATCCATATGCTGTCTACAAGAGACACATCTTAGACCCAGAGACACATGGAGATTGAAAGTGAAAGGCTGGAAAACAATCATACAAGCTAACAATAACCAAAAAAAGGCAGGAGTAGCTATATTAATATCAGACAAAATAGACTTTAAATGTGAAACAATTGTGAGAGACAAAGAAGGATACTACATTTTAGTCAAAGGGAAAATCTGTCAAGAAGATCGAACAATCATAAATATCTATGCCCCTAACAAGGGTGCCTCTAAATACGTCAGGCAAACGCTGGAAAAACTAAGTGAAAGAATAGATACATCTACAATTATAGTGGGGGATTTTAATACACCACTATCAACTCTGGACAGAACATCTCAAAAGAGAATCACCAAAGAAACAAAACATCTGAAGAGTATATTAGAGGAGCTCGATCTAATAGACATATATAGATCGCTACACCCAAACACAGCAGGATATACATTTTTCTCAAGTGCACATGGATCATTCTCCAAGATAGATCATATGCTAGGCCACAAAGAAAGGCTGAACGAATTCAGAAAGATTGAAATCATACAAAACATTATCTCTGACCACAGTGGAGTCAAGCTGGAGATTTGCAAGGGACAGAAGCCCAGATTTCACACCACGATTTGGAAATTAAACAGCACACTCTTAGAAAAACAGTGGGTCAAAGAGGAAATCTCAAAAGAAATCAATGATTACCTTGAAACAAATGATAATGATAACACAACATACCAAAATTTATGGGATGCAGCAAAAGCAGTACTGAGAGGGAAGTTTATAGCCATAAATTCATATATCAAAAAAGAAGAAAGAGCAAAAATTGAAGAACTAACTACACTTTTGAAGGAATTAGAAAAACAACAACAAAGTAACCCAACAGGAAGAAGAAAGGAAATAACAAAGATAAGAGCAGAACTAAATGAAATAGAAAATAAGAAAGCACTTGAACAGATAAACAAGACCAAGAGCTGGTTTTTTGAGAAGATTAACAAAATTGACAAACCTTTAGTAACACTAACAAAGAAAAAAAGAGAGAAGATGCAAATACACAAAATAAGAAATGAGAAAGGAGATATCACCACTGACCCCACAGAAATAAAGACTATCATAAGAGGATATTTTGAAAAACTATATTCCAACAAAAATGACAATCTAGAGGAAATGGACAAATTCCTAGAAACACATAAGCAGCCCATATTGACAAAAGAAGAAATTGATGATCTGAACAAACCAATCACAAGCAGAGAGATAGAATCAGTTATTAAAAATCTCCCAACTAAGAAGAGCCCAGGGCCAGATGACTTCACAGGTGAATTCTACAAAACATTCCGGAAAGAACTGACACCAATCCTGCTGAAACTATTCCAAAACATCGAAACAGAAAGAACATTACCCAACTCCTTCTATGATGCCAACATTACCCTAGTACCAAAGCCAAACAAAGACATCACAGGAAAGGAAAATTACAGACCAAGTTCTCTAATGAACCTAGACGCAAAAATACTTAACAAAATACTTGCTAATCGTATTCAACAACACATTAAACGTATTATACACCACGACCAAGTGGGATTCATCCCAGGTATGCAAGGATGGTTCAACATAAGAAAATCAATCAACGTAATACACCATATAAACAGATTGAAGGAAAAAAATCACATGATTATATCTATTGATGCAGAAAAAGCATTTGACAAAATACAGCAACCTTTCTTGATAAAAACACTCCAAAAGATTGGAATACAAGGGAATTTTTTGAACATGATAAAGAGTATATATAAAAAACCTAAAGCCAATATTGTTTACAATGGAGAAATCCTAGACTCCTTCCCTCTAAACTCAGGAACAAGACAAGGATGCCCACTGTCTCCGCTCCTATTTAACATTGTCTTAGAAGTACTTGCTCGAGCACTGAGGCAAGAACCAGAAATAAAAGGCATTCAAATTGGAAAGGAAGAAGTCAAAATTTCATTATTTGCAGATGACATGATCCTATACATAGAAAACCCTGAGAGATCTACAACGAAGATTCTAGAACTCATAAATGAGTTTAGTAAAGTCGCAGGTTATAAGATCAATGCGCAAAAATCAGTAGCATTTCTGTACACCAATAATGAGGAAGATCAGGAGGAAATCAAGAAACAAATACCATTCACAATAGTAAATAAAAAAATCAAATACTTAGGAATAAATTTAACTAAAGAGGTAAAGAACTTATACACTGAGAACTATACAAGATTGTTCAAGGAAATCAAAGAAGACCTAAATAAATGGAAGACTATTCCTTGTTCATGGATAGGAAGACTGAACATTATTAAGATGTCTATCCTACCAAAACTGATCTACACATTCAATGCAATCCCAATAAAAATCAACGCAGCCTTCTTTAAGGAACTAGAAAAACTAACAATGAAATTTATTTGGAAAGGAAAGAGACCCCGAATAGCCAAAGACATACTGAAAAAGAAAAACGAAATTGGAGGAATCACACTACCTGACTTCAAAACATACTATAAAGCTATGGTGGTGAAAACAGCATGGTATTGGCATAAGGAGAGACACATAGACCAATGGAATCGAATTGAAAGCTCTGATATAGAACCTCACATATACAACCACATAATATTCGATAAAGCCACCAAACCCTCTCAACTGGGAGAGAGTGGCCTATTCAACAAATGGTGTCTGGAGAACTGGATAGCCATATGTAGAAGAATGAAAGAGGATTACCATCTCACACCTTATACAAAGATCAACTCAAGATGGATCAAAGACCTAAATATAAGAGCCAAGACCATAAAAACCTTAGAAAGCAGTGTAGGGAAACATCTACAGGACCTTGTAATAGGAAATGGATTTATGAATATCTCACCAAAAGCACGAGCAGCAAAAGAACTAATAGATAAATGGGACTTCCTCAAAATTAAAGCCTTCTGCACCTCAAAGGAGTTTGTCAAGAAAGTAAAAAGGGAGCCCACACAGTGGGAGAAAATATTTGGCAATCATATATCTGATAAGAAACTTATAACTTGCATATATAAAGAACTCCTATATCTTGAAAATAAAAAGATAAACAATCCATTTAAAAAATGGGAAAAAGACTTAATCAGACACTTCTCCGAAGAAATACAAATGGCAAGAAAGCACATGAAAAAATGTTCCAAATCTCTAGCTATCAGGGAAATGCAAATCAAAACTACAATGAGATACCATCTTATACCCATAAGATTGGCAGCTATGAAAAAAAAACAGAAGAATACAAGTGCTGGAGAGGATGTGAAGGAAGGGGAACACTCATCCACTGCTGGTGGGAATGCAGAAGGATCCAACCATTCTGGAGGACAGTATGGCGGTTTCTCAAAAAACTAGCCATAGATTTGCCATATGACCCAGCAATACCACTGCTGGGTATATACCCAGCAGAACTGAAAACAAGGACACAAACCGATATATGTACACCAATGTTCATAGCAGCATTGTTCACTATTGCCAAAAGTTGGAATCAACCCAAATGCCCATCAACAGATGAGTGGATCAATAAAATGTGGTATATACACACAATGGAATACTATTCAGCTGTAAGAACAAACACACTACAAACACATGTGATAACATGGATGAATCTTGAGAACCTTATGTTGAGTGAAGCAACCCAGACATTGAAGGACAAATACTACATGACCTCAATGATATGAAATAAACAAGCTGCCCTAGATAGCAAGAGACTGAACGATAGGCTTACAGGAAATTGGAGGGTGGAGGAAGGATATGAGCCGATGTCTGCAGGGGTGGAATTTAAGACGAGATCGTGGTAAGTATGAACACAAAGAAGAGATAAAGGGGGGGCAAGGGGTTGCCTTTGGTTGGGGCTTTGCGGGTTTGAGGGTGGCTGGGGAGGGACGGATGGGTAACGTTGCCCAAAAGTGGGGGGAGGGAGGGGTAGCATATGAACACAGGAGAGGGTCAGGTGTTGGTGGAGAGTAAAATGCCGAGAAAATCATATCAAAATATAATAAAGAGGGTTACCTGTTTAGAATGCTCGGAGGGGAGGGTCTGATGCAGGACGGGCTCCTGGGCAATGTCTAAATGCTCATTCTGCCAGAGTGGGTGACACCATGGGGTAGAAACCCAAGTAGTGAGAGTGGGGGTGGACCCACATCCTGGGGAGGACTAATGCCATCAAATAGAGGGAACTGTATCCCTCGAGAGAAAGGGTGGCTCCCAGTGCATTGGGGCAGTTGAGCAAGTTAGGCCCTGAACACTATTCCATCTATCTCTGGAAGTGGCTCCTCAGGAAACGGAGGTTGGCTGTCACTGTGGGCACCAAGGTGGAAGGGAAAATGGACGTTAAATGTGTGGAACCAAAGTAAATAGGGGGTAAGAGAGGAGTTTCTTGAGAGTACACAGGATGGATATAAAACATGTAATATTACACCATAACATATAGGAGATGACAGACTGATAATGTAAACCATAATGTAAGACATAGGATAACTAAAAATGTAAAGAACTGTGTATCCTAAAGTATGCACCATAATGTAAGCACAGATGTCACCTTGTTAGAAAGCTAATGTCTCAGACTCTGTACATCACTTTAAGTAAATATGATATGAATAGGGCATAAGAGTATCACTGTGGAAGCGAAAAGGTTTTCTGGTGGATGTGTGGGAGTGCTGTATATTATATATATACATTGCTGTGGTCTAGGACTCCTGTGAAGAAAAGCTGAATATTTGGGGGGGGGGGGGAAAGAAAAAGATAGGATGTGGAATTTTTTCAAGTCAACATTCTTTATCTAACTTCTTTAACTTTATCCAAGTTCTTTATCTATTCTTTAAACCCATCGCTATATGCCATTCCCTAGTAAGGGACCATGACATTATATTGGGCTTCAAATTTCGGGGAGTTCTGGATCACAGAGTGTTTCAGCAATGGCAATGGAGGGATACTGGTATGGGATGCCAATGACAGGTGATATATGGCTGACAGGGAGCTGTACAGAACATATGTACAGGGTGCATGGTAATGTTTGGATATACTCATAGTGGCAACAATTAAAAACCACAGTAGGGGGGGTACTGGGTTCCTGGCCAGTGGTGCTCTGTCGTGGTCCCTAGGGGAGCAGCAACAGTCTCCCAGGTACATTGGCGGGGACCGGGAGGGAGTGAGGGTTCAACAGTGAGCCCCTGATGCTAATGACTATGCTTGTGAGCTGATAAACCTAAAATAAGAACAAGGCCTAGAGCAACATTGTGCCTGGGAATTTCCTCCTGTCACCCTTCATGTTACTCAAATGTGGCCACTCTCGAAGCCAAACTCAGCATGTAAATGCAATGCCTTCCCCCCAGCGTGGGACATGACACCCGGGGATGAGCCTCCCTGGCAACGAGGGACCACTATCAACTACCAACTGATGATGCAATGGGAAAATGACCTTATACGGAAGGTTCAATGCGGATCAGCAGAATATCCATGTCTACATAAAATACCATGACTTTAAAATGCTGTTTGACCTAAAGTAAGGGGGAAATGGAAAGGAGAAATGAGTTTATATGGCTACGAGTTTCTAAAAAAGAGTCTGGAGGCTGGCAGAAGGATTGCCGTCAAGACAAGTGAGCAGAGTCAGAGAGACAGATAAAGCAGATACAACCCCCAGATATTGGTTCCTTTGAGGGCTAAAGAGACCCATGGGAGTTATGGTCATGGCTGATGGGGTTAACTACCAGGGCAGATGGCCCCTCTTTGGAAATGGTGTTTATGTGTGATGAATCTGGACTCAGATGGGATCTCCCTTCATAAGACTTTCATGCTAAGGTGCTGGAGGTGCAGTTAATGTTGGGGTTTAAGATATATTTAGGGGATTTGAATCTCTGGACTGACAATGTGATAGCCAGGTCCTGAGCCTCAACAGACTCCAGCACCTACAATCTGATCTATTGGACTTACCACACTCAGCTAAGATGGAGTTGAAGAAGGACAACCACCACACCATGGAGCCTAGAGTGATTACAACTGAAAATGGGAGGATTGCATCCAGCATCCATGTGGAATCTGAGCCTCCTCTTGACATAGAGGTGCAATGGACACAACCAATCCAATGTCCACATAGAAGAGGTGGCATTGGATTGGGAAAAGTGGACATGGTTGACGATGGGTATGGGGAAAGGCAGGAAGAGATGAGAGGTGGAGGCGTCTTTGGGACATGGAGCTGCCCTGGATGGTGCTTCAGAGGTAATCACCGGACATTGTAAATCCTCACAGGGCCCACTGGATGGAATGGAGGAGAGTATGGGCCATGATGTGAACCATTGTCTATGAGGTGCAGAGGTGCCCAAAGATGTACTTACCAAATCCAATGGATGTGTCATGATGATGGGAACGAGTGTTGTTGGGGGGGGGAGAGGGGGGGTGGGGGGGTGGGGTTGAATGGGACCTCACATATATATTTTCAATGTAATATTATTACAAAGTCAATAAAAAAAAAAAAAGAACAGACAACCAGGGGAGGGGGGGAAATTAAATAAATAAATAAATCTTTAAAAAAAAATAGAATGCATACTAATTTAGAAAAATTAAAGCAAAAATAAATTGGGGTATCAAAATAAAAAATGAAAAAGCTTTGTTTTTGATGCTTTGCCTTTTATCACTGCTGTGTTACCCCATTTGTACAGTGGCAAGGAAATTTCTTCCATTTCTTCTTCAGTGTGTACATCTTTTTCTTCTTTTTTTCTATTTATTAAGTTTGTCTTCACAGAAGTTTTAGATCACAGTAATTCATATATACAATATATGGTACTCCCACATATCCAGTATCAAACACTTTGTCCCTTCCCCAGCTATGATCTTTTTACATGTTCATATTATATTTGCTGCAAGTGATGTACAGACATTGAGACAATAGCTTTCAAACATGATTACCCTTGGGTTTACATTATGGTTTACATTTTAGCCTATAGGCTTTTAAACATTTTTGGTGTACTTTAATGTGTCCTATATCCATCATTACATAATCTTGTGGAACACTTCCACTGCCCCAAAATTACACTGATTCCATCTATTCAATACCTGTTTCCCCCTCCTCTCATGGCCTACGGTGAAAATCAATCTTCATTATTTGAAGGACCATATTCAGAGATACTTGCAACAATGTTGTGGGCTTGACATGCTCTACTGCCCTAACCCACTGGGAGCCACCAAATCTCTCAAGAAATGTAATTCCCTCTACCTTCACTCTCATTGTATAGGTCTCTATCCAATGATATAACCCACTATGACAAAATGATCACTCATACACTCCTTAGAAGCCTGCCTTTGGTCAAATTCTCCCCTTTAAGTATCTTAAACAGGTAACATTCCTTATATTTTCAAAAAAGTTTTCTCAACATTATACTTTCAACCACATACGTGACAATCTCCTATGTTCAAATGTTCCCCCCTCCCCCTATTTCTTGAGCCATCTTACCCATCCTCCCATCCCTATCCCCCCTCAAGCCTGCAAAGGTATCCCTATGCTCCCATTTTGTCCCTTCCCTGTACAAATACTTACCTCCAGCTTATCATAGATTTCACCCAGGTAGGTGTCAGCTTGCAACCTTCCTCTACCCCCTAAATTCCTTTAAGCCTATCATCCTTTCTCTAGCTCTCTGAGACAGCTTGGTTTATTTATTTCATATTAGTGAGGTCACATAGTATTTGTCCTTCAATGCCTGGGTTGCTTCACTCAACATAAGGTTCTCAAGATTTGTCCATGTTATCACATGTGTTTGTACTGTGTTCATTCTTATGGCTGAGTAGTATTCCGTAGTATGTATATACCACATTTTATTTATCCATTCATCTGTTATTGGGCATTTGGGTTGATTCCAACTTTTGGCAATAGTGAATAGTGCTGCTATGAACATTGGTGTGCATATATCAGTTTGTGTCCTTATTTTCAGTTCTACTGAGTATATGCCCAGCAGAGGTATTGCTGGGTCATATGGCAAATCTATAGCTAGTTATCTGATGAACTGCCAAACTCTCCTCCAGAATGGCTGTATCCTTCTACATTCCCACCAGCAATGAGTGAGTGTTCCCATTCCTCCACATCCTCTAGCACTTAAAGTCTGTTTTTTTTTTCATAGCTCACAATCTTATGAGAGTAAGATGGTATCTCATTGTAGTTTTGATTTGTCTTACCCTAATAGCTAGTGATTTTGTGCATTTTTTTCATGTGCTTTTTAGCCATTTGTATTCTTCTTTTGAGAAGTGTTTTTTCAAATCTTTTTCCCATTTTTTGAATGGGTTGTTTCTCATTACTTTCAAGATATAGGAGTTTTTTATATATGCAGGATATAAGTCTCTAATCAGATATCTGGTTACCAAATATTTTCTCCCATTGGGTAGGCTCTCTTTTCACTTTTTTTTAACAAACTCCTTTGAGGTGCAGTTGGCTTTAATTTTGATGAAATCCCATTTATCTATTTGTTCTTTGCTGTTCATGCTTTGGGTGTGAAGTTCATGAAGCCATTTCCTATTACAAGGTCCTGTAGATGGCTCCCTACATTTCTTTCCAAAGTCTTTATGGCCTTGGCTCTTATATTTAGGTCTTTGATCCATCTTGAGTTGATTTTTGTATAAAGTGTGAGCTGGTAATCCGCTTTCATTCTTTTACATATGGATATCCACCTCTCCAGGCACTATTTGTTGAAGAGGTCATTCTCTCCCAGTTGAATGGGTTTGGTGGCCTTATCGAATATTATATGGCTGTATATATGAGGATCTATATCAGGACTCTCAGTTTGGTTCCATTGGTCTGTGTGTCTATCTTTGTGCCAATACCATGCTGTTTCACTTCTGTAGCTTTGTAGTATATTTTGAAGTCAGGTACTGTGATTCCTCCAATTTCATTTTTGTTTTTCAATATGTCTTTGGCTATTTGGGGCCTCTTTCCTTTCCAAGTAAATTTCAATCCTACTTTTTCTAATTCATTAAAGAATACTGTGTTGATCTTTATTGGGACTGCATTAAATGTGTAGATCAGTTTCGGTAGGATAGACATCTTAATAATATTTAGTCTTCCTATTCATGAACAGGGAATATTCTTTCATTTATTTAACTTTTCTTTGATTTCCTTGAACAGTGTTGTGTAGTATTCTGTGTATAAGTCTTTTACATCTTTCATTAAATTTATTCCTAGGTATTTGTTTTTTTATTTACTTTGTAAATGGTATTTATTTCTTGATTTCCTCCTGAGATTACTCATTATTGGTGTACAGAAATGCTACTGATTTTTGCTCATTGATATTATAACCTGCAACTTTACTGAACTCATTTATGAGTTCTAGAAGCTTTCTTGTAGACTTCTTAGGGTTTTCTATGTATAGGATCATGTCATCTGCAAATAATGAAATTTTGACTTCTTCCTTTCCAATTTGAATGCCTTTTATGTATGGTTCTTGCCTCAGCAAGTACTTGCCTGAGCAAGTACTTCTAAGACAATGTTAAATAGAAGGGGTGATAGTGGGCATCCTTGTCTTGTACCTGATCTTACAGGGAAAGATTTTAGGATTTTACCATTGTAAATGATGTTAACTGTGGGTTTTTCATACATACCCTTTATCATGTTCAGAAAATTTCCTTCTATTCTGATCTTTTGGAGTGTTTTTATTAAGAAAGGGTGTTATATTTTGTCAAATACTTTTTCTGCATCTATAGATGTTATCATGTGATTTTTTTCCTTCAATCTATTTATATGGTGTATTACATTAATTGATTTTCTTATGTTGAAACATTGTTGCATACCAGGAATGAATTTCACTTGGTCATAGTGTATAATTCATTTAATGTGTTGTTGAATATGATTAGCAAGTATTTTGTTGAGGATTTTCACATCTAGGTACATAGAGAGATTGGTCTGTACTTTTCATTTTTTGTGGTGTCTTTGTTTGGCTTTGGTACTAGGATAATGTTGGCATCATAAAATGAGTTAGGCAATGCTCATTCTGTTTCAATTTTTCAGAAGAGTTTCAGCAAGATTGGTGTCTGTTCTTTCTGGAATGTTTTGTAGAATTCACCTATGAAGCCATCCGGCCCAGGGCTCTTCTTAGTTGGGAAGTTTTTACTGACAGATTCTATCTCTTTCCTTGTGATTGGTTTGTTGAGATTATCAATTTCTTTTTTCATCAATGTAGGCTGCTTATGTGTTCCAGTTGCAGTGAGCTGGTGCTTGGGCCAGGCCCAGATGCCAAGCGGTGCTCCAGTTTTGACTGCCATGAACTTGCTGTAGGATTCATTGTACAGCAGTTTGTCTTGGATGGATTTCTCAGAGTGGAATTAGCAACAATGATGCGGGACAAGATGGTGGCTGAGTGAGCTTACCTGATAATATCTCCTGCAGAGAAGCAGCTGGGCAGCATTGGAGGCTCTTTGGGACCAGGCTGTTTCAGGATTTTTGCAGGATAGGAGGTATCTGGACATCGATTTGGTGGGAAGGTAACAGAGAAAATACATCTATAAAATATACACGAAGGTCCCGACTGCGCGCAGAAAGCTCTCTCCTTGGGTGGGCGGAGCTGCGGCACCTGGTGCTGCCAGGGCATGGGGTGCTGCCGCGGCAGTACTGGGAAATTCATAAGCCCTGAGCGGCCTATTGGGGGGTTAATAGGACAGGAGGCGCTAGCAGACAAATTTGGGGAGACAAATGGGAGTTTTATGTCAAAGCAGGGGGAATTTTTGATTGCAGACACAAACAATAGTGCTTCTGCCTAGAGCCACGCCCCCCCCAAACCCGGCTGCCGATCTACAGAGGACTTAAAGTGATAGCAATAAAGAGATGCCACCAGGGACTGGTAGGGTGGGAGGTGTTTGTAAGCTGATTAGGGGAATATTTTTGTGAAGCATGGGAATTTCGGGTTTGAACTCTGTAATTAGCACTTCTCGCTGAATCCCCTCACATGGAATTGGCTATTGATCTGCATCATTAAATTGGCTGCAGCCTAGAGGCACCCCCAGGTGGCCGTTCCAGGGGATCACAGGGTGGGAGGGGTCCTGAAGTCAATTGGTGATATATCCACAGAATAGACCCCAGTGAGTGAGTGAATTGTGGGGTACAGAACACAGGATAGAGCTTGTGGATGTGACCTCATCCATAGGGCTGTCACCCACCTGTGCAGATCCCTGAAGGCTGTGATGCACTGTGGTGCTCCCAGGCTTCCTGTTAAACAGACTTGAGGTTGCCAGGTCTGAGTCCCCTAAACCCTGGTGGCCCACAACCTAGAGACTCACACCTCTTGAGTCGTCAACATCTCAGACTTTCCATCCCTGAATCCATCACGACCTGAGGTCCATCTGAGGTCCTTGGATGACCTAGCCCTCAAAGTTTGCATTTTTTCTTTTTTGTTTTGTTTTGTGTTGTTTTTATTTTTATTCCATTTTTATTTTTTATTTTATTTTTTTAATGTTCTGATTGCTAACATTGCATTATCTCCTACTCTTATCTCCCAGTGTATCCCCCACAGTCTTTTTTTTTTTCAGTTATTTAGGGTTGTTTTTTTTAAATTGGTATTGTGCCTGTGGTGGTTGGTGTATATCTTTTTTCTCTTTTCCCTATCTGTTCCCCGCCCTTTACCCACTCCGTTTTTCTTTCTTCCTTTCTTCTCTTTTTTCTCTCTCTCTCTCATCCCCCATCTTCTTATTCTATTTTATCTTAACTATACAATAGGTGCTGCAGAGAACACCTCACATTTGCTGGGCTTCCTCATCCTCCACTGCCTCATTTCTGTGTGAACAGATTTTGGCTATCTACATTATCGCCTTTCCCCTACATCTTGATATCCTCCATCATCTACTGTCTCTCCTATATTCCACCTCCCTTTCCTTGATCCACAAAGTCTCTAACTCTTAATTTCTAATACCTTTGTTTTGTTTTCTGTCTGTTATCCACTCTTGAAACTATTACCTTTCTTTTCTCTTCCCTCTCTCACGAAAACAATAGCTTTTTAGTTCATACCATATTCCTCCCATATTCAGTCATCTACCTTATGATAGGTACTCTACCTACTGCTATAACTCTACACAATGTACATGAATCTAACCTCCATCCTCCCAGATCTCACACTGTTGCTTTGTTAACATATATCACCAATACCACTTTACACTTTTTCCTTGCTTACACAATTCCCTTTCCCCAGCACTAATACTTTCTTTTCAAGCGAACTTAACCAGCAATAAGAAATTAGAATAAGAAGAACAAAGTGACAAAGAGAAGATATAAAACTTACACAAAAACAACAGCTAATTAATCTCCAAGACTAGAAAAAGAAGCTACGGAACTGATTAAACCCATCAAGATAAAATGATGACCAGACAGCAACAAAAATCTACAAACCAAACCAGTAATCAGGAAAACATGGCTGAATCCAATCAACAAACTACAAATCAGGAAGGGGAGCAGAACTTTGCACAAGCAATGAAAGATCTCAGAACATTTATCACCGACAAATTTGATGAAGTAAAGGAAGGGGTTAACAACGTGAAGACAACACTTAGAGGGGAAATTGCAGACATAAGCAAAAAGAACAGATATGATGGGAATGAACACCACAATTCAAGAAATCAAAAATACACTTGCAGCAAATATCAGCAGACTAGAAGAGGCAGAGCAGAGAATTAGTGATGTGGAAGACAGTACATCGGAAATCAAACAGATAGTAGAAGTGGCTGATAAAAAGATAGAAAAAAATCCAGTTAGGACTTAGGGACATGAATGATAATGCAAAACGCTCAAACATACGTATTATAGGCATTCCAGAAGGAGAACAGAAGGGAAAGGGGTCAGAAGGAGTGTTGCAGGAAATAATGGATGAAAACTTCCCAAATCTACTGAACGAGACAGATGTACATATCGAAGAAGCACAGCGTACTCCACTGGTCATAAACCCCAACAGGCCCACCCCAAGACATATACTTGTCAAATTATCCAATGCTCAAGACAAAGAGAAAATTCTAAAAGCAGCAAAAGAAAAGAAAACCATCACATACAAGGAAAGCTCCATAAGATTAAGTGCTGATTTCTCCTCTGAAACCATGGAGGCAAGAAGGCAATGGTATGATATAGTCAAGGTACTAAAGGAAAAAAATTTCCAACCAAGAATACTCTATCCAGCTAAGCTAGCATTCAAAAATGATGGAGAGTTCAAAATATTCACAGATAAACAGAAACTGAAAGAGTATGCCAACAAGAAACCTCCCCTTCAAGAAATTCTAAAGGGAGTTCTGCAAGAAGAAAGGAAAAAACAGGACAGGCAGAGTTGTAGGAGAGTGTAAGAGCAACAAAAAAGACAAAAATAGAAGGAAAAAATACAATCAAAATATGGCTATCACAAATAATTCCTTGAAAGTAATAACACTGAATGTCAATGGACTAAACTCATCTATCAAAAGATTCAGACTGGGACATTGGATAAGGAAATATGACCCATCTATATGCTGTCTACAAGAGACACATCTTAGACGCAGAGACTCATGGAGGTTGAAAGTGAATGGCTGAAAAACAATCATATAAGCAAACAATAACCAAAAAAAGGCAGGAGTAGCTATATTAATATCAGACAAAATAGGCTTTAAATGTGAAACAACTGTGAGAGACAAAGAAGGATACTACATTTTAGTGAAAGGGACCATCGGTCAAGAAGATCGAACAATCATAAATATTTATGCTCCTAACAAGGGCGCCTCTAAATACATGAGGCAAATGCTGGAAAAACTAAGTGAAAGAATAGATGCATCTACAATTATAGTGGGGGATTTTAATACACCACTATCAACTCTTGACAGAACATCTCAAAAGAGAATCACTAAAGAAACAAAACATTTGAACAGTGTATTAGAGGAGTTGGATCTAATAGACATGCATAGATCATTATACCCAAACACAGCAGGATATACATTTTTCTCAAGCACACATGGATCATTCACCAAGATAGACCATATGCTAGGCCACAAAGAAAGGTTAATGAATTCAGAAAGATCGAAATCATACAAAACAATACCTCTGACCACAGTGGAGTGAAGCTGGAAATTTGCAAGGAATAGAGGCCCAGATTTCACACCATGATTTGGAAATTAAACAGCACACTCTTAGAAAAACAGTGGGTCAAAGAGGAAATCTCAAAATAAATCAATGACTACCTTGAAACAAATGATAATGATAACAAAACATACCAAAATTTATGGGATGCAGCAAAAGCAGTACTGAGAAGGAAATTTATAGCCATAAATTCATATATCAAAAAAGAAGAGCAAAAATTAAAGAACTGCACATTTGAAGGAATTAGAAAAACAACAACAAAGTAATCCAACAGGAAGAAGAAGGGAGGAAAGAACAAAGATAAAAGCAGAACTAAATGAAAGAGAAAATAAGAAAGCACTTGAAAAGATAAACAAGACCAAGAGCTGGTTTTTTGAGAAGATCAACAAAATTGACAAACCTTTAGCAAGACTAATAAAGAAAAAAAACAGAGAAGATGCAAATACACAAAAGAAGAAATGAGAAAGGCGATATCACCACTGACTCCACAGAAATAAAGACTATCATAAAGAGGATACTTTGAAAAACTATATTCCAACAAAAATGACAATTCAGAGGAAATGGACAAATTCCTAGAAACACATAAGCAGCCTATATTGACGAAAGAAGAAATTGATGATCTCAACAAACCAATCACAAGTAAAGAGATAGAATCAGTCATTAAAAACCTCCCAACTAAGAAGAGCCCAGGGCCAGACGGCTTCACAGGTGAATTCTACAAAACATTCCGGAAAGAACTAACACCAATCCTGCTGAAACTCTTCCAAAAAAATCGAAACAGAAGGAACATTGCCTAACTCCTTCTATGATGCTAACATTACCCTAGTACCAAAGACAAACAAAGACACCACAAGAAAGGAAAATTACAGACCAATTTCTCTAATGAACCTAGACGCAAAAATACTTAACAAAATACTTGCTAATCGTATTAAACAACACATTTAACGAATTATACACCAGGACCAAATGGGATTTATTCCAGGTATGCAAGGATGGTTCAACATAAGAAAATCAATCAATGCAATACACCATATAAACAGATTGAAGGAAAAAAATCACATGATTATATCTATAGATGCAGAAAAAGCATTTGACAAAATACAGCACCCTTTCTTGATAAAAACACTCCAAAAGATTGGAATACAAGGAAACTTTTTGAACATAATAAAGAGTATATATGAAAAACCTAAAGCCAACATTGTTTACAATGGAGAAATCCTAAAATCCTTCCCTCTAAACTCAGGAACAAGATAAGGATGCCCACTCTCTCCCCTTCTATTTAACATTGTCTTAAAAGTACTTGCTTGTGGACCATTTATTAGGGGTGCAGTGATACTCAGATATGTACTTACCAGTCACAATGGATGTGTCACAATGATGGGAGAGAGTGTTGCTGTGGGGGGAGTGGGGGGTGGGGGTGGTGGGGTTGAATGGGACCTCATATTTTTTTAATGTAATTTTTAAAAATAAATAAATAAATAAAACTACTTGCTCGAACACTGAGGCAAAAACCAGATATAAAAGGCATTCAAATTGGAAAGGAAGAAGTCAAAATTTCATTATTTGCAGATGACATGATCCTATACATAGAAAACCCTGAGAGATCTACAAGAAAGCTTCTAGAACTCATAAATGAGTTTAGTAAAATCGCAGGATATAAGATCGATGCGCAAAAATCAGTAGCTTTCTGTACACCAATAATGAGCAAAATCAGGAGGAAATCAAGAAACAAATACCATTCACAATAGTAAATTAAAAAATCAAATATTTAGGAATAAATTTAAATAAAGATGTAAAAAACTTGTACACTGAGAACTATACAAGACAGTTCAAGGAATTCAAAGAAGACCTAAATAAATGGAAGAATATTCCTTGTTCATGGATAAGAAGACTAAATATTACTAAGATGTCTATCCTACCAAAACTGATCTACACATTCAATGCAATCCCCAAAAAAATCAACACAGCCTTCTTTAAGGACTAGAAAAACTAACTATGAAATTTATTTGGAAAGGAAAGAGGCCCCGAATAGCCAAAGACATATTGAAAAAGAAAAACGAAATTGGAGGAATCACACTACCTGACTTCAAAACATACTACAAAGCTACAGTAGTGAAAACAGCATGGTATTGGTATAAGGAGAGACACACAGACCAATGGAATTGAATTGAAAGTTCTGATATAGAACCTCATATATATAGCCGTATAATATTCGATAAACTCACCAAACCCTCTCAACTGGGAGAGAATGGCCTATTCAACAAATGGTGCCTGGAGAACTGGATATCCATATGTAGAAGAATGAAAGAGGATTACCATCTCAAACCTTGTACAAATATCAACTCAAGAAGGATCAAAGACCTAAATATAAGAGCCAAGACCATAAAGACCTTGGAAAGCAGTGTAGGGAAACATCTACAGGACCTTGTAATATGAAATGGCTTCATGAATTTCACACCAAAAGCACGAGCAGCAAAAGAACAAATAGATAAATGGGACTTCCTCAAAATTAAAGCCTTCTTCACCTCAAAGGAGTTTGTCAAGAAAGTAAAAAGGGAACCCACACAATGGGAGGAAATATTTGGCAACCATATATCTGATAACAGACTTATAAATTGCATATATAAAGAACTCCTATGTCTTGAAAATAAAAAGATAAACAGCCCATTTAAAAAATGGGAAAAAGATTTAAACAGACACTTCTCCAAAGAACAAATACAAATGGCTAAAAAGCACATGAAAAAATGCTCCAAATCTCTAGCTATCAGGGAAATGCAAATCAAAACTACAATGAGATACCATCTTACTCCCATAAGATTGGCAGCTATGAAAAAAAACAGAAGAATACAAATGCTGGAGAGGACGTGAAGAAATGGGAACACTCATCTACTGCTGGTGGGAATGCAGAAGGATCCAACCATTCTGGAGGACAGTTTGGTGGTTTCTCAAAAAACTAACCATAGATTTGCCATATGACCCAGCAATACCACTGCTGGGTATATACCCAGCAGAACTGAAAACAAGGACACAAAGCGATATATGCACACCAGTGTTCATAGCAGCATTGTTCACTATCGCCAAAAGTTGGAATCAACCCAAATGCCCACCAACAGATGAGTGGATCAATAAAATGTGGTATATACACACAATGGAATACTACTCAGCTTTAAGAACAAATACACTACAAACACACGTGATAACATGGATGAATCTTGAGAACCTTATGTTGAGTGAAGCAACCCAGGCATTGAAGGACAAATACTACATGACCTCAATGATATGAAATAAGTAAGCGGCCTCAGAGAGCTAGAGACTGGAAAATAGGTTTACAGGAAATCGGGGGGTGGAGGAAGGATGTGGGCTGACGTTTGCAGGGGTGGAATCTATGATGAGCTGGCGGTACTTATGAGCACAAAGAAGAGATAAAATGGGGGCAAGGGGTTGCCTTTGGGTGGGGCTTTGTGGGTTTGAGGGGGGCTGGGGATGGGCGGATGGGTAATAGTGTCCAAGAAATTGGGGGGAGGGTGGGGCAACATACGAACATAGGAGATTGTCAGGTGTTGGTTGAGAGTAAAATACTGAGAAAATTGTATCAAAATATAATTAGGAGGGTTACCTGTTTAGGATGCTTGGAGGGGATGGTCTGATGTAGGACGGACTCCTGGGGAATGTCTGAATGCTCATTTTGCCAGGGTGGGTTGTACCATTGGGTAGACACCCAAGAAGTGAGAGTTGGGGTGGACCCACATCCTGGGGAGGACTAATGTCATCAAATAGAACTGTATCTCTCAAGAGAAAAGGTGGCTCCCAGGGCATTAGGGCAGTTGAGCAAGCCTGAACTTTGTTGCAAGTATCTCTGGACATGGCTCCTCAGGAAATGGAGATTGGCTGTCGCTGTGGGCCCCAAGCAGAGGGGAAAATGGATGTTGAATGGATGGAACCAAGGTAAATGTGGGGGCAAGAGAGGAGTTTCGTGAGAGTACACGAGGATGAATATAAAACATGTAATATTACACCAAAAACATATAGGGGACGACAGACTAATAATGTAAAACATAGGATAACTAAAAAATTTAGAAAACTGTATATCCTAATGTATGGACCACATTATAAGCACCGATGTCACCTTGTTGGAAAGCTATTGTTTTCAGAGTCTGTACATCAGTTTCAGTAAATATGATATGAATAAGTTAAAAGATTATTGCTGTGGAAGGGAAAAGGTTTTATGGTGGATGTCTGGGAGTACTGTGTATTGTATATATGAATCAATTTGATCTAAGACTCTTGTGAAGAGAAGCTCAATAATTAGGGAAAAGAAAAGAAAATGATAGGATGTAGAAATTTTTCCAAATCAATATGTACTCTAGATCTAACCTTTAAACTCATCGCTATATTCCATTTTACTAGTAAGGGAACCTGACATTATATTGGGATTCAATTTACAGGAAGTTTTGGATCACGGAGTGGTTCAACAATGGCGGTGGAGGAATACTGGTATGGGATTTTATTGACAGGCTATATATGGTTGACAGGGAGTTATATAGGGCATATGTCCAGGGTGCATGGTAATGTTTAGATATACTCATAGTGGAAACAATTAAAAACAACAGCTGTGGGGGTACTGGGTTCCTGGCTGGGGGGGCTCTGTCATGGTCCCTAGGGGAGCTGCGGCAGTCCCCCAGGTGCAACAGTAAGAACCAGGAAAGAATGAGGGTCCAACAGTGGGCTCTTGATACTAACGACTATGCTTGTGAGCCTATACACCTGCAATAAGAACAAGGCCTAGAGCAGCATTGTGCCTGGGAGTTTCCTCCTGACAGCCTTCATGTTACTCAAATGTGGCCAGTCTCTTGTGATTGGTTTGTTGAGATCATCAATTTATTTTTTTGTCAATATGGGCTGCTTATGTGTTTCCAGGAATTTGTCCATTTCCTCTGAATTGTCATTTTTGTTGGAATATAGTTTTTCAAAGCATCCTCTTATGATAGTCTTTATTTCTGTGGGGTCTGTGGTGATATCTCCTTTCTCATGTCTTATTTTGTGTATTTGCATCTTCTCTCTTTTTTTCTTTGTTAGTCGAGCTAAGGGTTTGTCAATTTTGTTGATCTTCTCAAAGAACCAGCTCTTGGTTTTATTTATTTAAGTGCTTTCTTATTTTCTATTTTATTTAGTTCTGCTCTTATCTTTGTTCTTTCTTCTTCCTTTGGGGTTATTTTGTTGTTGGTTTTTTTTAACTAATTTCTCCAATTGTGCAGTTATTTCTTCAATTTTTGCTCTTACTTCTTTTTTAATGTATGAATATATGGCTATGAATTTCCTTGTCAGTACAGCTTTTGCTGCTTCCTGTAAGTTTTGATATGTTGTGTTACCACTTTCATTAGTTTCAAGGTAGTTATTGATTTCTTTTTTAGATTTCCTCCTTGACCCACTGTTTTTCTAAGAGTGTGTTGTTTAAATTCCATACCTTGGTGTGAAATCTGGGCCTCTGGCCCTTGCAGATTTCCAGCTTCACTCCACTGTGGTCAGAGGAATTGTTTTGTATGATTTCAATCTTTCTGAATTCACTGAGACTTTCTTTGTGGCCTAACATATGCTCTATCTTGGAGAACGATCCATATGCATTTGAAAAAAATGTATATCCTGCTGTATTTGGGTGTAATGTTCTGTATATATTTATTAGGTCCAGCTCCTCTAATATACTGTTCAAAGTTTTTCTTTATTGATTCTCTTTTTAGATGTTCTGTCCAAAGTTGGTAGTGTTGTATTAAAGTCCCACACTGTAATTGTAGAGGCATCTATTCTTTCACTTAGTTTTTCCAGTGTTTGCCTCATATATTTGGAAGCATCCTTGTTAGGAGAATAAATGTTTATGATTGTTCATTCTTGAAAGATTATCCCTTTCATTAATATGTAGTGTGCATCTTTGTCTCTCACAATTGTTTTGCCTTTAAAGTCTATCTTGTCTGATATTAATATAGCTACTCCTGCTCTTTTTTGGTTATTGTTCACTTGTAAGATTGTTTTCTAGCCATTCACTTTCAACCTTCTTGAATCCCTGGTTCTAAGACTTGTTTCTTGTAGACAGCATATAGATGGTCCTATTTCCTTATCCAATCTTCCAGTCTGAATCTTTTGACAGGTGAGTTTAATCCATTGACATTCAATGTTATTACTTGCAAGGAATTATTTATATTAGCCATATTTTCTTTGGATTTGTGTTAGTCATGTTTTGTTTGATTTTTTCCCTCTTTTTGTCTTTTAATTGCTCTTACACTCTCCTCCAACTCTGCCTCTCCTGTTTTTTTCTTTCTTCCTGCAGAACTCAATTTAGTATTTCTTGAAGGGCAGGATTCTTGTTGGCATACTCTCTTAGTTTCTGTTTATCTGTGGATATTTTGAACTCTCCATCATTTTTGAAGGCTAGGTTAGCTGGATATAGTATTCTTGTTTGGAAATTTTTTTCTTTTAGTACCTTGACTATATCATACCACTGCCTTCTTGCCTCCATGGTTTCAGATGAGAAATCATCTCTTAATCTTATAGAGCCTCCTTTGTATGTGATGGTTCTCTTTTCACTTGCTGCTTTTAAAATTTTCTCTTTGTCTTGATCATTGGATAATTTTACAAGTATATGTTTTAGGGTAGGCCTGTTGGGATTTATGTCTGAGGTGTGTTTTGCTTCCTGGACATGTCCGTCCATCTCCCTCAGTAGATTTGGGAAGTTTTCAGCCATTATTTCCTCCAAAACCCCTTCTATTCCCTTGCCCTTCTCTTCTCCTTCTGGAATGCACAAATGCATATGTTTGTGCATTGTCATTCAGGCCCCTAAGTCCAAACTGGATTTTTTCTATCTTTTATTGATCAGGTCTACTATCTGTTTGATTTCAGTTGTTCTGTCTTCCACATCACCAATTCTTTCCTCTGCCTCTTCAAATCTGCTGTTATTTGCTGAGAGTGTATTTTTGATTTCTTGAATTGTGCTGTTCATCACCATCATATCCGTTATCTTTTAAAATATGATTGCAATTTCCTCTGTAGTCTCTCCAAGTGTTTTCTTTGTATTCTTAATCTCTTCCTTCACTTCATCAAATCAGTCACTAATATGTTTTGAGAGCTTTAATTACTTGTTCAACGTTCTGCTCCTCTTCCTGTTTTGGTTTTTTTTTTTTTTAATTTGTTCATTGGGTTGGGCCTTGTTTTCCTGATTATTGGTTTGGTTTGTAGTTTTTTGTTGCTGTCTGGTCATCATTTTATCTTGATGGGTTTAATCAGTTCCTTAGCTTCTTTGTCTAGTCTTGTGGCTTAATTAGTTGTTTTTGCATATGTGTTATGTCTTCTCTTTGTCACTTTGCTCTTCTTATTCTATTTTCTTGTTGCTGGCTAAGTTCACTTGAAGGGAAATATTAGGGTCAGGGAAAGCAAAATGAGTAAGAAAATAAAATGTATAATAGTATTGATAGTAAATGTTAACAGAGGAAACTTGTGAGACCTAGGATAATAGACATTAGACTTATGCAAGCTGTGTATAGTTATAACAATAAGTAAAGTAGAGAGCCCATAATTAGTCAGTCAACTGAATATGAGGGGGAATATAGTATGAATTAAAAGGCCAGTGTTTTCAGGAGAGAGGTAAACAGAAAAGAAAATAATAGAAAGAGTGAATAAAAGTCAGAAAATAGAACAAAGGTATTAGAAATAAAAAGTCAGAAAATTTGGGGGCCAAAGAGAGGTGGAATTTAAGAGAAACAATAAATGATGGAGGACAGAAAGATGTAGAGAAAAGAGGATAGTGTCAGTGGCCAAAATCAATACACACAGAAAAGAGGAAATGGAGGATGAGGAAACACAGCAAATGTGAAGTGCTTCCTGCAGCACCTAATACAAGAAAAAAAAAAAAGAAGAGAAAGGAAGAAAAAAATTTTTTTTTCCAAGGATATTATTATTTTTATTGATATATATTTCCTCAATAAATTTTATGAGTATTAAACATTTACAATAACAAAAAATATATGTAACACGTAAGTTTATGTAATGCTATTTGTGTGCAAAATAGTTCAAAACAAAATTAAAGATGTATATTTTATATATTTTAAATAATTTTGTAAGTGACAATTATACCTTCCTAGATTTTAAATATATATTTACTTATTATGTATCATTAAAATTGATTGTGTGCTTTGTAACACTCTTCTTTGGGAATATTTTCTTTTTTTTTTTTTTTAATTTTTTTATTTTTTATTGACTTTGTAATAATATTACATTAAAAATATATATGTGAGGTCCCATTCAACCCCACCCCCCCACCCCCCCTCTCCCCCCCCCCAACAACACTCGTTCCCATCATCATGACACATCCATTGGATTTGGTAAGTACATCTTTGGGCACCTCTGCACCTCATATACATTGGTTCACATCATGGCCCATACTCTCCTCTATTCCATCATGTAGGCCCTGTGAGGATTTACAATGTCCGGTGATTACCTCTGAAGCACCATCCAGGGCAGCTCCATGTCCCGAAGACGCCTCCACCTCTCATCTCTTCCTGCCTTTCCCCATACCCTTTGTCCATTATGTCCACTTTTCCCAATCCAATGCCACCTCTTCTATGTGGACACTGGATTGGTTGTGTCCATTGCACCTCTATGTCAAGAGGAGGCTCAGATTCCACCTGGATGCTGGATGCAATCCTCCCATTTTCAGTTGTAATCACTCTAGGCTCCATGGTGTGGTGGTTGTCCTTCTTCACCTCCATCTTAGCTGAGTGTGGTAAGTCCAATAAATCAGATTGTAGGTGCTGGAGTCTGTTGAGGCTCAGGATCTGGCTATCACATTGTCAGTCCAGAGATTCAAATCCCCTAAATATATCTTAAACCCCAACATTAACTGCACCTCCAGCACATTAGCATGAAAGTCTTATGAAGGGAGATCCCATCTGAGTCCAGATTCATCACACATAAACACCATTTCCAAAGAGGGGCCATCTGCCCTGGTAGTTAACCCCATCGGCCATGACCATAACTCCCATGGGTCTCTTTAGCCCTCAAAGGAACCAATATCTGGGGGTTGTATCTGCTTTATCTGTCTCTCTGACTCTGCTCAGTTGTGCATGAGGGCAAACCTTCTGCCAGCCTCCAGACTCTTTTTTAGAAACTCGTAGCCATATAAACTCATTTCTCCTTTCCATTTCCCCCTTACTTTAGGTCAAACAGCAAGGAAGAAAAATTTTTAAAAGGGGGGAAGCAAGCAAGAAAATGAAAAAGAGAAAAAGGAAAGGAAAGGAAAGAAAGGAAAAGAAAGGAAAGGAAAGGAAAGGAAAGGAAAGGAAAGGAAAGGAAAGGAAAGGAAAGGAAAGGAAAGGAAAGGAAAGGAAAGGAAAGGAAAGGAAAGGGGACTTTGAGGGGTAAAGAGGAAGGAAAAACCAGAAGACAAACCAATGACAATAACAAAAAAACCCAAAGTTTCAAGCTAGGAATCCTCTTTGCAGTGAAATAAAATGCTTAGGAATCTGAAGTTCCCTTTTTCTCCCTTCCTCACTTCCCTCTCCTCCAGGGCAGCAGGAAAGTTGCATGAGAGGCTCAGAAGGAGGTTCAAGTAGGTCCTTGGTGAATCAACTCAACACAGAAGACAATGACTCTTTATTTCCCATGAGAAAGCACCTACACCTCACCAGGAACCCCAAATATGCTACTGGAAGCTTGGAAAGCACATCCTGTGGGAAATAAAGGCATGTTGTTTCCATGGAAGCAAGTTACTTCTTTGACCACTGAGTCAGGCTGTCTCTTATGATTATCGGTGCGGAGCACAATCTTGGCTGGGTCAGCACACCTGCAGGCAGAACAATACCTATAGAACAGAACAACCTGAGTAACAGGATTTATGAGTATAGTTACTGATTTTTATAATAATAGTTCCAGTAAAGTTTGTTGGGTTTTCATCAATCACTAGTTAATATAGAATGAGGTAAGGGTAATAGGTAACTTGATTTTGTGCTGAATGTCATGTAGGTTAGGGGTATATATACTAGCCCCTCGACTCAATAAAGTTGTCTGATGAGCTTGAGAAATCAATGCTCTCAGATCCCCTGAACCCAATCTTTCTTTGTCTTTCATTCCTGATACCTCAGGTCACTGAACAAGACTCTGACAGGTGGCGCCCAGACGTGGGGCCTGAGGCAGAGGATTCATCAAGACACGGCAGTGTAGGATCTTCCACCTCTGGATCGGGAATGCGGAAAGCTGAAAAGCCTTTTTTAAGGTAAGGAGCATCAAAATTAATTAACCCGGGTAAATTGCTGCTTCATATTATTAAGTTTTGCTTTCCGTTAGCATCAGGGTATGGGTAATCAACCAGGACGCTTGGAAGAATATTCACAGGTTTTGAAAACACTGTTGCACAGTGTAGGAGTCACAGTTAAGACTGCAGATTTGTTAGAATTGTTTGCTTTGGTTCAAAACCATTGTTATTGGTTTCAACTGCAAGGAAAGAATTTGATGAATGTTAAGCAGTGGAGGCAAGTAATGAAAGAATTGCGGAGAGCATATCAGAAAGGAGAGAATATACCTGTATCAGTTTGGGCCTTAGGACAGCATATTGCTGCTGCATTAGATCCTTTGCAGTCTGATGAAGAGGAAGAGATTGTTCTTTTCTCAAGGGAGGAAACAGCTATGAATGATACAGGTAAAGATAGGAATTTGGAGGAGGATCAGGAAGAAGAGGAGTTATTTGAAGTTAGAGACACAAATCCATTCTTAACTAAATCCATGTCGGAGCTAAATATTTCTAAAGTAAACATATATCCTAATTTGACTCATGAGGTTCCTTCTGCACCTCCGGAACCTGGAAAAGTACCTAGTGGACTTTTCTCTACAGACCTGCCTTATGTTCGTAGCAGCTTTAAGCCAAATCCTGTGCCTGTTACTCCATTAATGAGATGTCTTTTATCGGGATCTAGTCAAGGTGAGCCTCTGGCTATGCAAGCTGTAGCAGCTTTTCCTGTAACTATTCAACAAATTCCTCCTGATGCTCAACACCCACAAGGGGGTGTCAAGTTTCATCCTGAGCCAAAAACTTTTAAACTATTGAAAGATTTAAAATGGGCAAAGATACTAAATAATGTCCTTGTTAGTGAAATCAGGCTTGTAAGAAAACTCTCTGTTAAAGTGTTAACTAAGATAAGGAAACTGCTCTGGCAGCAACTCTGCAATCCCCCTGCTGTCTACATGACAATGTAGCTGTGGGCTAGTGGGGGTTAATAGAGTTAAGCCACTGAAAAAAGAGGAAAACATGGCAACATTGGTGTTCTGTTTAATTTCCATACTAATTCTAATTGGGCTTATTTAACCAAGATAATAAAATTAGTACAAAATTTTTATCAAGGTTTAAAAAGGAATTTTCAGTTTTAAATCAATAGTTTACTCCTGAACTTCAAGTCTCAGTATAGTCTTACAGAGTAATAATCCAAAAATGTGTGTTAACGGTCTGTCTAAACTGCTAAATTAGAGTTTTAACTACATTTATGCTGCTCAAGTTATCTTAACTGATTGCTGATAACTAATAAAAATGTTTCCAAGCACAAGCTTGCATGTTACAGGCAACATGGATTCCAGAAGAAATCTTACAAAGTGATATTTAAAATGTGATATAATGGAGAGCTTAAAAGCAGCTATACCAAGAAAGTAAGAATTATGAGTTAATTGTAAACTGTATGTTTCTGTTACTGTGTTGTGATTGTTCTGTGTTTGTTCGTTCAATGTCAGTGTATATTTTGATACCTCTGGATGGTAATATAAATTAATAAAAATTTATAAAAGAACTCTATTCAAATGGCCAAAAATTAAATAAGCACTTATATTAACACATAAGTTTACATGTTAATAAGATCTCTACAATGATAAAAATTGTGAGTCTTGATTAACAAAATTACTATGTCTTTTTATAAAAAGTTGTTCTTGCCTAGATTTAAATGAATAGCTTATTTTTGTTCACAGGATAATATGAAGGATGTAAACCTTAAATGAATATTAAAAAGGTTAAAAGTTTGTGAGAATGCTAATTGAAATTTAATAAGTTTTTGCAAAAAAAGTGTGTTTTGCCCTAAAGTAGGATGGCTAATTTTCATAAACTCTTGGAACTTAAATGCATGTGGCAAGTTATAGAAAGTATTATGTTTTTAATTATTATAAAAGAGTGTGTGTCACAGAAACAACCTCTTATCATAGATTAAAGTAACACTGTAGTATGCAGCAATCCCAAACACTGCTAGTTGCAAAAGTTAATGTCCAGCTGTGTTGCTATCACTTTGTTTTAAAACTTGCTAAGACTTTCTTTAGTGTCTTCTTAGACAAATCAAGCCAGCTGCATTAAAAAAAAACCCAACAATAAACTTTTGCAGTGCTTTTCAGGGCTATGTGCATGCCCAACTATCTTGAACAGTATTTACTGATAGTAAGAGTAATAAAAAAGCAGCATACATTACTTCTCAAAAAGAACAGGCTTGGCAGACTCCATTCATGTCTGCTCAGTGTACTGAACTTGCTGCCATCATTAAGGTATTAACAATATTTAAGAAACCTTTGAATATTGTCTCTGATTCTGAATATGTATGCCTTACTGTTAAGCATATTGAAATGGCTCATATCTTTGTTACTGATGAATTATGTCAACTTTTTGCTGATTTGCAACGTTAAGACAGCATCCTATTTACATTACACATATACATTCTCATACATCTTTGCCTGGTCCTATGACAGCAAGTAATGCTCGAGCTGACTTATTAGTGGGGTGTTTACAAAGTGCTCATGATTACCATGCTTTAACTCACATTAATGCTAAAGGCCTGCGAAATAAATATCAAAAGCTTACTAGACTACAAGCGCAGGAAATTATTCATACTTGTCCAACCTGTGGACCACTGACAGCAGTGCCTTTTCAGGCTGGAACTAATCCCAGAGGCCTGACTCCTAATCAATTATGGCAGATGGATGTTACTCATATTCCATTCTTTGGTAAACTGCAATATGTTCATGTTTATATTGACACTTATTCTCATTTCATGTGGGCTACTGCTCAAAGTGGGGAACGGTTTCATCATGTTCGCTCACATCTCTGGTCTGCTTTTGCTGTGATGGGATGCCCTCTAAAAATTAAAACTGATAATGGACCCTCTTACATTAGTAAATCCTTTGCTTCCTTTTGTAAAAAATATGCTATTGAACATGTTACTGGCATTCCCCATAATCCTACAGGTCAAGCTATTGTTGAACGATGCCATCATACTCTCAAGACTATGCTTTTAAAACAAAAAGGGGGAGATGATGGTATGATATCACCTAAAGATCAATTGGCTAAAGCTTTATTTACCTTAAATTTTCTTAACGTTTATGATTCTATGACACCGGCTGAATGTCATTTTGGACATTCTCAAAAATCCACAGAAATTGCAGAATCTGAGAATCAACCAGTATTTTGGAAAGATGTTTTAAGTAATGAATGGAAGAAAGGCAGGGTTAAAGTATGGGGGTGAGGCTATGCTCTTATCATTTCAGAAAATGGAGAAGAAATCTGGCTTCCAGCAAAAAGGATTAAACCTAGGACTGAAGAAGTGGAGTCTTCTACACATATGGATCCTACTGATAGTGAGTGAAACCGGCAATGGTAATGGTAATTACACATATTGGGCTTATATCCCTAATCCCCCATTACTTCGAGTGTTAACCTGGAAAGATCCTTCTTTTCCTGTCTATTTGAATAAAACTATTATATTTCCTGGACCCTTGGATGATAGACTACCACTTAAGCCACGAGAAGAAGGACAAAAGATTTATAATCTCCTTCTTCCATTTGATTTCCGACCTCTTTGCATTGGCAATCGCCCACCATGTATGGCTGTGAAAAATAGAACTATGATCAATTTTAGCCATAATAATACTAAATCTTTGGTAACTTTATTCCCATCCTATCAATACCAAGAATATAAGTATCCAAGTTATAGTTGTCCTAAGAGGAATGCTGGTGATATGCAAAGATGGTATGAATGCCATATGGGAAGAGGATCTGTCATTTTTAATGATTCCTATGGAATAGTTTGGGAAAGTGCCCCTATGGGGAATCCCAACAAATATAAAGGCAGATTTATTTGGTATGGTATAAATAGCTTGGGACAACAAATTAGTAATATGCAGTATCCCTGTCATGATTCCCTTGATTTGGATGAAAAAATAATTTTTATCAAAAATAATAGTGATTGGAAAAATATAGGGAAATGGGTTCCTTTTCCATGGTGCAATAGCACTGGAGTCCATGATCAAAAACAAATATGGTAAGTCTTCTTAGGAGTGGTGTCTACTTCTGAATGGAAAGGTAATAAAAGTATGGATGGACAATATTTACAATTAGATCAAATTCATCATTTTCAATCATGTGTCAGAGATCCACATGTGTTTGTGGTAGGGAAGGCTACCATTACTGAAAATGCTTTATTTTATAAGGATAGGGCTTTGTATACTTGCTTGTCTGAGAATATTTTACAGAATGGAGATATTATCACCATGGCTCACCAAAGATGAGGAGTGTGGATCCCCGTGAAAATGAATTGGATGTGGCAGTCATCACCTGAAAGTCATCTTCTTTTCCACCTGGCTCAAGGACTGTTGAAACGATCTAAGAGATTTTTGGGACTTCTCATAGCTGGCATTCTTGGCTTCATTGGTGTCATCACTGCTGCTGCCACTGCTGCTGTTGCATTGCATGAGACGGTGCAGACACAGCAATACGTGCATGATTGGCACAAGAATGCAAGTGACTTATGGCATAGTCAGGAGCACATTGATGAAGGACTTAATGACAGAGTTAGTGATTTGGAATCTGCTGTTTTACACTTAGGAGACCAAGTTTATAATTTGAAATGTGATTGGAATGAAATGTGATTGGAATGAAAGTAATTTTTGTATTACTCCTTTGGATTATAACATTTCTATGTTTCAATGGAATAAGATCAGAAATCATTTGTTAGGACACAAAGGAAATATGTCATTAGAAATTGAGGAATTGCAGAAAAAGATTTTAGAAATGTCTCATAATCAGATATACATAGATAGTGATAAGGACATCTTTAATGATTTGATTTCACATTTAAATAAGTTTAATCCTGTTGATTGGTGGAAATCTCAACATTTCTTATCTGCCTTAGGAATAGGGATATGTGTATTAATCCTGTTGCTCATGGTTGTCGCTTGCCTGGGAAAAGGTGTTTGCCAGAGATTGCACCGTGTGGACACAATGGGACAAGCAAACAACATAGTACTTGCTAAAACTCTACAATAGTACCCCGAAGTCAGTGCACTTGGCTGGTAGTCAGTGACAGGCAACTTGGCTAGCCTTTCAGTCAACCTAAGACAGGGACATGGCCTTTCGCTGCCACGCTTCCCCATGACGGGTAAGGCTGATTGCGTGTAGCCTCGACCTAAGACAGACACAGTCACCCTGACTAAAACAAAAAGGGGGAAATGTGGGAAACAAAGGCATGTTGTTTCCATGGAAGCAAGTTACTTCTTTGACCACTGAGTCAGGCTGTCCCTTATGATTATCGGTGCGGAGCACAATCTTGGCTGGGTCAGCACACCTGCAGGCAGAACAATACCTATAGAACAGGACAACCTGAGTAACAGGATTTATGAGTATAGTTACTGATTTTTATAATAATAGTTCCAGTAAAGTTTGTTGGGTTTTCATCAATCACTAGTTAATATAGAATGAGGTAAGGGTAATAGGTAACTTGATTTTGTGCTGAATGTCACGTAGGTTAGGGGTATATATACTAGCCCCTCGACTCAATAAAGTTGTCTGATGAGCTTGAGAAATCAATGCTCTCAGATCCCCTGAACCCAATCTTTCTTTGTCTTTCATTCCTGATACCTCGGGTCACCGAACAAGACTCCGACACATCCTATGGTCCTTCTCCCTTAGGTGTGCTAGGGGAGGGCTAATTGATATTCTGACTCATCCTTCTCCCAGACCAAGTTTCCTATCCCAGGGTGTTTAGGTAAATTGGGCTTTTTCAGCAGATTCACCTCTCCTTTCTCCCCAGGCTCTCCCCAAGCCAGCTGGTACGCTCCTCCAAGCTCAAAAAAAAGGGGGGGGGCAGAAAATTGAACCCACTCACCTGTCACCTTCATATCTCCCCCTAAATCTCTTGCACTCACAGAGTCAGTCCAAAACCAGAGGGCTAGGGTAATTACAACCTCAGGGAGCACTGGATTCGGGAATGGGAAGACTGGGGTGGGATATTGCAGACTCAAGGTATGTGGGTCTGTGGAGAATAGGCTATGGGGGCTTAGGGGACATGGACCCCAGAACCACACATCTGGGAAACATGGGTCTTGGGAACACCACTGCACAACCAACAGTTTTCAGGGACCACTCCAGCCGCCAGCCCTAGGGGGAAGGGTCCTGCCCACAACTTCTGACCTCCATGTCAGAAACCCAAAATTCTACCTCTAACAAGCACCACTCCTGTCACTGTCTCTCCAAATTGATGTCCAGACAGCTCTGGCCCTGCAAGCCCCCAAAACAGCCTGCCTTGGCAGGCCTCCGACCCCACCTAGACACTTCTTTCCAGGAGAGATTATGAGGTGCACTCACTCAGATGCCATCTTGCTCTGCCCTAGAAATACATAATTTAACATGAGGTTTTGAAGAGAAAAGGCCTGGGCTTAAAGGGAAAGCTGGGAGTCATTGTAAAGCCATATGTAAAAGTTTTATTTTAACCTGTGATTAAATCATAATGTACTTGCTCTTCTCAAAAACCTAGTGAGGGGAGAAATGTAAAAAATCAGAAAATTCTGATACAGGAGTGGGGGTGGGGTGCAGCATTAGAGGTGAACTCAGAGTGTAACAGGGCTTACATAGTGGACCTAAGAGGCTCAGAAATCCATAGTTATAGTTGATAGGACAATGTCACTGAAGTTTAGGGTTTGCTCTTTCTGTCCTAAGCAACTGGTCAGAACACATGATCTTTGCATAACAAAAATTTTAATACTTTTATAATAACTTATAGGCCATCTATTATATGGCAATGACTCTTAAGTAGAATAAACTTTATAAAAACAAGCTTTAAAAATAGTAAATTCTTAGAACAGTGATCTCTTTTTATTGGTCTGTTCCATTTCAGATCCTGGAATACAGCCCAGTTTAGAGATAATGTAATGGTTGTTATGCAAATTGGCCAAGTCCCACAGCTCTTATGTGGTAAAATGGGCACTCAAACTCAGATTGTTCTGATTCTGAAATTCAAGCTCTAATTTAATCTCTTCTACTGAATCTCACTGATAGCATCATGAACACAGTCAAATTATTTATTGAGTCACCATTCATTAAATGATTCACCCTTAGTAATTCTCTCCTAAATGTTTCTTGATAATCATGTCCCACTCAATCATTGTTTCTCAATAATTTTTTTCAGTGCTGCCTTTACTTCCGTGTTCCTCGGGGTATAGATGAGTGCGTTAAGCATGGGGGTCGCCATAGTATAGAAGAGGGAAACAAACTTTCCCTGGTCCTTGGCTCTGTTCTTGGCTGGCTGCAGATACATAAAGGTGATAGAAATAGAAGATGATGACCACCATCAGGTGAGAAGAGCAGTCCCAAACACTTTATGTCTTCCAATGGCTGACTTGGTCTTCAAAATTGCTTGAGCCAGGTACCCACAGGAGGTTAGGATGAGTGACAAAGGCATCACCAGGCATTATATGCTAGCCACAAAGCACTCAGGCTTGTTGAATGTGGTGTCCACACATGCCAACCTGATGAGTACAGGGACCTCACAGAAGAAATGATCCACCTGGCGATGACCACAAAAGGGAAGCTGAAGGGTGAGTGCAGACTGAATCAATGTGGTGGCCACCCTACTAAGCCATTATAGAGGCCAAGACATGGCAGAGCTGATGCATGACAAAAGCATAATGTAGAGGACAGCAAACTGTAGCATAGCAATCATTGGACATCACAGTCAGGAGGATACAATCAGCAAAGCCCAGTGCAAGGGAGACATAGATTTGAATCACACAGCCTCCAGATGTGATGGACTTATCTGAACCCCACAGGTTGCTAGAAGTTGGGGAATGATACTGCTGATGAAGAAGAGGTCCAGGAAGGAGAGATGGGAGATGAAAAAGTACTTAGGAGTATAGAGTTTAGAGTCCAAGATGGACACCAAGATGATAGCAGTGTTGCCTAGAAGGGTCATGAGGTAAAGGAAAAGATGACTCCAAAGAGAACCAGCTCCAACTGAGGCTTGTCTGAAAAACCTATCAGAATGAATCCAGGGAGAGCACTCTCATTGGTCCACTTCATTACTCTCATTTTGAGTCTGAAAGATCAAGTCATATAATGTATTAACCTCAGGGATTTTATGTCAAATCCATGACAATTAAGACTTAGTGCTGGGAAATCAAACTTTGGAAATAGGTGAAGAGAAAAGGCCAAAGTAGAGAACACCACTGTGTGATATCTTTGATTATTCCATGAACACAATCTATTTGCCATAGGTTTTCCATCTACCTTGAGGACAAAACAAAAGGTCATAGTGATTATAAAGCTAAAATGTACAAAAGATTGAAATTTTCCCCACATTTTCATGTGCAATAACTTTTTCAATGTAAAGGTAATGGCATTTTGTACAAACTGTGGGAAATATAAATACCAGAGAAATATAGTGCATTAGGAAAATCTACCAAATGGATAGGTAGATTAGGTAGACACGATGATGAAATACATCAGAGAGTTCATGATCACATTTATGCATGCAATGTATTATGAGAATGCAGAGGAGTTTGAGTAACCTATGGAATGATATATTTGAGATTAGTTCTAGGGTGAACTGACAACCTGCTCTTACAGAGATGCAGAGTTAAACATCCAAGCCTAAAGAATTGCAATAAGTCTAGAAACAGAGGTGACACTATAGGGTGGCATAGAAAGTGAAAAAAAAAAAAGTGAGTAGCTCACTAAGTTGAAATAATTATAATAAAAAAACTCTTAGAGTCAGAATCTAGAATATAGGTTACCAGGGGAGGAAGTGGGGATAGGAAATGGGAATTTAAAGCCTAAAGGATACTGAGTTCCTATTTGGAATCATGGAAAGGTTTTGGGAATGGATGGTGTTGATGGTACTACAACATTGTGAGTGCAATTAACAACACTCAAATACATTTCTTTATGTGATTAAAAGGGGAAATGTTAGATAGTATACATAATAACAGAATAAATTTTTTAAAAATCCTTGGAAATACACTACACAGTGAATACTATGTTACACAACAGACTCTAGTTAATAGAACAATTATAAAAATATGCTGTCATTAGTTGTAACAAATGTTCCACATCAATGCAAGGTGTTGGTGGTAGAGTGGTAATAGGAACCTTGTATTTTGTGAATGGTTGTTTTGTAAACTCACAAATTCTCTAATACAGAAAAAAATTAAAAGAGCAAGTACCTAAATTTAGAAAGGATTATTGCCTATATGGACTAAATCAAATAACAGGATATGGTAATTAAAAATAAGTTTGAGTCAATTTTTCAAAGATCTTAAATGTCATTAAACCTTATTTGGATATAATTGGGTGAAAGAGAAGTAAGGTCTTTGTAAGAAGGATGTGGTTTTGTTTGAATTTTCCTTTTAAAGATATGCATCTACACAGTGTAGTAAAATTTAAAACAGAAACCCCTCTAGTCCAGAAACTCTGTTTAAAAAATAAATGGATATCTTGTGCGCCTCAGTCAGCGAGCTGCAGGGCGGGGAAAAGCTCCCCGAGCGCCGCACCTTGTCCCCCACGCCCAGCCTGATCCCTGCACACACACAGCCTCCCTGCCCACGCTGCCAAGGCGGTGGGGACTCTTCAGCTGCGCTGCCCGCTTCGGCTGCTTCCTCGCGCTGGATTTCTCCTCTGATAACCCATCCCTCTTCTGTCTGGGTCGCAACAGGGAGCCCCGCGTGGGGAAGGGGTGAAGAGCGAGGAAGACTATTGTTCTTTTAAAGGGTGCCTTAGTTTTCTCCCGTTACCTCTCCTTCGAGCCTTCCTCCTAGAGACAGTGAACCAGAGTCAGGGCTGTACAGACAAGGGGGAGAAGCCCGCAGGAGCTCCAGCCGGGGAGAACCTCCTCTGTGGAGGGGAGGGTTTTCCAGTGACAAATCATTAGCAAAGGGAATGGTCGCGGGGACAGGAGCCCGGCAAGAGCAGGAATCCCACAGCCTCTGTGGTGCCTGAGCCAGTGCCTCAGCTGAGCGGGTCTGTGGAGCTACCTGCATCTGTGGAGATGCCTGTCTCCAAGGGACAGTCCTTCAGCTGATCTTCCCGTATCTTGTTCTAAGAAGGACACTAGCCCTGAGGTTTTGTCTAGTTCGAATTAGCAGAAAAGGCTCCCCCTGGGTAAACAGGAAGACTTCAAGGTTGACACTGTCTCTTCCACCAGAACCAGTGGGCATCCTTAGGAGTAAAATGTGTTCTAGGAGAGTCAAAATCAAAGGAGGGGCCTCAACCGCCAAGTTCTGTGGAGAACGTTGACTGGCTACTGAGGACACGCTTGGGGAAGCTTCAAGAGTGCAACACCCATGGGAGCCTCCTGGAAGTGTGTGATGACTTTAATTTGAACGAGAAGGAATATTTTTTTGATCCATATCCAGGAGCCTTCACTTCCATTTAAAATTTCTACTGGACAGGAAACTCCACATGATGGAAGAAATGTGGGCTCTCTCTTTTGACCAAGGGCTTTATTACTGGGGAATTGATGACCTTTATTTAGAGTCCTGCTGTCAAGCCAGATATCATCAAAAGAAAGAGCAAATGAATAAAGAACTGAGGCACGAGCCCAAGGCAATGAGAGAGCAAGAGGGAAAAGAGTTTGATTATACCTACTGCCCTGAGAAAGGAAGAAACTGGGACTTGCTGGAAAAACTGAACTGATTAGTAACTGCAAAGCCATGAAATATAAAATGATTTGCAGTATGGTTGTGATTTTGGAGTCAAAGAAAACTGCGATCTACCGATTGTCCACCTTGGACTTTCCAGTTTTCTTTGTCTAAAAGTCTGGAAGATCTTAGCCATCATGTCTATCCTATTCATTTTACACTCCATCATTACTTTATCGCTCAACACATTACAGGAGCTACAGGAAACAGATGAATTCAGACAACCAAATGACAACCCCCAGTTACCACATGTGGAGGCTGTGTGTATTGCTTGATTTGTGGGAGTACATTTTATTGTTCCTATCCTCATGCAATAAATGGAAGTTCTTTAAAGGCCCACTAAACATCATTGATTTGCTGGCTATTTTACATTACTATGTCACCATTTTCCTGATGGAATCCAACAAAAGCATGCTACAGTTCCAGAACATGAGGTGTGTGGCTCAGATCTTCTGATTCATGCATATCCTGAGTATCCTAAAACTTAAAAGACATCCAATAGGCATGCAGTATCTGGATTTCACCCTCAGAGTTACAACGAATTGGACTCATTGATACTGTTTTTGGCAGTGGGGATCAGGATGTTCTCAGCCTGTCATCTTTTGCTGAGAAAGATGAAGATGCTACCAAATTCACCAATATCCCCACATCATTTTGGTGGGCCACCATCACCATGACCATTATAGGCTATGGTAACATTTACCCTAAAACAATATGATAGAAAATCATGGGTGGCCTCTGCTGTATTGCTGGGATCCTGGTTATTGCCTTCCCCATCCCAATCATTGTAAACAAATTTTCTGAGTTTTACAAGGAGCAGAAATGCCAGGATAAAGCAATTAAAAGGTGAGAGGCTCTGAAGCAGGCGAAGGGGAATGGAAGCATCATTCTATGAACTTAAGGTATGCCTTTAGTGGCTGTATGGAACTGAGAGATGTGGCTGTAGAGAAGGCAGGAGAGTTGGCCAATATGATGGACTCAGCCGATGATTATTGTCTCCCAGCCTGTAGAAGTGGGCTGGGAAGGCACTGTCTTAAACAAGTTCCTACAAGTCTTAGGAGAATAAGCACCCAAAAGTTAGCCAAAAGGAATCCCAAGAGCAGCTGAACAACACTCCTTCCTTCAGCCACAGCACCTAAGTGACCAGAAACTGGAGATGCTATACAATGAAATCACCAAGACATAGCCTCCTTCTCTCCTAAACCCAGACTACCAGGAACAGTCTGAGACCATCTGCATTTGAGGAAGAGATTGGGGTGGAAGAGGTGGCCTGCCCCCAGAGCAGCTGGCCTTGGTACACACCAAGATCATGATGGACATGAAAAGCATTGACAGCATTGACAGCTTCACCAGCTGCACCACTGAATTCACTGAGACAGAGATTTCCCCTGCCACTGCCCTCTGCTTCCCACTTGCAGGGGAAGTTCCTCACTGACCTTATGTGGGCAGAAGAGCACCACAGAGCCTAGGCCCCCTGTTTCTAACACTTAGAGAGAAAGGGCTGGCTGTGTGGGATGCTGCCTTGGCACATCCTCCAATTGACATAACTGTGAACCTGAATGCTCATGGTTCCCAGGGTGGCCCACAGTCCTCCGCAGTCTGGCATTGTCCCTGGCAGCCCTAAGAGCATGCTGAAAGGCAACAACTCACTCAAGCCCAGATCCCTCAAAGTGAACTCTCAGGAAAGTAGATGCAGTGCACCACAGACACCTCCCCCAGCACAGCCAGGCCACTGCCAGTCATCACGGCTGACTCTGCTCACCACCTCATAGCACATCAGCACCAACCTCTTGGAAGAAAACTCTCCCCAGGGAGACACACCTTTGATGGGCAGGGAGGTTTCTGAAAACTGTCAGGGACCTTCAAAAGGCTTACCCCCTCAGTTTCCCAAGCAAAAACCATTTCTTTTCTCTTCAATGGAGAGGAGGAGCTTCATTGAAATAGACACTGGTGAAGACAATGACTCTTTTCTTTTTTTTCACTCTAATCCATATTTTATTCTTCCATCCTGAGGACCCTGAGATGGTGATATCCACTCCACCTCTAAATTGAGAGGGGCCTTAGATCCCACATGGCTAATGGATGGAATTCTCCTGCTTGCAGCTGTAGACCCTCTGGGTTCCCTGGTGAGGTGGCTATCATCACCACCCTGTTAGCTGACCTGAGTCCAATGAACTGGAGAGTAGGTGTTGCAACTCTGCTGAGGTTCAGGGCCCAACTGGCACATAGACAGTCCAGAGATTCAAGACTCCTGAGCATACACCAACCCCAGTGCCAACCACAGGTTCAGTAAAAGTGACAGAAGAGGCATGCATAGAGAGGTCATATCTGTGTCCAACTCCATCACACTCAGGAGTACGAATTCCAAAGTAGGGCCCACTGACAAGCAACAACTGCAGAGTCATCTGCCATGACCATAGGGCTTGGGTGTCTCCATAGCCCTAAGGAGCACTACTACCTGGGGTTGTATCTACTTTGACTGTCTCTGAGATCCTGCTGAGATGTGCATAAGTACAAGCCCTCTGATGACCTCCCAACTCATTTTGAAAACTCTTAGCCATATAAACTTATTTGTCTTTACCATTTCCCCCCTTTTATTCAAGGTCTTTTTCTAGTTGCATCACCAGCTGGTGCTCAGCAGTAATCCCTCCTCACCAGGGAGGCTCATCCCCGGGAGTCATGTCCCTTGATGGGGGGAATATAATGCTGAGTGGCTTAGAGAGTGGCCACATATGACTAGCATGGAGGCTCTCAGGAGGTAACTCTTAGGTACCCTGCAGCTCTAGGCCAAGTTGAAAATTCAAGCACACAGGCTCATAAACATAGTCATCAGTATCAAGAGCCCATCATTGGACCATCCTTCTTCTCTGTGCCCTTGCACTTGGGGGATTGTTGCTGCTCCATTGGAGAGTGTGACAGGGTTTTCCAGAATGGGAACTCAGCATTCCCTCAGTTGTCATGTGATATTCTACCCTCTATATCAATACCCAACAAACATCTGAATAGATCTATGTAACCTATATGCATGCCCTGGAGAATTCCCTCCCATCTTAAGGGGAAGGGGAGAGAGGAATAGAATAGTTGGAAGAGGAGGTTACTGGGGCAGTCAATGAAAGTGTTCTGAATGACCCTGCAATGATGGATACTGGCCATTTTAAATATCACCCAAATTTATAAAGGTGTACAGTCTACAATAGAAACCATAATGTAAATCATATTGTAACCAAAAATTTATTTTTTAAAATTGATGAACACATTTTGGATCACTGCCACTAAGCATGGATTATAGTATACATTGTAGTTTACACTCTCTCCTGCACAATTTTGTCAGTTAAGAAAAGTCTTTGTAAGTCTTTTAACTATTTTGTCCCTCAATTCTTCCATTAATGTTAACTTTCATACTCATTTGACTTTTTGTATTATACCATAATATATACCTTCTCATTTCTTTATGGGTTTATTTTTCATATATTTCTCTGTGGTTATCAAGGGTTAAAGTTTAGCACCCTAACTATGTAACTGTCATATTTGATTTGAAAACAATTTGACATCCATAGCATACTGATACAGTGTTCCTATACCTCACTATTCCCCTACCTTTTTTTG